>NC_090933.1:910545909-910848939 GCF_040938575.1 Ambystoma mexicanum | reverse complement strand
AAAATGCATGGGGTTCCCTGTTTTCCTCGGTGGCTTGGACACCCGAGGCCCATATCTGTAAGTTGCGCCGGTCGGCAGAATGGACAACAGACTTGGGGTTACTTGTGTTTTAGGCTTTCCCCTTGGCGGCCAGGTAGGTGCACCCACACATGTGAGGTACCGTTTTCATCGGGACACCTGTGGGAACGCGGGACGGTAGGCCATGTGTTGTGGGGGGCGCGTTTCGATGGGTGCGGCGAGCGAAATGTGCGGAAAAAGCGTTTTTTTCCCCACATTTCCGACTTTGCAGGGCTGTCTGGGTAAAAAAATCTGGGGCGATGGGCGCAAATCACACCTCTGCGGATTCCCACGGGTGTCCTCTTTTCGAAAATGCATGGGGTTCCCTGTTTTCCTCGGTGGCTTGGACACCCGAGGCCCATATCTGTAAGTTGCGCTGGTCGGCAGAATGTCGGAGATTTCCCTCTGACAACAGACTTGGGGTTACTTGTGTTTTAGGCTTTCCCCTTGGCGGCCAGGTAGGTGCACCCACACATGTGAGGTACCGTTTTCATCGGGACACCTGTGGGAACGCGGGACGGTAGGCCATGTGTTGTGGGGGGCGTGTTTCGATGGGTGCGGCGAGCGAAATGTGCGGAAAAAGCGTTTTTTTCCCCACATTTCCGACTTTGCAGGGCTGTCTGGGTAAAAAAATCTGGGGCGATGGGCGCAAATCACACCTCTGCGGATTCCCACGGGTGTCCTCTTTTCGAAAATGCATGGGGTTCCCTGTTTTCCTCGGTGGCTTGGACACCCGAGGCCCATATCTGTAAGTTGCGCCGGTCGGCAGAATGGACAACAGACTTGGGGTTACTTGTGTTTTAGGCTTTCCCCTTGGCGGCCAGGTAGGTGCACCCACACATGTGAGGTACCGTTTTCATCGGGACACCTGTGGGAACGCGGGACGGTAGGCCATGTGTTGTGGGGGGCGTGTTTCGATGGGTGCGGCGAGCGAAATGTGCGGAAAAAGCGTTTTTTTCCCCACATTTCCGACTTTGCAGGGCTGTCTGGGTAAAAAAATCTGGGGCGATGGGCGCAAATCACACCTCTGCGGATTCCCACGGGTGTCCTCTTTTCAAAAATGCATGGGGTTCCCTGTTTTCCTCGGTGGCTTGGACACCCGAGGCCCATATCTGTAAGTTGCGCCGGTCGGCAGAATGTCGGAGATTTCCCTCTGACAACAGACTTGGGGTTACTTGTGTTTTAGGCTTTCCCCTTGGCGGCCAGGTAGGTGCACCCACACATGTGAGGTACCGTTTTCATCGGGACACCTGTGGGAACGCGGAACGGTAGGCCATGTGTTGTGGGGGGCGCGTTTCGATGGGTGCGGCGAGCGAAATGTGCGGAAAAAGCGTTTTTTTCCCCACATTTCCGACTTTGCAGGGCTGTCTGGGTAAAAAAATCTGGGGCGATGGGCGCAAATCACACCTCTGCGGATTCCCACGGGTGTCCTCTTTTCGAAAATGCATGGGGTTCCCTGTTTTCCTCGGTGGCTTGGACACCCGAGGCCCATATCTGTAAGTTGCGCCGGTCGGCAGAATGGACAACAGACTTGGGGTTACTTGTGTTTTAGGCTTTCCCCTTGGCGGCCAGGTAGGTGCACCCACACATGTGAGGTACCGTTTTCATCGGGACACCTGTGGGAACGCGGGACGGTAGGCCATGTGTTGTGGGGGGCGTGTTTCGATGGGTGCGGCGAGCGAAATGTGCGGAAAAAGCGTTTTTTTCCCCACATTTCCGACTTTGCAGGGCTGTCTGGGTAAAAAAATCTGGGGCGATGGGCGCAAATCACACCTGCGGATTCCCACGGGTGTCCTCTTTTCGAAAATGCATGGGGTTCCCTGTTTTCCTCGGTGGCTTGGACACCCGAGGCCCATATCTGTAAGTTGCGCCGGTCGGCAGAATGTCGGAGATTTCCCTCTGACAACAGACTTGGGGTTACTTGTGTTTTAGGCTTTCCCCTTGGCGGCCAGGTAGGTGCACCCACACATGTGAGGTACCGTTTTCATCGGGACACCTGTGGGAACGCGGGACGGTAGGCCATGTGATGTGGGGGGCGCGTTTCGATGGGTGCGGCGAGCGAAATGTGCGGAAAAAGCATTTTTTTCCCCACATTTCCGACTTTGCAGGGCTGTCTGGGTAAAAAAATCTGGGGCGATGGGCGCAAATCACACCTCTGCGGATTCCCACGGGTGTCCTCTTTTCGAAAATGCATGGGGTTCCCTGTTTTCCTCGGTGGCTTGGACACCCGAGGCCCATATCTGTAAGTTGCGCCGGTCGGCAGAATGTCGGAGTTTTCCCTCTGACAACAGACTTGGGGTTACTTGTGTTTTAGGCTTTCCCCTTGGCGGCCAGGTAGGTGCACCCACACATGTGAGGTACCGTTTTCATCGGGACACCTGTGGGAACGCGGGACGGTAGGCCATGTGTTGTGGGGGGCGCGTTTCGATGGGTGCGGCGAGCGAAATGTGCGGAAAAAGCGTTTTTTTCCCCACATTTCCGACTTTGCAGGGCTGTCTGGGTAAAAAAATCTGGGGCGATGGGCGCAAATCACACCTCTGCGGATTCCCACGGGTGTCCTCTTTTCGAAAATGCATGGGGTTCCCTGTTTTCCTCGGTGGCTTGGACACCCGAGGCCCATATCTGTAAGTTGCGCCGGTCGGCAGAATGGACAACAGACTTGGGGTTACTTGTGTTTTAGGCTTTCCCCTTGGCGGCCAGGTAGGTGCACCCACACATGTGAGGTACCGTTTTCATCGGGACACCTGTGGGAACGCGGGACGGTAGGCCATGTGTTGTGGGGGGCGTGTTTCGATGGGTGCGGCGAGCGAAATGTGCGGAAAAAGCGTTTTTTTCCCCACATTTCCGACTTTGCAGGGCTGTCTGGGTAAAAAAATCTGGGGCGATGGGCGCAAATCACACCTCTGCGGATTCCCACGGGTGTCCTCTTTTCGAAAATGCATGGGGTTCCTTGTTTTCCTCGGTGGCTTGGACACCCGAGGCCCATATCTGTAAGTTGCGCCGGTCGGCAGAATGTCTGAGATTTCCCTCTGACAACAGACTTGGGGTTACTTGTGTTTTAGGCTTTCCCCTTGGCGGCCAGGTAGGTGCACCCACACATGTGAGGTACCGTTTTCATCGGGACACCTGTGGGAACGCGGGACGGTAGGCCATGTGTTGTGGGGGGCGTGTTTCGATGGGTGCGGCGAGCGAAATGTGCGGAAAAAGCGTTTTTTTCCCCACATTTCCGACTTTGCAGGGCTGTCTGGGTAAAAAAATCTGGGGCGATGGGCGCAAATCACACCTCTGCGGATTCCCACGGGTGTCCTCTTTTCAAAAATGCATGGGGTTCCCTGTTTTCCTCGGTGGCTTGGACACCCGAGGCCCATATCTGTAAGTTGCGCCGGTCGGCAGAATGTCGGAGATTTCCCTCTGACAACAGACTTGGGGTTACTTGTGTTTTAGGCTTTCCCCTTGGCGGCCAGGTAGGTGCACCCACACATGTGAGGTACCGTTTTCATCGGGACACCTGTGGGAACGCGGGACGGTAGGCCATGTGTTGTGGGGGGCGCGTTTCGATGGGTGCGGCGAGCGAAATGTGCGGAAAAAGCGTTTTTTCCCCCACATTTCCGACTTTGCAGGGCTGTCTGGGTAAAAAAATCTGGGGCGATGGGCGCAAATCACACCTCTGCGGATTCCCACGGGTGTCCTCTTTTCGAAAATGCATGGGGTTCCCTGTTTTCCTCGGTGGCTTGGACACCCGAGGCCCATATCTGTAAGTTACGCCGGTCGGCAGAATGGACAACAGACTTGGGGTTACTTGTGTTTTAGGCTTTCCCCTTGGCGGCCAGGTAGGTGCACCCACACATGTGAGGTACCGTTTTCATCGGGACACCTGTGGGAACGCGGGACGGTAGGCCATGTGTTGTGGGGGGCGTGTTTCGATGGGTGCGGCGAGCGAAATGTGCGGGAAAAGCGTTTTTTTCCCCACATTTCCGACTTTGCAGGGCTGTCTGGGTAAAAAAATCTGGGGCGATGGGCGCAAATCACACCTCTGCGGATTCCCACGGGTGTCCTCTTTTCGAAAATGCATGGGGTTCCCTGTTTTCCTCGGTGGCTTGGACACCCGAGGCCCATATCTGTAAGTTGCGCCGGTCGGCAGAATGTCGGAGATTTCCCTCTGACAACAGACTTGGGGTTACTTGTGTTTTAGGCTTTCCCCTTGGCGGCCAGGTAGGTGCACCCACACATGTGAGGTACCGTTTTCATCGGGACACCTGTGGGAACGCGGGACGGTAGGCCATGTGTTGTGGGGGGCGTGTTTCGATGGGTGCGGCGAGCGAAATGTGCGGGAAAAGCGTTTTTTTCCCCACATTTCCGACTTTGCAGGGCTGTCTGGGTAAAAAAATCTGGGGCGATGGGCGCAAATCATACCTCTGCGGATTCCCACGGGTGTCCTCTTTTCGAAAATGCATGGGGTTCCCTGTTTTCCTCGGTGGCTTGGACACCCGAGGCCCATATCTGTAAGTTGCGCCGGTCGGCAGAATGTCGGAGATTTCCCTCTGACAACAGACTTGGGGTTACTTGTGTTTTAGGCTTTCCCCTTGGCGGCCAGGTAGGTGCACCCACACATGTGAGGTACCGTTTTCATCGGGACACCTGTGGGAACGCGGGACGGTAGGCCATGTGTTTTGGGGGGCGCGTTTCGATGGGTGCGGCGAGCGAAATGTGCGGAAAAAGCGTTTTTTTCCCCACATTTCCGACTTTGCAGGGCTGTCTGGGTAAAAAAATCTGGGGCGATGGGCGCAAATCACACCTCTGCGGATTCCCACGGGTGTCCTCTTTTCGAAAATGCATGGGGTTCCCTGTTTTCCTCGGTGGCTTGGACACCCGAGGCCCATATCTGTAAGTTGCGCCGGTCGGCAGAATGGACAACAGACTTGGGGTTACTTGTGTTTTAGGCTTTCCCCTTGGCGGCCAGGTAGGTGCACCCACACATGTGAGGTACCGTTTTCATCGGGACACCTGTGGGAACGCGGGACGGTAGGCCATGTGTTGTGGGGGGCGTGTTTCGATGGGTGCGGCGAGCGAAATGTGCGGGAAAAGCGTTTTTTTCCCCACATTTCCGACTTTGCAGGGCTGTCTGGGTAAAAAGATCTGGGGCGATGGGCGCAAATCACACCTCTGCGGATTCCCACGGGTGTCCTCTTTTCGAAAATGCATGGGGTTCCCTGTTTTCCTCGGTGGCTTGGACACCCGAGGCCCATATCTGTAAGTTGCGCCGGTCGGCAGAATGTCGGAGATTTCCCTCTGACAACAGACTTGGGGTTACTTGTGTTTTAGGCTTTCCCCTTGGCGGCCAGGTAGGTGCACCCACACATGTGAGGTACCGTTTTCATCGGGACACCTGTGGGAACGCGGGACGGTAGGCCATGTGTTGTGGGGGGCGCGTTTCGATGGGTGCGGCGAGCGAAATGTGCGGAAAAAGCGTTTTTTTCCCCACATTTCCGACTTTGCAGGGCTGTCTGGGTAAAAAAATCTGGGGCGATGGGCGCAAATCACACCTCTGCGGATTCCCACGGGTGTCCTCTTTTCGAAAATGCATGGGGTTCCCTGTTTTCCTCGGTGGCTTGGACACCCGAGGCCCATATCTGTAAGTTGCGCCGGTCGGCAGAATGTCTGAGTTTTCCCTCTGAAAACAGACTTGGGGTTACTTGTGTTTTAGGCTTTCCCCTTGGCGGCCAGGTAGGTGCACCCACACATGTGAGGTACCGTTTTCATCGGGACACCTGTGGGAACGCGGGACGGTAGGCCATGTGTTGTTGGGGGCGTGTTTTGATGGGTGAGTCGAGCGAAATGTGAGGAAAATGCGTATTTTTTCCCACATTTCGGACTTTGCGGGGGTGTCTGGGTAATAAATTCTGGGGCGATTTGGGCATATTATACCTCTGCGGATTCCCACGGGTGTCCTCTTTCCGGAAATGCATGGGGTTCCCTGTTTTCCTTGGTGGCTTGGACACCCGAGGCCCATATCTGTATGATGTGAGAGTGTGACATTTCCGGTGTGAAAACAGACTTGGGGTTACTTGTGTTTTAGGCTTTCCCCTTGGCGGCCAGGTAGGTGCACCCACACATGTGAGGTACCGTTTTCATCGGGACACCTGTGGGAACGCGTGACGGTAGGCCATGTGTTGTTGGGGGCGTGTTTCGATGGGTGCGTCGAGCGAAATGTGCGGAAAAAGCGTTTTTTTTCCCCACATTTCAGACTTTGCAGGGGTGTCTGGGTAATAAATTCTGGGGCAATTTGGGCATATCATACCTCTGCGGATTCCCACGGGTGTCCTCTTTTCGGAAATGCATGGGGTTCCCTGTTTTCCTCGGTGGCTTGGACACCCGAGGCCCATATCTGTACATTGTGCCGGTCGGCAGAATGTCTGAGTTTTCCCTCTGAAAACAGACTTGGGGTTACTTGTGTTTTAGGCTTTCCCCTTGGCGGCCAGGTAGGTGCACCCACACATGTGAGGTACCGTTTTCATCGGGACACCTGTGGGAACGCGGGACGGTAGGCCATGTGTTGTTGGGGGCGTGTTTCGATGGGTGAGTCGAGCGAAATGTGAGGAAAATGCGTATTTTTTCCCACATTTCGGACTTTGCGGGGGTGTCTGGGTAATAAATTCTGGGGCGATTTGGGCATATCATACCTCTGCGGATTCCCACGGGTGTCCTCTTTTCGGAAATGCATGGGTTTCCCTGTTTTCCTCGGTGGCTTGGACACCCGAGGCCCATATCTGTACATTGTGCCGGTCGGCAGAATGTCTGAGTTTTCCCTCTGAAAACAGACTTGGGGTTACTTGTGTTTTAGGCTTTCCCCTTGGCGGCCAGGTAGGTGCACCCACACATGTGAGGTACCGTTTTCATCGGGACACCTGTGGGAACGCGGGACGGTAGGCCATGTGTTGTGGGGGGCGTGTTTCGATGGGTGAGTCGAGCGAAATGTGAGGAAAATGCGTATTTTTTCCCACATTTCGGACTTTGCGGGGGTGTCTGGGTAATAAATTCTGGGGCGATTTGGGCATATCATACCTCTGCGGATTCCCACGGGTGTCCTCTTTCCGGAAATGCATGGGGTTCCCTGTTTTCCTTGGTGGCTTGGACACCCGAGGCCCATATCTGTATGATGTGAGAGTGTGACATTTCCGGTGTGAAAACAGACTTGGGGTTACTTGTGTTTTAGGCTTTCCCCTTGGCGGCCAGGTAGGTGCACCCACACATGTGAGGTACCGTTTTCATCGGGACACCTGTGGGAACGCGTGACGGTAGGCCATGTGTTGTTGGGGGCATGTTTCGATGGGTGCGTCGGGCGAAATGTGCGGAAAAAGCGTTTTTTTCCCCACATTTCGGACTTTGCAGGGGTGTCTGGGTAATAAATTCTGGGGCAATTTGGGCATATCATACCTCTGCGGATTCCCACGGGTGTCCTCTTTTCGGAAATGCATGGGGTTCCCTGTTTTCCTCGGTGGCTTGGACACCCGAGGCCCATATCTGTACATTGTGCCGGTCGGCAGAATGTCTGAGTTTTCCCTCTGAAAACAGACTTGGGGTTACTTGTGTTTTAGGCTTTCCCCTTGGCGGCCAGGTAGGTGCACCCAGACATGTGAGGTACCGTTTTCATCGGGACACCTGTGGGAACGCGGGACGGTAGGCCATGTGTTGTTGGAGGCGTGTTTCGATGGGTGAGTCGAGCGAAATGTGAGGAAAATGCGTATTTTTTCCCACATTTCGGACTTTGCGGGGGTGTCTGGGTAATAAATTCTGGGGCGATTTGGGCATATCATACCTCTGCGGATTCCCACGGGTGTCCTCTTTCCGGAAATGCATGGGGTTCCCTGTTTTCCTTGGTGGCTTGGACACCCGAGGCCCATATCTGTATGATGTGAGAGTGTGACATTTCCGGTGTGAAAACAGACTTGGGATTACTTGTGTTTTAGGCTTTCCCCTTGGCGGCCAGGTAGGTGCACCCACACATGTGAGGTACCGTTTTCATCGGGACACCTGTGGGAACGCGTGACGGTAGGCCATGTGTTGTTGGGGGCGTGTTTCGATGGGTGCGTCGAGCGAAATGTGCGGAAAAAGCGTTTTTTTCCCCACATTTCGGACTTTGCAGGGGTGTCTGGGTAATAAATTCTGGGGCAATTTGGGCATATCATACCTCTGCCGATTCCCACGGGTGTCCTCTTTTCGGAAATGCATGGGGTTCCCTGTTTTCCTCGGTGGCTTGGACACCCGAGGCCCATATCTGTACATTGTGCCGGTCGGCAGAATGTCTGAGTTTTCCCTCTGAAAACAGACTTGGGGTTACTTGTGTTTTAGGCTTTCCCCTTGGCGGCCAGGTAGGTGCACCCACACATGTGAGGTACCGTTTTCATCGGGACACCTGTGGGAACGCGGGACGGTAGGCCATGTGTTGTTGGGGGCGTGTTTCGATGGGTGAGTCGAGCGAAATGTGAGGAAAATGCGTATTTTTTCCCACATTTCGGACTTTGCGGGGGTGTCTGGGTAATAAATTCTGGGGCGATTTGGGCATATCATACCTCTGCGGATTCCCACGGGTGTCCTCTTTCCGGAAATGCATGGGGTTCCCTGTTTTCCTTGGTGGCTTGGACACCCGAGGCCCATATCTGTATGATGTGAGAGTGTGACATTTCCGGTGTGAAAACAGACTTGGGGTTACTTGTGTTTTAGGCTTTCCCCTTGGCGGCCAGGTAGGTGCACCCACACATGTGAGGTACCGTTTTCATCGGGACACCTGTGGGAACGCGTGACGGTAGGCCATGTGTTGTGGGGGGCGTGTTTCGATGGGTGCGTCGAGCGAATTGTGCGGAAAAAGCGTTTTTTTTCCCCACATTTCGGACTTTGCAGGGGTGTCTGGGTAATAAATTCTGGGGCAATTTGGGCATATCATACCTCTGCGGATTCCCACGGGTGTCCTCTTTTCGGAAATGCATGGGGTTCCCTGTTTTCCTCGGTGGCTTGGACACCCGAGGCCCATATCTGTACCTTGTGCCGGTCGGCAGAATGTCTGAGTTTTCCCTCTGAAAACAGACTTGGGGTTACTTGTGTTTTAGGCTTTCCCCTTGGCGGCCAGGTAGGTGCACCCACACATGTGAGGTACCGTTTTCATCGGGACACCTGTGGGAACGCGGGACGGTAGGCCATGTGTTGTTGGGGGCGTGTTTCGATGGGTGAGTCGAGCGAAATGTGAGGAAAATGCGTATTTTTTCCCACATTTCGGACTTTGCGGGGGTGTCTGGGTAATAAATTCTGGGGCGATTTGGGCATATCATACCTCTGCGGATTCCCACGGGTGTCCTCTTTCCGGAAATGCATGGGGTTCCCTGTTTTCCTTGGTGGCTTGGACACCCGAGGCCCATATCTGTATGATGTGAGAGTGTGACATTTCCGGTGTGAAAACAGACTTGGGGTTACTTGTGTTTTAGGCTTTCCCCTTGGCGGCCAGGTAGGTGCACCCACACATGTGAGGTACCGTTTTCATCGGGACACCTGTGGGAACGCGTGACAGTAGGCCATGTGTTGTGGGGGGCGTGTTTCGATGGGTGCGTCGAGCGAATTGTGCGGAAAAAGCGTTTTTTTTCCCCACATTTCGGACTTTGCAGGGGTGTCTGGGTAATAAATTCTGGGGCAATTTGGGCATATCATACCTCTGCGGATTCCCACGGGTGTCCTCTTTTCGGAAATGCATGGGGTTCCCTGTTTTCCTCGGTGGCTTGGACACCCGAGGCCCATATCTGTACCTTGTGCCGGTCGGCAGAATGTCTGAGTTTTCCCTCTGAAAACAGACTTGGGGTTACTTGTGTTTTAGGCTTTCCCCTTGGCGGCCAGGTAGGTGCACCCACACATGTGAGGTACCGTTTTCATCGGGACACCTGTGGGAACGCGGGACGGTAGGCCATGTGTTGTTGGGGGCGTGTTTCGATGGGTGAGTCGAGCGAAATGTGAGGAAAATGCGTATTTTTTCCCACATTTCGGACTTTGCGGGGGTGTCTGGGTAATAAATTCTGGGGCGATTTGGGCATATCATACCTCTGCGGATTCCCACGGGTGTCCTCTTTCCGGAAATGCATGGGGTTCCCTGTTTTCCTTGGTGGCTTGGACACCCGAGGCCCATATCTGTATGATGTGAGAGTGTGACATTTCCGGTGTGAAAACAGACTTGGGGTTACTTGTGTTTTAGGCTTTCCCCTTGGCGGCCAGGTAGGTGCACCCACACATGTGAGGTACCGTTTTCATCGGGACACCTGTGGGAACGCGTGACGGTAGGCCATGTGTTGTGGGGGGCGTGTTTCGATGGGTGCGTCGAGCGAAATGTGCGGAAAAAGCGTTTTTTTCCCCACATTTCGGACTTTGCAGGGGTGTCTGGGTAATAAATTCTGGGGCAATTTGGGCATATCATACCTCTGCGGATTCCCACGGGTGTCCTCTTTTCGGAAATGCATGGGGTTCCCTGTTTTCCTCGGTGGCTTGGACACCCGAGGCCCATATCTGTACCTTGTGCCGGTCGGCAGAATGTCTGAGTTTTCCCTCTGAAAACAGACTTGGGGTTACTTGTGTTTTAGGCTTTCCCCTTGGCGGCCAGGTAGGTGCACCCACACATGTGAGGTACCGTTTTCATCGGGACACCTGTGGGAACGCGGGACGGTAGGCCATGTGTTGTTGGGGGCGTGTTTCGATGGGTGAGTCGAGCGAAATGTGAGGAAAATGCGTATTTTTTCCCACATTTCGGACTTTGCGGGGGTGTCTGGGTAATAAATTCTGGGGCGATTTGGGCATATCATACCTCTGCGGATTCCCACGGGTGTCCTCTTTCCGGAAATGCATGGGGTTCCCTGTTTTCCTTGGTGGCTTGGACACCCGAGGCCCATATCTGTATGATGTGAGAGTGTGACATTTCCGGTGTGAAAACAGACTTGGGGTTACTTGTGTTTTAGGCTTTCCCCTTGGCGGCCAGGTAGGTGCACCCACACATGTGAGGTACCGTTTTCATCGGGACACCTGTGGGAACGCGGGACGGTAGGCCATGTGTTGTTGGGGGCGTGTTTCGATGGGTGCGTCGAGCGAAATGTACGGAAAAAGCGTTTTTTTCCCCACATTTCCGACTTTGCAGGGGTGTCTGGGTAATAAATTCTGGGGCAATTTGGGCATATCATACCTCTGCGGATTCCCACGGGTGTCCTCTTTTCGGAAATGCATGGGGTTCCCTGTTTTCCTCGGTGGCTTGGACACCCGAGGCCCATATCTGTATGATGGGAGAGTGTGACATTTCCGGTGTGAAAACAGACTTGGGGTTACTTGTGTTTTGGGCTTTCCCCTTGGCGGCCAGGTAGGTGCACCCACACATGTGAGGTACCGTTTTCATCGGGACACCTGTGGGAACGCGGGACGGTAGGCCATGTGTTGTGTTTGTGTGGTTTTCATAACGTTTTGACCCATTTGCTGGAGCCCTTTGTCTCACAACCCTTTCTTTTCCCAAATGTGACCTACATTTAGTCGCTGCTTTAGCCACCATACACTTTTGTAACCTGCACAAGTCACCTACCCTTGAAAAGGTCTGCCTGTGCTCTTTCAAAAAATGTATGGCTGCCGTTCCTCACCACATTGGTTTTCCCAATTTACACATGCTAAGTGCGTCTGGTCAGACCGTGAGCGTAAAACTCCTGTGTACCATGGCTCAGTGTTTGGCTTGTGGTATTGCTTGTTTTGTACAAACACTACAAAAATGGTATGCTCTCCTAACTGCAAGAGTCGGGGGAATGTAGCGGAGCATTGCTTTTCTCAAAATTCATAGAAGCCATTGCCGTACCAAGCCAACCATGTCCAACACATACCTTTTTTTTCAGTCATTTTCCCGCTTTTCCCCCATTCGATGGCAGTTTCCCCTACCTAGTTGTTGCCTGACCTATACAAATCACCCCTTCCTAAACTTGGAATTTTGTCTACTTTTCAGAAATATATGCCTTTCTGTCCTCCAATTTGGCTTTCCTGCCCTTTTCTTCCATTCCGTCCATGCATGTCCAATTGGCAAAAATGGCAAAAATCGCCTACCTCTCACAAAACGGTTGATATCCCCATCAAAATATTTTTTTTCCATTTCCACTCAACCTGTTCCTGAAAGCCAACACATTGGGGAACTCAGCACAGCAAACCATTTGTTCCTAGCTCTTACAAGGAAAAAACCACTGGCTTCTTTGTGCATCATTTTATTGGCATTTTTTGAAAAAACCCAAAATGTTCGCACATTTTCCTTATTTTCTCTCACCCCCCTACAGCAACCTGGGATTCCTGGGTGGCGTTACGACCGCCTACATGTGGGAAGAAAAGGAGCCAAATTTGGCCGAGATATCTCATGTAACAAAAAAGTTACAAGCCATTGAATGGCCACATACCAAAATCACCAAAAAAGGCTCTGGCACTGGGGAGAAATACCCATGGCACTTAAAGGGTTAAGGAAGCCATGCCTGCATACAAGACAGTATGATGGCCATTTGAATGAAATCCCAGAAGAAGCAGAGCAAATGTCTGGAAGAGAAGGATGGTGACGTCACACGTGAAGCTGAACTGACGTGCATAGAAAAGTTATCTATACTCTAGATATGATATGATATTGCATCTATAACGCGCCTATGCACAAGTGTTTCAAGGCACGACGAAGCAAGGGAGGGGAACAGAGGGACGGCAGAGACAGCAATCTTACTAGGCCATGTGACATTGAGATCGCGCAAGTGCAGGGGAGGTGGGGAAGGGGAGGGGAAGAGGGAGGGAAAGTGCAGTTTATAGGATAAACAGTAAATAAATAGGAACAATAAATAAGAAGTGTGGCCAGCTGGTGGCAGGTGCAAGGGTAAGTGCAGGCATCAGGTGTCATGTGCTGATAGGGGGCTGTAGGGATACAGAACCAGCTCTGGAGTGCAAGGGTTGCCAGGGGGGCAGTGCAGGTGTGCTACTGGCGGGGAGAGGACCTGGGCCCGAGAACAGAGGGTGGCCAGGTGACCAGTGCAGTTACAGATTCAGCCAGGAGTTCAGCAGGGGAGAGGAGGAGAGAAAGCAGAGGCAAAGAGGAAGGTCTTGAGGTGCTTCTGGAACCGGAGATGGTTCTCCTTAATTTTCACAGAGGCAGGGAGGCTGTTCCAATGCCGATGAAAGAGATCTACCACCAGCTCGTTGCTTGGAGAAACGACTGACCCTGAGGGAGTTGGAGGTGGATGAGTGAAGAGCTCGAGAAGGAAGATATTTAGGAAGAGAGAGTTGAAGGTATTGAGGCCCCAGAAGAATGCAGAGGGTTTTGAACTTAATCCTCCCAGCCACTGGGAGCCAGTGCAAAGATTTCAGTCCTGAAGAGATACGATCCCGGGGCTTGAGGCCAAGGACAAGTCTCACAGTCCTGTTCTGGATGACCTGCAGAGGGCAGATAGTAGAGGCAGGCAGATTTAAAAAGAGGCTGTTACAGTAGTATAGTCTAGAGAGAACCAGACTTCTGAAGACAGTGAGCTTCTGGGGGAGTATAAATTGCTTATGTTTTAATATCAATTGTCTAAAACAGGAAGTTACAACGGTCATCAACAGATGTTCGCTCAAGCTTCTTGGTGTATTTCACATAAAAATACACTTATGTACTAAAAATGTGTCATACGTAATGTCATACTACGCAGTAAATGCGAAAAACCTACAAAGAGTTGTGATAGGCTTATGAGGAACATCTAAATATACTTTCTATAAGGGGTGTGATTATGATTGTATAGCTACTGTCAAGTGGACAACTTATGCCTACCTCTAAAATTTGTCATCTTCAACACTATTAAGTACACAGTATATCATTGGCACTCAAACTATAAGCTCTACATTATGTGGCCTTCTACAATTGGTTGGTACGCTTGTGCCATGCCTGGAACATTTGGTTCACTTAGCAACACATACCCAGGTGCCTGGGGGTCGACTTGACTTTACCTCTCCACCCAATTAGCCCAACATCTCTCATCACCCATGCCTTCTGCCATGAAGATTGTCTTTGAACTTGGCCTTGCAGTATATTCTTGTCTGTGAGAATATAAGGAAGTGCGAGCGCGCACTATTGCTTGTTCTAGAACTCCATGCCCAACTCTATTTCCATCCTTGTCCCACGTTACAAGAGACCATGATTTGGACCATTTTGCAGCATTTAAATGTCCTACATGGATAAAACTTGACACCCCTGGTGTTCTTTCTTTGCACCTTAACAAGGGGTGATTCAGCTTCTCACGTTCACTGCCTTCAAGAATAGATAAACAGCCTTGGCTGCCTTGACTTTGATACCAGGTCAAACAGCCTTGCCATTCGTACCCACAATCTCAGCTAATTCTTGCTGCGACACAGTTCTCTGCCATTCCTTTCCATGGGTCCGGGCTTTACTAAATTCATGACACCAATGTCGTTTGTATACAATGGTGGCTCCGCCTGCAGTCTATTATCTACGTATAGCCAGCTTCTAAGATCACTTAGTCTACTTGCCTTGCTGCATCGGTACAATTATTAAACGGCTTGAATTTCTGCAGTGCGTCACACACATGCAATCTTCTTTTTGCATATGAAAATTTACTTGATTCTTTACTTTGTCGTCAGTATCTATGAGGTCCATGCATTCTCTTCCCCCAGACTTCTCTATTCGTCACGTTCCTCTCTTGTGATGTCACCAGCTCCTCTTTCTCTCATTTTCATATTTCTTCAGGGAGTTCCTCCCTCAGATTGCCATCCCTTCGGGAATACATTTGATAGGGTTTTCTCAGTGGGTACCTTCTTTTGAATATTCGGCGTGGTATGGTCACAACTGCTGGTGTCAAGCATGGCACAATCTCAGGCGTCCAACACACAGGAGGTAGAGGGGTGGGATTTCCTGCAGAGGCATGCAGCTGTTCCTCTACAGTCTGATCTCTTTCACCTGACGATACTGGGGATACAGCTGATGTTGGCACTCAGGTTGTTGTGATTTCCATCTTCCGTGGAACTGGGAGCCAGCCATTTGTGCGCAGTTCTAGTTTGAAAGTTTGACTTTCAGGAAGAGGCACATAGGCTTAGCGCTACTTGATTACACGTGTCCCGTCTGAGGCAAACCAACAGGAGCTGTTATAAAGCTGCATGCTTTAACAAGCAAACTCTGTGAACTTTGCTTAGTTAAAGGCCACGTTGACCGGGAGGAGCAGGTGTCTGAGGGTCTGCTGGAATATCTCAGCGGCTGAGGAGATTCCAAAGTTCAACCGCTTGTATCGAAAGAGGCCACCATGGGATGCAAATGTCATTTTGCCTTTGGAGTCAGGGTGTAGCTCCAGCAGATGGTACCCCTAACTGAGGTCTAATTTGGAAGATGTTGTTGCACAGTTCAGCTTGACGATCATGTCCTCTATCTGTGTCTCTCTCAATGGCGGAATTCGCCACTCTCATGCCAATGCAGAGTTGAAGTCTATTTCCATCCTTGGGCACCACTACCACGGGTAAAATCCATAGTGTGGGCCCTGTGGAATGTTCAATGATGTCATTGTCCAGGAGTTGATGCAGCTCACGTGACACGGCTTCCTGCAGGTGAAACCCCACTCTTCTCGGGTGTTTCGGGACAGGCTTGACTTGGTCATTTATGTGTAGGCGGATCACTGTGTCTCTCAGTTTTCCCAGACCTTTGAAAAGTTTGGGAAATGCGTCCCTGATCATTTCCTTGTTCACTGGTAGCCCCTTCAGGTGGCATATAGACTCATCACTGTACTGGTCTCTGCTGCATACCACTACGTCGTCATCCTGAAACTTAATGTCTATCGGGCCAAGTGCTTTTGCTGTACGGTAGCTGAGCAGGCATCTCAGTACATGGATGGTTGTGTCAATCTTTCTCCTCTTGAATGAGAATGTTTTTCTGAATTGCCCTATTGACAGGAGTGGTACGCTGGCCCCCCATTAAAAAAGTCTTGCCTTCGACACTGTCAACTCTTGAGTGTTCCCTGATAAGAGAAATTCCTGTTCTCCCATAATGTTGACAGTGGCCCCAGTGTCAATGACAAATGTGTGTGTGACTGCATCCATCATCACCAGTACTCTGGGTGCCTTGCCGCTGTTTTGCTCCACATGTATGAGATTGACGAATTTGTCAGGGAAGTCTGGGTCCTGTCTGTACGAAGAAATGTGTTTCAGTTCGCTTATCGGTCGTCTGGGTAACCGTAGAGGACCGCATAATACTCTGACCGTGTCGATAGGTCTTTCACGGTGTGTCTTCATAGTCCATACCTTGCTCCATTGCCCTCACCATCCACCTCAGCTGTTGTGAGTAGGACTGGGGGTGTCTCCACTGCATGGTCAGTGGGTTCGGTCTGTATGACTGTCTCCAGTTGAGTTGTGCCACCTGCTGCTGGCCGGCTGGTAGGAATGGTCTCCCTTCTTGGCAAATTGCTTGGAAATGTCCTTCCCTGTCACACCTGGAGCACCACTAGGTCATCTGCATGGGCCAGAGTGAGGAAAGATCTTTCCACATTGGTAGTGCAACCTCTGTGGGCGTGGCCCTGCTCTCAGCTGTGGGTAGCCCTCTCTTTGTAGTCTCCTTGGTGTTGTAGGGTGCTCCGGTGCACCCCTTTCCGTGGCTCTGTCGCTGGTAAGGGCTGCTGCTGTGTCATCTCTCTCTGTTTTCTTTTTTGGGGTCTCTATGGCAGAAGCCTGGATCTCCACCCTCTTGTTTACTCTTGCCATCTCAATCACTTCATCAATCATCAGCGGCTTCTTCAGGAGCTGTTTGCAGAGCTCCGACGACATGTATCCTTCGATGACACAGAGCCGGAGCTTAGAATTGGCAGGGAACACATTTCTGGTGAAGTCGTGTGATGAACTCCTCCATCGTCTCATGGGATGCCTGTTGGCATTGCTTGAACACATACCATTCATAGTCTCTATTCGGCTGTATGACTAGTTTCTTTTACAGGGCTGCCACAAGGGCATCACACGTGTCCCTGTCTTCCACTGGGATGGTCTTGATAATGCCATTCACCTCTGAACCCGCTCGATTTGTGATGAAACAGCAACTTCTCTTCCCCTGCCGCTTTGATAAAACCAGCAAAATCCTCGACCCAAGCAGTCCATCTGGGTCCTCTGTCTGACTGTACTTGGAGGCTGAATGGGCCTGGCTTCCTCGGAAATGCAATGCTGCCAGTGATATGTTGTATTGCACCTTGCCCTCT
The DNA here is from genome assembly GCF_040938575.1 of Ambystoma mexicanum. NCBI lineage: Eukaryota > Metazoa > Chordata > Amphibia > Caudata > Ambystomatidae > Ambystoma > Ambystoma mexicanum. The sequence goes on along the minus strand of NC_090933.1, from coordinate 910,831,648 downwards.
TGCCTGGTCTACCATGGTTGCTGGTCTGTGGGGCATGTGGTGTGCACTGCACTGTTAGCCCTTCTCTGCTGCTTGCTGTCATTGAGGGTTTGCACGTGGATGCTCCTGTCCCTTAGCATGTGGTCTGCTGCTGGACGTTGTTGGGTATGGGTCTTTCCCCTCTTGAGCGTGGTCTGTATTATGGTCACACATCCACACTAATAGGTGGCACTAAGTAATCAAATCAGCAGTCAATCACTGAAGTAGTTACCTCTGTGTGCGCATGGGCATTCGCCAGCTGTGAGGGCTCTCTCTACCATGAGATGTGGATCGTTTTGTGCGAGTGCCGGTGGGCAGGGCTTTCCTTGGAGCCGCACAGCACCTCAGCTCACTTTTGAGGGATGTGGGGGATGCACAGTGGGCCACTGCTGCTGCGGTGTACTTTTTTTTTAGGGACGCCCAAAGCTGCGCATGCAGGGCCTCTGTTCTCCCTCAGTCAGTGTACCACGTTTCCCACCTTCTCAGGTGCAAGGATGCTGGCACTGTATGCCGGGAAGGATTCTGATGTCGCTGTGGAGCAAGGATGGCCCTCACCCAGAAGGACACCTGGATGACGGTGGTGGACCATGTTCCACACACGGAAGGATGGCTGCTTTACACACCAGCATGGATGATGATTTTATCCTCGTCAGCAGTTGATATGCTAAATTTGTCTCACGTATTCATGTAGGGACAACAGGACACGTCTTGTCTTAACTCGTACTTTATTCTAACTGTTGCCTCTTCTTCCCTGAGGCTCTTCCCTTTCCTCCTGCTGTGTCATATTCCCTTAACCCTTTCAGCTCCATACATCTTCCCTCGCAACAGGGGACAAGGAATCCTCAGGTGAAAAATGTGTAACATCTCCCTTAACCCAGGAGTTCCAATTGTCTGTTGGATACCTAGGTCTGAAAACATGAATAATGTACGGGTGCCTTTAACTGTGATTGGTTTGACTGCTGACCCCATCTTGATCCCAGAAACACGGAACCAATGATGTTGCATCTCCCATTGTAAAAAGGAATGTAACAGGGATGAGACCTTTACCTGGGAGAAAGCCAGCCACTGGTAAGAGCCAGTTGCTGGGAGAGGGCCAGCCTGAGTGAGCGTGTGCACAGTGGAAGCCTGCACTGTAGTGATGAGCCAATCCAACCTGGAGCTAGGACCATGTTGAAGACGTGGTTGGTGGGGGAATCCACAAGCCAGCGGAATGCTGCTGAGTCAAGGAGGATGAGCGGCCCAGGCACAGAGGTCTCCTAAGGGGAGAGACCAAACCGCTGCAGAGGCGGTGCAGCAGTTTTCACAGACCAGGACGCCTGGACGAAGAACCGCTGCGAGAGAGCTGATGACCATGGACCGCGGTGCCACAGTTAATGGAACAGTCACTTCCCCGATGAAAAATGATGCAGAAACACAGGTATGCGTTTAACACAGAGGAGATGGAGGAGGGCAGCAGAGCTCTGAGGGACTCCACGAGGGGGTGGGGAAAACAACGAATACACACGGCCAGTGAGGCAAGAGTACTCACGCAGGACTGGGAAGCCCAATAACCCACAAATGGGAAAGGACACAATAGACAGGCTAAATAATCAGAGGACCCATGTGGGGCTACCAGAAATCTAAGAGAAACAGAAACACCTGGGAGGGGTGAACCTGAAGAAAAGATCCTGCAAGGAGATAAGAGCCACCAGAGAATTATAAGTTCTGAAAGAACCGAGAGCCCATTCTAGGCTGAGAAACTAACCCACTCACAGAGGGGGAGAAAGCATGATAAGCCGAGACTGACAGTAGAGCTAGAAGGGCCATGTTGGACCAAGAAAATCCATTGCTTTAAAGGAACTGAAACACTGTGGGTGGAGGGGTGAACAAGAGGCACCAGTTGCAAAGTTTAATGACTTTCATAAAACTGAAGCACTTTGAAACATCTCTTCTTGTCCCTCTTCTTGTCCCTTTCCTATGTCCGACTTATCACAAGTGGTGTCAGTAGTGGGATTCGAACAATCCGATACAGAGTTGGGACACATGTTAGTTCAGTGCCCGAACCCCAAAGCCAAGCTTCCCAAAAGAGCCACTCCCCAAATTATTTGGTTCGACTTCTTCCGTACCAAAGAGGTTGATATATGCAGTCAATAAAGATGTCTGGTACCTACAGGGATTAGTGTCTCTTCCACCAAGGAAGCTACCTCAGCTAAATCTGGGTTAGGTTGGTGGTACTCGAATGATGTAGCAGAAGGTGGATTAGACCGAGACTACTGAGGGGAGATTCAAGTGGTGTTCCACAATTCAGGCAGTCAGAAGTGCAATATAAAAACATATTTATTAGACCACTCTCTTGAATGTGGGGAGATATGTTTCATTTACTCCAGGAATCTTGGTCAAGAGGGTTCTTTGAAGTTAATGTGTTCTTTTGAAAAAAGACAAACAAACCTATTCACTCCAAATGGCTGCAGAAAATCTCCCCTGACACTTAACCCTTCCCCCATTTGATCATGCATGCAGGGCTAAAACAGAAGGAATGAGCACCTGCTAGATGTTTCCCTGGAGAGCTAACACAAAGAGCTTTTGACAAACCGTTATAAAACCAATGATTTCTTATACATTTAAATAGCAATGTATTCCCTATTTTAAAATTCTACAGATACAAAATATTGAGTAATCACAAAAGGCTTCAATATGCATTTATAACACACATTTGATCTGTTATCTGTTTTTTATATATATAAATTAGAGAGCCTTCAGTAGTGGCCCTGTAGTTATGGTTGAGTTGCTCAACTCATACAAAGAGACGTTTCTCCCCCTGGACGAATCATCATGAAAGTTTGCAAAACAAGTATATTGCCCCCTCAGGGGTTTTATCAAGTGGGGGGCAAAGTAATTGCTGTATCCCAGAATTTGTGAAAATCCTCTATGAAACAACGGAAAACATTTTCTACTCACACCTACAACCCAAACCGATGGACGAATTTTCACCAAATTTGCGCCAGGAGCGCAGCTTGGTCCTGAATGCATGGTTTGGTAAATTTGGTGCAAATCCATCCAGTAGTTTTTTTGTTAATACGCTGATAGAGTTATATGTTTCTGAACTGATTGGCGGATAGATGTGTGACTGTTTGAAAGCAAGCGATGGGGGAGTGTTACAAACATAACAGTAAAACGTGGTGAAGGGCTGTCTAGTGTGATGGTGTGCACGTGCAATCTGCGTGTTTTAATAATGCATGGCCTGGAGAGGGGACTGTGGAGACCTCGGATAGCCATGAAGGTCCATGGATTATGGCCCTTATTGTATGATAGGAAATGTATTTGGGACAGAAAATCTTTCTGTGCTTTTTCTTTTTCTCTAGTATAAAATTGTTAATTATTTCCATTAGTATAGTATGAAAATTCTAATAGGACTGTTTGAGAATCCTATTGATTCTAAATACTTTACTGAAAAATCTAAAGTAGATGGAGTCTATAAGCTTATTTTCTTACTTCTATTTTTTAACTGTGAAAGGTGATTCCTAAAGGAACTTTTTTGGGATTTGTTTTATTTTACTTTTTTTTTTTGCAGGAGAGGCTAGGAAGGGGCACCAACCACAGATATGAAGGGGCAGGTAAACAGGGGAAGGTGTTGAGCGTGTGTTAAATCTAAGGTAGGTGGCAGTGTTTCGCATGCTCCTTGATTACAGCCTCGAAAGCACTTCAAAACTGTTCCCCCCTGTAGACTGGTGTTTTGCAGTATATACAGAGTACCATTATCTTTGAAAGATATGGATCAACAGCCTCCTTTATGGCTTGTAAGGTAGCTGGTTGGATTTTGTGCCCCACAGGAGTAGCTTGTGTGGTGGCAGTATTAGTTGAGGAAGATGAAGTAGAGGAAGCAAGCCTATGACTTCCTGAGAAAGGAACAGCTTTTCTCAGATGATCTCGGTGGTTGGATTTGGTGTGGCGGTGCATGGAGGTGGTCCCGTAGGAGTACTGACCAGGTTGTCCGCGACAGAGTTCAATGTACTAAGTGCATTTGACCTTGGTAGCCTTAGCCTTTGGTACACCCCCAACAGTGGTAAAGAACCGCTACACCCATGATTCTGTCTGGGTCCTCTTGATTCCTTTCTGCATCATTGTGCTTTTTCCATTGTCTAGGCCCTCCAGCTGGTGGTGGTGGTGTTGGTGGCTCCTGGGGCGGAGGAATGGCCATGGCTGATGCCATTTTTGAAGTTAAATAGCAGTTGTGCTAATATTCTTCCAAGCATGTGTTCTCTCCTGGATTGCAGATGGCAAATCAGTTAGAATATGTCTAGGAGCTGTGGTAGGGCACAGTTTCAGCTCAAAACTTCCCAGATCAGCTGAAAATGCTGTTCGCGAAGCGCAGACTCGTTCACGAACATGTCTCAGTGACATCATAAATTACATTTGTGATGTCATCTTTGATGTCCTGGGCATTAGTTTTAGCAGTGCACGGTGGTGGCACGAGTTGGTTGCTTAGCTAATCATAACTGGCGAATTTCTGAGTGGTTTTGGTTTTACTTGTAACTATAACACCCCTTTAATAAAGTTGTTTCACTGAATTGTATAGGTTTTTATTAGTGCAACTTAACCATACAGTCCCTTTAACCAAGATTTTTCACTGAATATATATATATATATATATATATATGTATAATGTACATTGTTTCAGTGCATTAAGGGCACTGTTTTTCATTAACGCAGAAAGTTCCATTTTGAACTGAGGCTTTCAGCATTTCCTGTGGGCAATTTGAAGTTGGTTAAAACTCAGTCTATGGGCCAGTTCAACAGAATGTTCCTGATCTGTGTGAAAATCTATGCCATTTGTAGGGTGTTATCTGTCAGCGGCATAGGTAACTACCTGCATCCCATAGGTGCCCCCTTTTTATGGTACTTGCTGAGAAGCACAAATCATGAATGAAGAGATGCATTATTCCAGTGCCTCTTGTAAAGAAGACCGGTGGGGGGGTCTGTACTTCTGCTCTCTATATGGTAGAGGGGAGGCACAGAGGACCCCAGCCAAGATTCTCTAATACGGTAGCGATGGGCGAGCAATCAAGGCCTAGCTTCTCAGGAGGTGATGCAGGCTGGTTCTTAAGTACAGTGTATCCCCAAGCCCCCACAAAGGAATGTCCACACACTGTATTACTGAAAACACAGTCTTTATATAATTAATATTCAAGGGTTATGTACACTTATCACAATAACGCACTTTGTGCTCAGGAAAATCAGCAATGGTAAATATCTACAATTCTAAAGTGGTACCACTAATATTAGACCTCATTAAAGTGCATTCACAATACTGTAGAAATGGCACACAGATCAATAAGAAGGAAACCAGCAATAGAGAGAGGAGAGATAACAGAGGGTTGAAACAATAGGCAGAATACTGGCCCTTGCTACTGGACACAGTTCTGTGTGGAGATCCCCCCACCTGGGCAACCTGCAAAATAAAGAGATATAACACCAGCCCAGTCCAGATATTGTTCAATAGTCTATTTCTCTCCTATAATGTTTTTACCCCCCCAATGTACCTGGTGGAGTCGAGTTCCTCGAAAAGGCGTCGACAAGCGTCGAGGGACTCGCTGTTCGGCGACGGGGAATCGACGGCCCTTCTTGAATGCCTTCCTTTTCAGGCGGGAGGCACGGGGCGTCGAACGTCCGTCGACAAACGAGGCCGAACGTTGTCGAAGAGGCGGCAGCTCCGTCCGAGCGGTGCTCGTCGGCGTCGGGGCGTCGGCGTCCTGCAAGGCGGAGGTGTGCGGGGCACCTCGATGACAATAGTTCTGGACCGCAAAGATTGTAGAGACGGGAGCCCAGCAAGGGCGTCGAGTCGTCCGAGTCTTTGGGGTCGTCGGGTGGCGGGAAACCCACCGGCAGGTTTCTCCTCGGCGCGTTGGTCGTCCTCGACTTTCTCCGGCAGGATAAGCGGTCGACGATGCGGTCGAGAGAGTCCTTCGATTGAATGTTCTTAGGCAATGGAGCGGACGGCTCCGATCGTCGGCGGCACGGCGTCAAGTGGTTCCCACGGCTGGGCAACACAACTTCGACGGGCCTCCAGCGGTTACACAGACCTGCGAACCCTGGTCGACGGCAATGGACTTCGACGGCGTCGATGTCCGGGTGCTTCACTTCGATCTCCTCGGCGGTCCCGTCTCGGGTCGGCAGCCTTTCGAGGGTCTGACTTCCAGGGCGCTTCGGCGAAGATTCAGCGGTGCTCGATGGTCCCTCGGAGCACGGGAAGAGGGCGCCTAGCCAGGTCCTCTCTCGGGTCAGCCCTCGACAATTTCGACAACCTTCAGTTCCGTCGAAGCAAATGCCACAGCAAGTCTTCTTCTTCCAGCTGGACGTCGAGGATCAGCAAATCCAGTTACTCTTGAGTGGAGACTCAGCTTCTGAATGCTTCTGAACAATTTCCAGTGGTGAGAGGTCCCCAGATATACTATTCTGTCTCTCATCCACACTGCTGGCACACACACAGCAGCCAATCACACAGAAGGGCATTCATGCAGTCAGTCAGCCAATCAGGCACACAGTGCATTCAGGCCACACTCCTCCCTTTCAGACACTCACAACAAGGAATGTGGATTGGGACAAGTACCCAGCCATTCAACACTACACACTGCATTCAGGCCAGTTTCGGGCAGGGCTGTCTCAGTCTTTGTCTCTCATGCCAGAAACCAGACAACCACAACAAGGAGTGTATATTGGTCACACACTCCATTCACCCAGGTCCCACCCACAGGAGGTACCCACAACATACAGTCACTGGGAAGGCTCCAGTCAGTCTAGCTGGGCCTTCACAACAACACCATATATGGAACTTCCACCCAACAGCCAGTCAGGGGGAAGGGACAGAGTCAGGGCATCCCAGGACTTTGGGAAAACAAGACAACAGGCAATAGAAAGCAAGAGGCCACAGGGGCCATCTTGTTTCTATCAGGAATCAACTGATCCCAATGGCAGGGCCTGGGTATCCCAAAATGGAGGACACCCAGAGCACCTGTCCAATTCAGCATGGAGCTGCCACCAGCCCATACCCTGCTCTGTGGGCCACCCACAGGTGCCCAAAAACATACACTAGGGGCACAGGGTTGTACCCCCCACCCATGGGTGCCATAAGGGTATCCCAGGGGTCTGTTCACCAAACCAAAAGAGAGAGCTGCACTGCCAGGAGTCCCAAATGGATTCCTGGGCAGAAAACATAACAGAACACACGATAAAAGGCAGAAAAGGACAAGGATTCAGAGGCCCTGTCCCTCTGATACATTTCCAGCATCACAGTCGCCCCCCCCAGACTGAGGTGGAGGGTGTCTAATCTCCCACGGGATAGACACCCTCATCCAGACGGTCAACATACCTTCTGGAAAGGCCATCTGCATTATCGTGACTTTTCCCTGGTCTGTGCTCTATGGTGAAGTCTAGCCCTTGCAGGCTAATGGACCACCTGAGCAATTTCGGGTTCTCACCCTTCATCTGCATAAGCCACTTCAGGGGCTTATGATCTGTTTGGACCTTGAAGGTAGACCCCGTAAGGTAGGGCCTAAAACGCCTAAGGCTCCAAACTATACTAAAACATTCCTTTTCAACAGTAGCCCACCTAAGTTCTCTACCCTTGAGTTGTCTACTGATGAATATGATAGGATGTTCTCTCCCTTTGTCATCTAACTGGGACAAGACAGCTCCAATTCCGGTGTCGCAGGCATCCGTCTGGACGATAAAGGATCGGCTGTAGTCAGGCGCACTCAACACAGGTGCCCTACACAGACTTTCTTTCAAGCCATCAAAGGCCCTCTGACAGTCTTCAGTCCAATTAACCTTCCTAGGCTGTTTGGGTGAAGTTAGAGCTGTCAGGGGTGCAGCTATGGTTCCATAGTCTGCCATGAAATTGCGATAGTACCCAGTGAGGCCCAAAAAGGCTCTCACCTGGGTTTGAGTAGTGGGAGTCTCCCAGTTCTGTACGTCCTGTACTTTACTGGAGAGAGGTTGGATTTGACCCCCTCCTACCTCATGACCAAGATAGGTAACTTTCCCCTGAGCTATCTGGCACTTGGTGGCCTTGATAGTGAGGTTAGCCCTTTTCAAGGCCTGCAACACCTTATCCAGATGTGTCAAATGCTCTTCCCAGGTGGAACTGTAGACGGCAATGTCGTCTAAGTAAGCCACACAAAAGGCTTCCAGCCCACTGAGCGCATGGTTGACCAATCTCTGGAAGGTGGCAGGGGCATTCTTCAACCCAAAGGGCATGACCCTAAACTGGTAGAGTCCCTCAGGTGTGGAGAATGCCGTCTTTTCCTTGGCATGGTCCGTCAGAGCTATTTGCCAATAGCCTGAGGTAAGGTCAAAGGTGCTCACAAATTTGGCAGCACCTATAGTGTCCACGAGCTCATCAGCCCTGGGCAATGGGTGCGCGTCAGTTTTGGTGACGGCATTGACTCCTCGGTAGTCCACACAGAACCTCCAATCCTTGGTACCCGCCGGGGAACTTGCCTTGGGGACAAGGACCACTGGACTGGACCAGGGACTGGTGGAGGGTTCAATAACACCCAGATCCAACATCTTGGCGACCTCAGCCTGGATGTGGTTTTTGACGGTATCTGACATACGATAGCTCCTGCTTTTGACAGGCACACTGTCACCAGTGTCAATTTCGTGCTTACACCACGGTGTAAGGCCCGGTGTCAGTGAAAACAGAGGGGCATACTGCTGGAGCAAAGCCCGGCAGGCCCTCTGCTGCTCTGTTGTCAAATCGGGAGAGAGTTGTACTCCCTCCACTGAGCCATCCTGAGGGTTGCTATGCAGCAAATCAGGAAGGGGCTCACTCTCATCCTCTTCTTGCCCTGAAGCTAGCAAGAGACATGAGACCTCTGCTCGCCTGTGGAAAGGCTTGAGCCTGTTGACATGGAATACCTGGGGGGCTACCCCAGAGGCTCCCATGTCCACCAGATAATTGACTTCGCCCATCTTGGAGATGATCCTGAAGGGTCCAGTCCACTTGTCTGCCAAAGCTCTAGGCTTGGTAGGCTCCATCACAAGGATTTCCTGTCCCGGAGTCCAATCCACTTGCGAAGCTTTCAGGTCATGCCAGTACTTATTCAATTCCTGGCTGGCCTTGAGATTTGCTGTTGCCTGACCCATCATTTGTGTCATCCTCCGCCTGAGGCCTAACACATAGTCCCCCACTTGCTTGGCGGGACCTGGAGGGGTGGCTTCCAAGCCTTCTCGGATCAAGGCGAGGGGCCCCCTCACGGGATGTCCAAAGAGTAACTCAAAGGGGCTGAAACCAACACCCTCTTGAGGTACCTCTCTGTAAGCAAACAGCAGGCATGGCAGGAGGAGATCCCATTTCCTCCTTAGGGGCTCTTCCAAAGCACCTAGCATGCCCTTGAGAGTTTTGTTAAATCTCTCAACCAGACCATTGGTCTGGGGGTGGTAAGAGGTGGAGAACTTGTAGGTTACCCCGCACTCTTTCCACATGGTTTTCATGTAACTAGACATGAAGTTGGATCCTCGGTCAGAGACAACCTCCTTGGGGAATCCAACACGGGTGAAAATGCCCAGGAGAGCCCTGGCAACCACCTTGGCAGTAACAGTCCGAAGGGGTATTGCCTCAGGGTACCTGGTGGCATGATCTACCAAGACCAGGATGAACCGATGTCCACCTGAAGTGGGAGGGTCAAGGGGACCGACGATGTCGATGCCCACCCTCTCAAATGGTGTGCCAACCACTGGTAATGGCTGCAGTGGGGCAATGACCCTGCCTCCAGTCTTGCCAGACAACTGACAAGTTGGGCAGGTCCTGCAGTGGGACTCCACCTCTACTCCCATCCGTGGCCAGTAGAAATGGGCAGAGAGCCTCTGCTTAGTCTTCTTGGTCCCAAGATGACCAGCCAAGGGCACCTCATGCGCCAACTGCAGTAGGAAGGGCCTGTAAACCTGGGGTACCACCAACCTCTTGCGGGCACCAGGTTCGGGCTTAGTGGGCTCACTAACAAGGAGCTCACCCTCCCAATAAATCTTGAATGTCCTAGGCACTTCACCTTGTGCCTGGGACAGGGCCTGTTTCCTCAGGCCCTCGAGAGAGTGGCACTCTCTCTGTCCCTTACAGAAGTCTGCCCGGGAGGGTCCCCCTTCAGCTAACAAGCATTGAAGGTCGGGATGATCCTCCGGGTTGAGAACCTCTCCCACAGGAGAGTCTTCTGTCTCTTCTCCCACAGGAGTTGAGTTTGGGTTTTCCGCTGGACCCAGCCCGTCCGGAGCATGGATCCCATTGGGTGCTGTCGGAACAGCAGGAAGAGAAGGTGTTCCCTCCACAGAGGTGGCCTTCTTGGTCTTCCTTCTTCTTGCCTTAGGCCTCGCCTTTGGCTCGGATACCTGACTCACAGCCAGACCCGGTGTCACCTGTGACCTAGTGACTGCAGCAGCAGTCATGGGAAGACCATCCGAGATCAACCCCAACTCTACTAGATCGTTTCCTAACAGAATGTTAGCAGGGACATTGTCCTGAACCAGGACAGGAAGCTTTGCTGTCTTGTCTCCAATCATGAGTGTGACTAGGGCTACAGGCGATAATTTGGGAGGCCCACCAGCTAACCTGGTGGTTCTCAGAGGAGCACCTACATAGTCCTCTGGCTTGAGCAGGGTCCTGTCCACCACTGTCATGCTTGCCCCAGTGTCTCTCAAACCAGTAGAAGGCTGGCCATTCAAGAGGACACTTCTCAAAAACCTACGGGTGTTCTGCGGGATAGTCGCCAGTACTTCTGCGTACTGGTCCCAGGCCCCAAGGGACACTAAGGAAATCTCTACTGGAGCACCAAATGTGATTCCTGTAGAGGAGGGGAGGACAGTGGCCTCCACCTCAGACACGGGGTAAGGGTAGGTCAGGCTGACAGCCTGTACTCCAAGTGCCTTACCTTTACACTTGGGGTCACCCCTTTTGTGATCCAGAGCCCCACAATCCCAACAAGTGCCAGGAGTGCGGGGTACGGTACTGGAACCACTGGGAGCCTGCTTTGCAGCAGGTGGACCACTACTCTTATTCCCACCCACAGAGGACTTATCCCCACTAGATTTTTGGGTCTTAGGAGAGGAAGGTTTTGGTTTACCCGACTGTGACTGCTTTTGGGACTCCTCAGCTTTCTGAGAGGCCCCCTTTTCTTTGTCCTTGTCCTTCCCACTGGAGTCCTTAGGGGACACCCGGTGGGAGACCCACTTGTCAGCCAACCTAGCCAGCTTAAAGGGGTCCAAAATGTTCTGGTCAGCCACATACTGACGCAGCTCTGGTGAACAGGCTTCAGAAAAATGCTCAAAAAACAAGAGGTGGGACAACTCAACAAAAGTTTTCACCTTGTATCCATCAATCCACCCCATCATGTTCATGTGCGCAGTACTCACCCAGTCAACCCAAGACACATTCTCTCTTTTCTTAAATTCCCTGAACCTTTTAAGGTATTGGGCAGGTGTCTTGCCAAACTTGGCAATCAAAGCAGACTTCATACACTCATACTGACCCCTTTCTTCCACACTCAGCTTCAGAATACAGTCATATCCAGTTTGAGGCACTCTGCTTAACAAACACTTAGCCCAATCTCTTTTATCTACATCATGAATTGCACAAGCCATTTCAAACGCTTCAATCCATTGGAGGATATCTGAACCCTCCACAAACACACCAACCAAATCTTTCATAAACTTGGTGGCTGGGGACCTGACACTCTCACTGGATCTAGCTGAAGTCTCCACTCTAGCTTTCTCTAGCTGGATTCTCTGACATTCAGTGTCCTGGCTTTTGAGTTCAAGGTCCTTATTTCTGAGTTCAAGATCCCTATTCTTGAGTTCCACTTGCTGTGCCAGCTCCTCTTTCTTAAGCTCAGCTTCTATTTCCAACTTGCGATATTCAAAGGCTAACTTCATCCTCAATAACTCAAGTTCCATGGAATTGCTGGGGTTTGGAACAGAGGCAGCAGGAATGGTGGCATTCCCAGAAACAGATTCAGCGACAACCCCAGGGGCAGAGTCCTCACTGGTTGCATCCCCCCCTTCCTCAAGAGTTTCACCATCAGTCTGGTAATCCACCAGGGCAGCTATCAGCTCAGCCCTAGACTTATCCACAAAGTCTAACTCCCTGGCTTCACAAGCACTCTGGAGAGCCTCTAAGCTCATCCGAGTCAATTTACCATTTGCAATGGCCTCCATTGCTTGTAATGCAGTTATTTGGTACACACCCAAACCTTAATCTAATAAAAGTGCGGATATTTTGTAAGTGGCACGGTTATACACTGAGTCTTAAAACCATAAGCATCCCACCGCTGCCACCAGCTTTGTAAAGAAGACCGGTGGGGGGGTCTGTACTTCTGCTCTCTATATGGTAGAGGGGAGGCACAGAGGACCCCAGCCAAGATTCTCTAATACGGTAGCGATGGGCGAGCAATCAAGGCCTAGCTTCTCAGGAGGTGATGCAGGCTGGTTCTTAAGTACAGTGTATCCCCAAGCCCCCACAAAGGAATGTCCACACACTGTATTACTGAAAACACAGTCTTTATATAATTAATATTCAAGGGTTATGTACACTTATCACAATAACGCACTTTGTGCTCAGGAAAATCAGCAATGGTAAATATCTACAATTCTAAAGTGGTACCACTAATATTAGACCTCATTAAAGTGCATTCACAATACTGTAGAAATGGCACACAGATCAATAAGAAGGAAACCAGCAATAGAGAGAGGAGAGATAACAGAGGGTTGAAACAATAGGCAGAATACTGGCCCTTGCTACTGGACACAGTTCTGTGTGGAGATCCCCCCACCTGGGCAACCTGCAAAATAAAGAGATATAACACCAGCCCAGTCCAGATATTGTTCAATAGTCTATTTCTCTCCTATAATGTTTTTACCCCCCCAATGTACCTGGTGGAGTCGAGTTCCTCGAAAAGGCGTCGACAAGCGTCGAGGGACTCGCTGTTCGGCGACGGGGAATCGACGGCCCTTCTTGAATGCCTTCCTTTTCAGGCGGGAGGCACGGGGCGTCGAACGTCCGTCGACAAACGAGGCCGAACGTTGTCGAAGAGGCGGCAGCTCCGTCCGAGCGGTGCTCGTCGGCGTCGGGGCGTCGGCGTCCTGCAAGGCGGAGGTGTGCGGGGCACCTCGATGACAATAGTTCTGGACCGCAAAGATTGTAGAGACGGGAGCCCAGCAAGGGCGTCGAGTCGTCCGAGTCTTTGGGGTCGTCGGGTGGCGGGAAACCCACCGGCAGGTTTCTCCTCGGCGCGTTGGTCGTCCTCGACTTTCTCCGGCAGGATAAGCGGTCGACGATGCGGTCGAGAGAGTCCTTCGATTGAATGTTCTTAGGCAATGGAGCGGACGGCTCCGATCGTCGGCGGCACGGCGTCAAGTGGTTCCCACGGCTGGGCAACACAACTTCGACGGGCCTCCAGCGGTTACACAGACCTGCGAACCCTGGTCGACGGCAATGGACTTCGACGGCGTCGATGTCCGGGTGCTTCACTTCGATCTCCTCGGCGGTCCCGTCTCGGGTCGGCAGCCTTTCGAGGGTCTGACTTCCAGGGCGCTTCGGCGAAGATTCAGCGGTGCTCGATGGTCCCTCGGAGCACGGGAAGAGGGCGCCTAGCCAGGTCCTCTCTCGGGTCAGCCCTCGACAATTTCGACAACCTTCAGTTCCGTCGAAGCAAATGCCACAGCAAGTCTTCTTCTTCCAGCTGGACGTCGAGGATCAGCAAATCCAGTTACTCTTGAGTGGAGACTCAGCTTCTGAATGCTTCTGAACAATTTCCAGTGGTGAGAGGTCCCCAGATATACTATTCTGTCTCTCATCCACACTGCTGGCACACACACAGCAGCCAATCACACAGAAGGGCATTCATGCAGTCAGTCAGCCAATCAGGCACACAGTGCATTCAGGCCACACTCCTCCCTTTCAGACACTCACAACAAGGAATGTGGATTGGGACAAGTACCCAGCCATTCAACACTACACACTGCATTCAGGCCAGTTTCGGGCAGGGCTGTCTCAGTCTTTGTCTCTCATGCCAGAAACCAGACAACCACAACAAGGAGTGTATATTGGTCACACACTCCATTCACCCAGGTCCCACCCACAGGAGGTACCCACAACATACAGTCACTGGGAAGGCTCCAGTCAGTCTAGCTGGGCCTTCACAACAACACCATATATGGAACTTCCACCCAACAGCCAGTCAGGGGGAAGGGACAGAGTCAGGGCATCCCAGGACTTTGGGAAAACAAGACAACAGGCAATAGAAAGCAAGAGGCCACAGGGGCCATCTTGTTTCTATCAGGAATCAACTGATCCCAATGGCAGGGCCTGGGTATCCCAAAATGGAGGACACCCAGAGCACCTGTCCAATTCAGCATGGAGCTGCCACCAGCCCATACCCTGCTCTGTGGGCCACCCACAGGTGCCCAAAAACATACACTAGGGGCACAGGGTTGTACCCCCCACCCATGGGTGCCATAAGGGTATCCCAGGGGTCTGTTCACCAAACCAAAAGAGAGAGCTGCACTGCCAGGAGTCCCAAATGGATTCCTGGGCAGAAAACATAACAGAACACACGATAAAAGGCAGAAAAGGACAAGGATTCAGAGGCCCTGTCCCTCTGATACATTTCCAGCATCACACCTCTTCACTTTAAATTTGAGGCATTCTCCATGTCTCTTCCGATTTCCTCAGGTGCAGTTTTTTTGGAACTGTGCAGACAAATTTAGGAAGCCCAGCAATAATGAAAACATATTTTCCTGTCCCGCCCTTTTTCTCCTCAGCATGATGCAGAGTGATCACTATGTTATGTTATGTTAAATGTTTTTTAGAAAGCACACATTCACAAGAAGCATCTTGGCACCAAGAGATACAACAGGGCCAGCTAAGACATAGAACAAGTAGGTTTTCAAAGAGCGACGGAACGCCACATGGTCCTTGGTGGCCTCGGGGGAGAATGGGAGAGCATTCCAAAATTTAGCCGCAGAATTTTTAAAAGAACAGCTGCCCATCCTAGTGAGCTAGACGTGTGGAACAGAAAGCAGGCAGGCATTTTGCGAGTGTAGTGAGCGCACTGGTCGGTAAGGTTGAAGCGTCTCATGTAGGTACTCTGCACTTTGGCCATAGTAGGCCCGGTGCACAATGCAAAGAGATCTGAACATGACATGTTTTGGACCAGCAGCCAGTGCAATGAGCACAGGAGAGGTGTGCGAGCCCTAAGGAGTGCCCGTGGCAATGCAAGCTGCAAGATTTTGATGCAACTGCAATTGATGGAAAAGACACAGTGGCTGTGCGAGAAACAAGGAATTGCAGTAGTAAATGTGGCTCAGGATGAGAGAGGCAACCACAAGGGCATGAAGACAAAAGGGGAGAAAGTGCAAGAGCTTGCGAAGGAACCTTAGATTAAAGTAACCAGTTTTACAGATTGAGCTAACCTGTGCTTTGGTAGACAAGGATGCAGAGAATTTAAAACTGAGATTTTTTTACCACACAGACTGGTAGTGGACAAGGCCCAAGCTCATAAGGCCAGCAGGAGGGGGACCATAAAGAAGAGGGACCCGGGAAACTAGAGTGGAGGCCAAGGGAGGGGCCAACCACCAGTACCTCCATCTTGTCTACATTCAGTTTAAGCCATTTGCTGCTCATCTAACTACTCACCGCCAACAAGCAACCCCTAAGCTGAGACGCCGTGCTTGGTTGAACCAAGTCAAGCCGGACAATGATTTGCGTGTCATCACCATAAGAGTAGCAGCGGAAGCCTTGGGAGTGGATGAGCAAAGCAAGAGGCTGGATATAGATGTTAAATAAAGCAGGAGACAAGGTGGAGCCCTTGGGGCCCCAGAGGATAGAGTATTAGGCTGAGAATAGAATGAGGATAAGGCCATGGTCTGGCACCTGTCTGAAATAAAGGACGCAAACCAAGAAAGTACATGTCCCGAGAGATCAGCCAGGAAATGGCGGGTCAACAGTACTGAGAGATCCACTGTGTTATGCTTGCAAGAAAGAAGGAATTGCAGTAGTCAATGCGGCTCAGGATGAGAGAGGCAACCACAGAGGCATGTAGACAAAAGGGAAGAAAGTGCAAGAGTTTGAGAAGGACCCTTAGATTAAAGTAACCAGTTTCACAGATTGTGCTAACCTGTGCTTCGGTAGACAAGGATGCAGAGAACTTAAAACTGAGATTTTTTACCACACAGACCGCTAGGAGACAGGGCCCAAGCTCAGAAGGCCAGCAGGAGAGGGACCATAAATAAGAGGGAACCGGGAGACTAGAGCGGGGGCAGGGGAGGGGCCAACCACCAGTAGCTCCGTCTTGTCTCCATTCAGCTTAAGCCATTTGCTGCTCATCCAACTACCCACTGCCAACAAGCAAGCCCTAAACTGAGACGCTGTGCTTGGTTGAGCTGTTATTTGCATGCCATCACCATCGGAATAGCAGCGGAAGTCATGGGCGTGGATGAACAAAGCAAGAGGCTGGATATGGATGTTGAATAAAGCAGGAAACAAGGTGGAGCCTTGGGGGACCCCACAGGATAGAGTATTAGACTGAGAATAGAATGAGGATAATGCCAAGGTCTGGCTCCTGCCCAACAGACAGGCCAGGGAGAGGCGGTTGAACAGATTGATCTACTGTTTCAAATGCTGCCGGTCTAAAAGGATCAGTTTTCCTACCCCTCTGTGGCCCACCAGCCTGGTAAGGTCATCCATCACAGAGACAAGAACACTCTCCGTGCCTCGGCCAGGTCGGAAGCCTCACTGAAAAGGATAAAGAAATGTAGAGGTTTCTAGAAAAGAACTAGGAAGACACGAGATCAGAGACTCAAACAGTTTCATAAAGAAGGGAAGAAGAGAGATGGTTTGAAAATTAACCGGAATAGCGGGGTCTACAGAGGGTTTTTTCAAAAGAGGGACAATGAGAGACTGCTTCAGTTCCACTGGGATAGAGCCAGATGTGCGAGACAGGTTCAGTGCTTGAGCAATTTCTGGCATGATTTCTTGAAGAATGCACTGAGGGATAGAATCCAAGGCAGAGGCCGATATGAGACGCTTAGTAGCTCTTATAATATCACCATGGGAGAAAGGCGGGAAAGTGGACCATGTCTCAGCAGAAACTGCTGATGAAAGCTCTGGACTGAGGATGTCAGTTCTCCGCCCGGATAACACAGTCTTATCTCTTACATCAATAACCTTTTTAATTAAGAAATTAGACAAGGAGTCACATAGTGATTGGGTAGGAATTACACCAGCCAGGGTGTCGGTTTTTGAAGAAAGTGACCGTACCAGGGGAAAAAGGTCCCTGGGTTTGTTAAGGGCATTCTGTACCTTATTTGAATAAAAGGTACATTTCGTTTGGTGGATCGCTGAGTGATAAAATGTGTAGCTTTGCAGAAATTCAAGCCTGCCCTCAGGGGACTAGGAAGACTGCCCTTTGCGTTTGGCTTGCTGCTTTTTAAGAAGCAGGGATTTTAGCTCATCATTGAACCAAGGTTCGGGAGCCGACGAGTGGCCCTCTGAAGCTTTAGTGAGGCCAAGGAGTTGGCTACAGAGGCAAAAGTCTGGGTTTCGAAAGAAAAGTGTATTAAAGGAGCAGTGTTGCATTCATCTCGAATATTTGTTATAATATCCTCCTTAGCTACCTCATGCCAGCAACGTTTAGAACTATCCAGCAGAAGATTATCCTAGCTGCCTATGCTGACTCCTGCAAACAACCCCCAGCATCTCCTGACCATGCTTCAGCATCACCTGCATCACCAGAAGATCCATACCTGTTGAAGCGCCCATAACCAGACAACCCTGGGCAGCACGGTACCCTATCAGGCAGCCGTACCAGCGCTGAGACGAAATGAAGAGTACCGACAGACGGTCCATGAAGAGACCCAAAGAGCCTTAATGGAAGGCCAGTGGAAATGACATAAGAGCATGAAAAGACTCGCAAATGAACAAAAATGGCTATCGAAGATAGCACGACAGTGCAAGCAGTTGTGAAAATATATGTAATGGACGCATGAAAGAGACGATGTTAAAACGTGAGGAAACGTTGCTACGAGACAAATGGTAGCAACCAACCAATTAAACGTGTGTAAATAGGCTTGGAACGCAAGAAGCTAAAGATATCGGTACTGCTTGCAATGCTTAGTAGTAGATTAGAGCGGCAAGCGCCACCATATATCTACCTCAATAAGGCACATTATACAAGTGCGACTCCATTTTGTAAAAGCAGAAATGTACCCAGGTTGCCAGGGGCCTGACAGGCCAAGTTTCAGAAACCAGCCAGAGTCAAGAGAAGGAGCGGAATCGAAACTCAACAAAGAGCGGCTCATGCCGGGGAAATCAAGGTCAACCAGAGAAAGGGAGGAGAGCGTCAGCTAACAAGACTCAAACTTCAGAGCATACCAGCCTGCCCCATGAAGGTCAAGATAAGGGGGGCGCATGCAGGTGGCGAGGCCGAAACAGAATTAAATGCACTAAAAGCTTGAAACTGAAGCAGATTCATGGTGAACAGACATGTGTTCAGCCAGGCGTGAAGAAGTATCACCACCTGATGTCATCCAGGACCCGAGGATGCCATAACTTTTCCTGATAAGAGGCTACAGTTTCGAGGCCATACCCAGCCAATTAATTGACATATAGCCCTAAGATACTGATTGATGGAAGGGAAGCAGGGTGAAACTTGGGACACCAGGCACATGGGTGTCCATGCTGCATGCTGCCAATTAAAATGGGGATTTATGTCTAGGGGTGTAACCTGCCCAATCACAATGGACCGAGTTATCTGGAGTCCTATAGATAGTAGAACCAATAGGACGTCGTACTTGTAGTGACGTCAATCACGTGTGATGTAGTGGGAGGGGTGTAGACGCCCACCCGATAAGAATTATCCAATCCGCATGCTCTATTATCATATACAGATATAGCACCTATACTTAAGTTACCTTTCCTAACCAATTATATTGCATGTCGAGTTTTGTAGAATTGGACGTCAATGATGATGAATATTGCCTATAAGAATTGCTGTTCAACTGAAGTTCGAGGAAGTTGGAGCGAGACAGGTGATCGCAATGCTGCTGATTTCCATTTGTTTCTCTGTTTGATGAACCTGTCATTAAACACACTTCCCTTTGCCAAACTACTGAATCCTCATTATTGAGTCGTGTTGGGTAAGTGAATCCTGCACCCCCAGTCCTCACATGGTGCAGCTATCTTGTTTTATAAGTACTAGAGGGTACGCACTGATCTATGGGCCCGTCAGTGAAACCCCGCTCCTCTGCACACTTGGTAGCAGATGGTTTCGGCCATTAATTATTGATTATATAATACTAAGACACCTTTAGACCGATGGCACGAAGTAACTCTGGGCCTTCTGCAATATCATGAGTCCTTTCGCCATTCCGGCTGAGTAGACTGAGAAGCTTCCCGTGGACAATGATAGAGTAAAACTTCAAAAAACTGCAGTGGTTCTGAAGGAACCTGCCTTCCAAGCGTAACCCTTCTCATTCCCACAGGCAGCCAATCGGAACGAAAAACCCTTAAAAGGCTGGAAGAGGAAGGGGCGATGATCCTGAAGCTCCAGAGAGGAAAAGATGCGATCGGTGAGTGAAACAACAAACTTGTTACTTTGGCAAATGTCGTGTAGGCATTAGAGCCAGTAAGGGAATGGTAACGGTGGGTGGCGGAGAAAAACTTAAAATAGTCAGAAGTAGAGAAGACTGTATATATATAGGGGGTAACGACTCGAGCATAAGAGATAACGAGTGGATACCGGGGGTAAACCCGAGAGAAAAACAAGGGGTACCAGGGGGGACCTGAGATAAAAACGAAGGATTACCAGGGTGACACTTGAGATAAAAACAAAGGATTACCAGGGGGGCA
Organism: Ambystoma mexicanum; assembly: GCF_040938575.1. NCBI lineage: Eukaryota > Metazoa > Chordata > Amphibia > Caudata > Ambystomatidae > Ambystoma > Ambystoma mexicanum. The sequence goes on along the minus strand of NC_090933.1, from coordinate 910,811,760 downwards.
CCTGAGATAAAAACATAAGGATTCGCCTTGTTCCTCCGCTTTAATACAGCGGTCAGAAGAAACGTGAACTCATAGCCCACATAATAAGGGACAATTAGACTACGGTGATGTTTAAAGACGCATCAAAGGAGTTTGTTAAAACTCCATGACGGGGTAGTGATTAGAAGGCAGGTATATGTATGACCAGATGGTGTCCGTCTAGTCTGTCAAGTGTCTGTCATATGTGTTCTGTTGTACGTCGAATGTAAAATAATTGTATTATTGATTGTGTGAAATATAATTTGGTTTTACGCAATTCTGTAACTAAGAGGGAATCAGCAACAAATTGATAGTTTTCTGAGCAAATTGATATAAAATTTTGGCGGGAAAAGATTGGATTGGAGCTTGCGTAGTTGGTGCTTGCTCATACTATTGGAAGGATAAAAAACTGTATAAATATTGTTGGTGTCGAAATCAAGAATGGAGGAAGTTACTCCACTTGCACATTTGTGCAAGCAGCTACCCAAGCATGCACTAAAACTCAAAAAGTATAGCACAGAGTGGGTTAAGAGTACTGCCCACAAGATGTTTATGCCTTGGACACAGAATGGGTCCCTTTCTAAGGCTGTTTTACAGCATATGACGACTTTCCTACACGCCACATATACAGGCAAGAAGCTAGAGAAACTTCTTGCTGTTCTAGAATTATGGAAGATGTTTGAAGAAACGAAGATGGAAGAACCACCCACAGACTGGATACTAAATGTATGTACGGAGGGGGGTGAGACGCCTACCGCGCCACCAGCCCCGCCTGAGCCAGTCATTGAAGGGAGTAAATCAGAGGGACTTTACCCGCTAAGAGAACTTAAGGCAGCCACGGGGTATAGCAACCCCACATATGAGTCGCCTATGTACAGTAGTGACGACAATAAGGGAAAGGAACAGGAAAACAATATCGCCTCTGCGGTCTCAAGGGACAAGGAGAGACGCAAAGATGGAGGAAAAGATCGGGCACGGAGTTGTGCACCTCCTGATAAGGAGAAAGAGGGAAATAAATGAAAGGGAAATGAAGGTAGAGTTGATGAGATAGCATTTGCGAAAGACGAATGGATGGGAGGTCAGATATTACTGAAGTTGGATGGAAAAGGAAGTGATGACATAAGGCCAAGAGAGAGGTCTGATGAGACGCAAAGGAGAGAGAGAGAGAGAAAGAGATGGAAGTAAGGGATGAAAGGACAAGAAGGAAGGATAGGCTTAAGCGAGAACGACTATATCGCGAAGAGCAAGAGAAGCAGCTCGATCTCAAACAAGAGGCAGCCTACAACCAGTCCAGGCAGACTAAGCAAAGGATGGAAGAAGAGCAAAGGGTGCGTGAGAAGAGAGTGAAGAGACGAGAAGAGGAGGAAATTAGAAGGGCAAAGGAACGTAGAAATGAAAGGATGAGGGAAGTAGACAAGGCTAGAGAAGAAGCGAGGAAGCATAAGGAAATAGATGAAGAAGCAGAACATAAGCGCCCGATCAGAGGGCACGAGATCTTGAATATTTGGAGCGGGAAGTTAAAAAACCCAATCCTTTTGTAGAATGGGAAGACATAGAAGAATTCTTTCCTGCGTGCGACTCGGTGCAAGGTATAAGTGGGACAAATATTGAAGATGACTTCGACACCAGAAGCATCGGGGAAACGATTGATAAAATATACAATGAGATGGGGCTAGAACAGATATCCGATGGGGGAAGGGAAGATGAGCGCTTGGAGAGCACTCAGCTATATGAGGATGTCACTCGGAGTAGTGGGAGCAGGGGACTGTCCCTAGACAGGCTGGAGATTGGGCAGAACGAAGAAGATGCAAGGAGTTGTGTGAACTGGGAGTATTCAGAGTCTGACTCCGGTGGGGAAATGGAGGATAAGGCACAAGAGGAAGGGAGACAGTGCGAAAAACGGTTCCCAGGGGACGGAGGGGTACGATGGTCAGACACTAGCGGCTCCACAAGTAGGACACCGAAGTCTGCCGCGCAGTCCGGCCGACAAGAAGAAACACCCCACGGTCAGAGGGGGGCGTCAGCACCCGCCTATGCTGATAGATTAAGGGCATTGCCAGGGAGACGGCAAGGCGGAAATGCCACCCCAGTGACAGACGGGAGAGCTATGGGGAAAGAAAAGGAAGATTGCGTATTCCAATTCCCACTACTAGAAAAGGGGGGAGCAAGACCATAATATATTCCATGGCCACACATGGACCCAGAGAACTTACAAAATAAGCTTCCAATGCTGACATCGGGAGCCGGGAAGTGGATACATGAGTTAGAGAACATGACGGGGGTGTCACCTTAGCTATAGGGGACATTAAGGGCCTCTTAATTGCCATACTTGGTGAAAGGGCAGATGATGTATGGAAACGGGCAGGCTACCCTAGAGTAACCCTAACTAACACCTCCCATGACGGAGCGCCATTTAAGGGGCAATTCATAGAATTCAGCGCACAAGTGGTGCACGCGGCTGGTGCACAGTGTGCGCGTGCGGCAGTCTGCGCCAGCCGCGTGTGCCAAAATCCATTTCCGCGCCCGGCGTATTCATGGATTTTAACATCCATAATCAGCCATGGTGCAGAGTGGCGCAGTGACCCTGCAGCAGTGCCAGTTATGCCCCCAATCCCTCCCCGTGTGCCATGAACAGCACACAAATCCTGCACATGGCGCACAGGCCAGTGGACCAGCATACAGCCCCCCAACCACGAAAACGTCTGTAAAACTCCCTGCGCACCCCTCCGAATACACGTACCCCGCTGCGCATGGAGAATCACACGCGATAGGCCCAGTGTGAGTGGGATATGTGTATTTTGGGGGTGCGCGGGAAGTTCTACACATGATTGGCCTTGTGCGAGCGGGGTACGTGTATTTCGGGTGGGAAGTTTCACATGCGATTGGCCTTGTGCGACCGGGCTACGTGTATTTCGGGGGTGCGCAGGAAGTTATACACGAGATTGGCCCTGTGCGAGCGAGGTACGTGTATTTTGGGGGTGCGCAGGGAGAACCACACGCGATAGGCCCTGTGCGAGCAGGGTACGTGTATTTCGGTATTTCGGGGGTGCGCGGGAAGTTTCACACATGATAGGCCTTGTGCGAGCGGGGCACGTGTATTTCGGGGGTACGTGGGAAGTTTCACATGCGATTGGCCCTGTGCGAGCGTGGTACGTGTATTACGGGGGTGCGCGGGAAGTTCTACACGCGATTGGCCTTGTGCGAGCGGGGTACGTGTATTATGGGGGTGCGCGGGAAGTTCTACATGCGATTGGCCCTGTGCGAGCGGGGTATGTGTATTTCGGGGGTGTGCGCGGAGGACCACACGCATTAGGCCCTGTGCGAGCGGGTTACGTGTATTTCGGGGGTGCGCGGGGAGAATCACATGCGATAGGGCCTGTACGAGTGGGGTACGTGTATTTCGGGGGTGCACAGGAAGTTTCACATGTGATTGGCCCTGTGCGAGCGGGGTACGTGCATTTCGAGGGTGCGCGGGAAGTTCTACACGCGATTGGCCTTGTGTGAGCGGGGTACATGTATTACGGGGGTGCGCGGGAAGTTCTACACGCGATTTGTGTTGTGCGAGCGGGGTACGTGTATTACGGGGGTGCACGGGAAGTTCTACACGCGATTGGCCCTGTGCGAGCGAGGTATGTGTATTTTGGGGGTGTGCGGGAGAAACACACGCATTAGGCCCTGTGCGAGCGGGGTACGTGTATTTCGGGGGTGCGTGGGGAGAATCACACGCGATAGGGCCTGTACGAGTGGGGTACGTGTATTTCGGGGGTGCGTGGGAGGTTTCACACGCGATTGGCCCTGTGCGAGCGGGGTACGTGCATTTTGGGGGTGCGCAGGAAGTTCTACACGCGATTGGCCTTGTGCGAGCGGGGTACATGTATTACGGGGGTGCGCAGGACGTTCTACACGCGATTTAACCCTGTGCGAGCGGGGTACGTGTATTTCAGGGGTGCGTGGGGAGAACCACATGCGATAGGCCCTGTGCGAGCGGGGTACGTGTATTTCGGGGGTGCGCGAGGAGAATCACACGCGATAGGGCCTGTGCGAGCGGGGTACGTGTATTTTGGGGGTGGACAGGAAGTTTCACACGTGTTGGGCCCTGTGCGAGCAGGGTACGTGTATATCGGGGGTGCACGGGAAGTTCTACACGCGATTGGCCTTGTGCGAGCGAGGTACGTGTATTTCGGGGGGGCGCGGGACACGCGATTGAACTTGTGCGAGCGGGATACATGTATTTCGGGGGTGTGTGGGAGGTTCTACACGCGATTGGCTTTGTGCGAGCGGGGTATGTGTATTTCGGGTGTGCGCGGGGAGAACCACACGCATTAAGCCCTGTGCGAGCGGGGTACGTGTATTTCAGGGGTGCACGGGGAGAATCACACGCGATAGGGCCTGTACGAGTGGGGTACGTGTATTTCGGGGGTGCGCGGGAAGTTTCACACACGATTGGCCCTGTGCGAGCGGGGTACGTGCATTTCGGGGATGCGCGGGAAGTTCTACACGCGATTGGCCTTGTGCGAGCGGGGTACATGTATTACGGGGGTGCACGGGAAGTTCTACACGCGATTTGTCTTGTGCGAGCGGGGTACATGTGTTACTGGGGTGCGCAGGAAGTTCTACACGCGATTGGCCCTGTGCGAGCGGGGTACGTGTATTTCAGGAGTGCGTGGGGAGAACCACACGCGATAGGCCCTGTGCGAGCGGGGTACGTGTATTTCGGGGGTGCGCAAGGAGAATCACACGTGATAGGGCCTGTGCGAGTGGGGTACGTGTATTTTGGGGGTGCACGGGAAGTTTCACACGCGTTTGGCCCTGTGCAAGCGGGGTACGTGTATATCGGGGGTGCGTGGGAAGTTCTACACGCGATTGGCCTTGTGCGAGCGAGGTACGTGTATTTCGGGGGTGTGCAGGAAGTTCTACACGCGATTGGCTTTGTGCGAGCGGGGTACGTGTATTTTGGGGGTGCGCGGGAAGTTTCACACGCGATTGGCCCTGTGCGAGTGTGGTAGGTGTATTTCGGGGGTGCCCCAACAAATTGCCAGTGTGTGTCCTCCCAGGTGTGCCCTCTCCCCCCTCCCCAGGGCCTGCAGGCAGACCACAACACAGGGGAACACATTGCACCCCTGGCCATGCCCCACGGACAGCCTATCCACCCTGTCGAAGCCCCCCAGCCACCCCACATGTCACCACGCACAAGTGAGCACTGACACATGTCCCCCTGCACCCCCACCCCCCCAACATTGCCGAGCACCTGCCAGCAGGTCCCGACTCATGGCCCCCAGCACCCCCACCCACCCAGCATTGCCGAGCACCTGCCAGCAGGTCCCGACTCATGGCCCCCAGCACCCCCACCCACCCAGCATTGAGGGTCAGGCCCTGACTCATGTCCCCTAGCACCCCCACCCACCCAGCATTGAGGGTCAGGCCCCGACTAATGTCCCCCAGCACCCGCACCCACCCAGCATTGAGGGTCAGGCCCCAACTCATGTCCCCCAGCACCCCCACCCACCCAGCATTGAGGGTCAGGCCCCGACTCATGTCCCCCAGCACCCCCAACCACCCAGCATTGCCGGGCACCTGCCAGCAGGCCCCGACTAATGTCCCCCAGCACCCCCACCCACCCAGCATTGAGGGTCAGGCCCCAACTCATGTCCCCCAGCACCCCCACCCACCCAGCATTTAGGGTCAGGCCCCGACTCATGTTCCCCAGCACCCTCACCCACCCAGCATTGAGGGTCAGGCCCCGACTCATGTCTCCCAACACCCCCACCCACCCATCATTGCCGGACACCTGCCAGCAGGCCCCGACTCATGTCCCCCAGAACCCCCACCCACCCAGCATTGCCGGGCACCTGCCAGCAGGCCCCGACTCATGTCCCCCAGCACCCCCACCTACCCAGCATTGAGGGTCAGGCCCCGACTCATGTCCCCCAGCGCCCCCACCCACCCAGCATTGAGGGTCTGGCTCCAACTCATGTCCCCCAGCACCCCCACCCACCCAGCATTGACGGGCACCTGCCAGCAGGTCCCGACTCATGGCCCCCAGCACCCCCACCCACCCAGCATTGAGGGTCAGGCCCTGACTCATGTCCCCTAGCACCCCCACCCACCCAGCATTGAGGGTCAGGCCCCGACTAATGTCCCCCAGCACCCGCACCCACCCAGCATTGAGGGTCAGGCCCCAACTCATGTCCCCCAGCACCCCCACCCACCCAGCATTGAGGGTCAGGCCCCGACTCATGTCCCCCAGCACCCCCAACCACCCAGCATTGCCGGGCACCTGCCAGCAGGCCCCGACTAATGTCCCCCAGCACCCCCACCCACCCAGCATTGAGGGTCAGGCCCCAACTCATGTCCCCCAGCACCCCCACCCACCCAGCATTTAGGGTCAGGCCCCGACTCATGTTCCCCAGCACCCTCACCCACCCAGCATTGAGGGTCAGGCCCCGACTCATGTCTCCCAACACCCCCACCCACCCATCATTGCCGGACACCTGCCAGCAGGCCCCGACTCATGTCCCCCAGAACCCCCACCCACCCAGCATTGCCGGGCACCTGCCAGCAGGCCCCGACTCATGTCCCCCAGCACCCCCACCTACCCAGCATTGAGGGTCAGGCCCCGACTCATGTCCCCCAGCGCCCCCACCCACCCAGCATTGAGGGTCTGGCTCCAACTCATGTCCCCCAGCACCCCCACCCACCCAGCATTGACGGGCACCTGCCAGCAGGCCCCGACTCAGGTCCCCACCCAACATGTCATAAAGATGCACATTCATGGGCCTCATGTCCAACAAAATCCCACTGCACGCCACCCCAGTCTTCACACACAACCAAGTTTCCCATCCACCCCACACGGAAAGGCCTATTACTTGTCACTAACCAAAAGTCAAATATGCACATCAACACATGTCCGTCACACACACACACTGGGTGGGAGTGATTGTGTAAACCCACATTGTGACATGCAGTAAACCAAAGAGCAAATATCACACATGGAAGTAAGAAATCAAAATGTATAGTGCACAAAAATATCTAAACAGTTTCAAAGCATGTAAATCAGAAACAAGAAGAAAAGGCATGTCCAAAAAAAAAAGATTTAATAATGATGACACAATCCAAATGAATCCAAAATAAAGTTTGTCAAAAATCCTTGTCCAACAAAGTAAATCCAAAGGAAATCAAAATTCAAAAATCCAGTGATCCATGGTGAGGGTAAATGATGTTTTTAAAAAAATCCACTGTCCAACTATGTACAAATATTGCAACAAGGGTCCATGAGCCCAACAAATGAAATGAAACCTATATAAAAAAACCTACCTAATTTACAACTATATACAAAAACGTGGGGCATTGTCCAAGCGTCCCAAAAGAAAACAAAAAGAAAGGAAACCTATCACTAACTAACTATATACAATGGCGGCGGGCAAGTCCTGTGGCTCAGTCTGTGATGTTTTGGGCCAGGGCATCATCGAACTCCATGTCTATCTCCTGGAGGCGGGCCTCTGCCCTGGCCCCAAGGTCTCGCAGGGATGCATCCATGGCCTGTTTCAACTCCCTGCGAGTTGCCTTGAGGCACTCAGCCCGCCTCAACGACCGACGCATGGAGAACTCTGACCTGACCATGGTGACCCACGCCTCTTCCGCCTGCCGCCGCTCCGCTTCTATCCGCTGGCCCAACCGCAGCCACACGGAACACACTCCCATTCCAGTGTCCTCCTACCCTCAGGCCGATGCCTGCCCCTCTGATGTTGATGGCCCCGAGCCATCATTGCTCCCACCTAGAGCCGGCTGCTGCTGCTGTCCATGTGCCCTGTCTGATGATGCCTGCACATCCTCCATCTGCTGGTCTCCAGTTTTTGGGGTGTCCACCACTGCTGGACTGCCGACTCCCGACTGTGGCAGGGATGGGATCTCCACCAAGCTGGCTGTGTTGGTCAGGCCAGGTCCACAGGGGGCCCTGGTGGAATTTTGGCCGGAAGACGGCAGGGAGAACAACTGGCGCATAGTCTCCACAGAGGAGGAGAGGTCTGCCAGAGTGCGCAACACATGTAGGAACCCTCCGACCATGGCCCCTCCCAACTGTGCCACGTTGCCACGCAGCTCTTCGTGATGGCGTGCGTGCTCCCCCCAGGAAGCACGCACGTCATCACGAATGACATGCGTGCGCAACACGACACCAATCAGGACGGAGCCCATACGGTCATGGGTCTCCTCGTCCGCAGGTAGTGGAGAGGCAGATGACTTGGGCCTCCCCCCTACCTGTGGACGGGCCTGTGATGGGGCATCCCTGCTGGTGCATGGTGGTGCAGTCACAGGGTCAGGGACAGCGACATGCACAGGCCCCTCCGCGGCGACCTGTGCTGCCTCCTGCTCCTGGCCCTGGACTGCACCACTCGCACCAGTGGTACTACCCCCACCAGGCCCCATGTGCGGCTCAGTAGCGGGCTCCTCCTCCTCTGTGGAGACCACCAACCTGGATGTCTCTGCACCGTCTTCCACCATTGCAAGCCCCTGTGGGGGCTCACCCGGCCCTTCCGCTACAGCCGTAGTGGCAGACGCGGCACCAGTCCCTCTCTCCCAGACGATGGCAATTCCTGGGAGGGTGGCTGGGCCTTGCGTCGCCACCCAGTGGAGGCATCCCCGCCGCTTAGCTCCACAGCGCCGTCTCCGCCCTCTTCTTCACTCGACGCTGCGTAGAGGGAGACATAGAACACAAGCATCAGGGTACTGTACAATAGTCCCCTAGACAGGAAGCAATAACACATGAGTGGCACTGTCAAACGTCACTTCCATCCTGTCCCTCCACAACACATGGGTCAATGCACGCAACACACATGCAGAAACAGGCACGGCGCATGCAATCAACATCAGCATCCATGTACAAGGGCCTCTGTTAACAAAAACGTTGCCTTAAAACTCACATGCATCATGGCTCATACTGATCCCATGCACACACATCACCGGAGGGTCATGCATCATGGCTCGTACACCACAGTTACAGTGGATACAATGGTGACCGCACTGCATGAGTGAATCTACACATCGTCACGGACATGTGTCATGCATCCATGGTATTTCAAAGTCACACACCCACTTCTCAGACACACAGACATGCACACCATACATGTACATGAGAGCAGCACCCATCCCTCACCCCCCATCCATGTCCAAGAACAGGGACTGGCATGCATTTTGTGTGCATTCCGCATGCATCTCCCCATGTCTCATTGGAACACATGCACCATCCATGTGGTTCACGCATTACTGGTCTCACATGTATTACCATGATGTCCTGGCACACACACATCCATACATGGCCTATGTTACACATACAGGCAAGTAGCTGACTACCAGCACACTGCAACATGCCCTGTTTCACACAGCAATGCATGGCCACTTACCGCTCTACTCCGGACGGGTCTTCCTCTGAAGGATCTGGGCGTCGAGCGCTGGGCTTATGCGTTCCAGGACCCTCATCTGGATGTTGCTCAGCTGGACCCGGCACTCCTCTGCACCCTCTGCCTTCACGAGGCACCGGGCCTTTTTGAGGGTCCTGGACCTGAAGTCCTCCCAGCGCTTCCGGACATGCTTGATGTCTCGGTTGCCACCCCCTCCGCGTTGATGGCAAACACGACGTCCTCCCAGATCCTCTCCCGTCCTTCCTTGTCGGCGCGCGATGGTGTGAAGAGGGCATCATAATGCCCCAGGACATGCTCCACCAGGACACCAACCTCCTTCTCACTGAAGCTGGTGGCCCTCTGCCTCTTTGGCTGGGGGTCGCCAACGGTCTCGGATGGTGTTTGCCCCGACATGGCGACCCCCGAGGCAGGTGTGGGTGGGCAACTGGGTCCTGGGGCTGGGCTGTGGAGCAATGGTATCCCAGTCGGGAGTCTTCTGTTCCAGCAGGGGTGGACACAGCAACTGGACCCCTGCAGATGGCTGATGTGCAGGCACCAAATAGCAGGGCACGTGGGCACCAGGCAGGCAGCAACAGATGGCAGGTGGGAGCGTGCGCAGGGCTCTTGGGGGCAGGAAAATTGCCTTTTGGGCAGGAGAGTGGTCTTCTGTGTGTTTTCGCGTGGCCAGCTTGATACGGAGTGATTTGGCCAGTGAAAAAAGTGCACATCAGCGTGTAATTTGAGGAAAGGCCCCTAGCGTGTAAGCGCGTCTGTGACGTATCGCACACAGGCGTTTCCCTCAACACGGGTGCATAACGGATCAGCACGTGAAAAAACAACACGTTCGTGTGGGAATGTGTGTGATTCGAGGAAAGGGCCTAAGCATGTAAGTGACGTGACGCCACGCGGGTGTTTCCCTCAGCACGGGTTAAAGGTGAGCAGGGCCAGCAGTTCGCTGTACGTGCCTTTCGTGGAGACCGACGTGTGTGTTGCTACTTCATGTTGTTTCGTCACTTCATCACCGGGTTCACATACAGCCTTGCAAGTGCATGGGTGCTGTTAACATCTTGCATCCCACCTTCTTCACCCCAATTGCCCAGGACAATTGTGGTGTACACCTCCCATTGGTACTCCTCCATCTGTTCCGGCACTACTCCATCTGTGCCATGGTTGGGAGGTCACCAAAGGTGAGGTGCGCCTCAGCTGGGCGTACTCCTCGTGGTGGGCGTGATCAGGGACGTGGCCGGGGTGACCAGGGAGTAGGGGGACTCCAGGGTGTCCCGGGTGGCCGCAGAGGGGGAAGAGGCAGGGGTGCGCCACTTGTGCACAATGTTGTGCCATGTGTCGGTGCAGTCATGCCACCACCCCCTGTGGTTCCGGGAGATGCAGCTTCTGCATCTGGCACTGGCGCCCATGTGACCCGGCAGTCCGTTTCATCGAATGCCACAGGCCCAAGGGTAGTGGTAGCTACAGGTGCTGCTGTGGACAGCACCACCCAGCCTCAGGGTCTGCCAGCGCAGGCTGCGTTGGCTCTTGAAGAGTCCTTGGAATATTTCCAACAGGGCAGGAGGCAAACCGTAGGTGCACGCAGGGCTGCCCTGACCGAGACACGTGTCCCTGGGGCAGTAATGTCATCTGCTGCCCCGACCAGCCGGGTGTTGGCAAGTGCAGGGGCAGATGCAGCCAACAACACCCCGGTTGTGAGTCTACCAACCAGGACAGTCGTGGTCAATGACCCTGCCACAGCGGATGTTGCTGCGCAGGGTCCATTAGAGGGCACCCAGCTGCCACTGACGGAAGTCAGGCCTTTGGTCTTCCCTCCACCTGCCACTCCCTTGGCTCAATCCATCGGTGCCACTGGCCATACTGATCAGGGCAGCATTTGCCAGCCAGGGTCTGCGCCACAATCCAAGAGGAAGGTTGCACCTGCAGCACAGGCTGGGACCCCACACACAGCCACGACCTCCTGCATGTCGAGGAAGAATCCTTTCTGCAACCAGGAACTGGACTTCCTCGTGGACTACGTGCAGGACCACAGCCGTGACATGCTAGTGGGGCCTAATTGTCAGACTACGGCTGCCCACCGTGATACCCACTGGAAGAAAGTTGCGGAGCATGTGAGTGCATTCGGCCATGAAGTGCGCACGGCACAAGAGTGCAAAAAGCGTTGGAAATACCTCAAACGCAGCGCTAAGGCTAAGCATGCCTCAAATTACAACTTGACTCTGGTGACTGGCAGTGGGCCTGCACCTGAGGAGGAAGACCTCACTCCGCACGAGTCACTCGTTGCGGAGTTCATACCACCTGAATCGGTCGAAGGAGTGGGAGAGATGCCAGACTTTGATGCCCAGTCCAGTGAGTGTTGCTGCGTGTTTGTTGAGGTCATGTGTGTTTTACTTGTGTGATGTGCTGTGCATGACTGCCACTACATGTCATGTGTATGTGGTCCTGATGTGCAAGTAATGCAATGCTTCACTGATGCATGGCTGCTCTGCAGGATGGTGGACATGTGGAGCAGACGGGGACTGTCCGCATCACCACTATTGCACCCTACTCACATGCTGGTCACCAGGATGCCCCTCCGGTCCATGTTCCAGCTCACTGGCCCTTCTGCATGTAGGCTGGGGTGACCATCCTCTCAGCCCTGGGACTATGTCATAGCATGACTGAAGTGCATGTGTCCTCTGCCTGCATGCAGGTACTCCATGTAGGCATGCTCCCTTGCCCCTCCACCCCCCCTTTGCACCCCAATTTCACCTTTGCACTGGTCTGCATCAATTTTGTCGTTAAGTACTTGCCTGTTTATGCGTCCTGTCTACATGCTAACTTCCACCAGCCAACCTGCCAGACATATGCTGTGTGGTACATCCTTTGTACTTGATGCAGGGTGTCTCACTTGGACTGTGCAGATGTCAGATGCTCTGCAGGGACATGAGTGGCCATTCATGCTCCATGTGCATTCCATGCATGCCCCTATGTGTCCTTGACTGGATGATCATTGTAGTACGTGTCCAGGGTGACCTACATTACATGGCATTTCATCAGCCTTCCCATGGCCACTGTGGCTCAGTCCTGCGTCGCACACATGTCTAGGGTGTGACAGTCTGTGTGGGTCACAGGCCTCAGCCTGTTTCATGCCCAATGACTCTGTCCAACTGGTGTAGTGTTTTCTTCACACGTGGGTGTACTCCGGAGGTTTCATCATGTGTCCTGCTTACTGTCCCATCATCATCTGCTGTGTTGTCACTTGACTCACATGATGCAATTGATGCTAGTCAACACTGTCTGTCAATACACAGGTCTATGGTCATTCTTTTGATACCATGCAAGGCATCCCTGCATTTGCACTTGGGGGGAGGGGTGCTTTGCTTGTAGCCATGCTACCCATTGCATGCACATTGCACGTGATGCCTGAAGTTGACCTTGCACTGCCTTCACATTTTCTGATACACATCATGAAGTACTTGTACATGTAGATAGTGAGTAACGAACAAATTTGCTGCACTGCATCGACCCACTTCTGAGCGATATAACACCCTTCTACATGCCTAATCACAGAAGCAATGTCAAGTTGACCCAGCATGCATGGCAGGTTCTCTTTTGTGTGTGACATGTCTGCTTGATGTGTTTGGTGTCTGTGTGATGTCTATGTGTGTGTGTGTTGTGTGCTTCTAACATGTGTAGTGACCTTTTTCCCTCTACTTTTCAGATGATGATGCAATGGAGCCAGAGGAAGGTGTTGTCATGCCAGGCACAGGGTTGTTATCACTACAGCAACCCGGCACAAGTGGGGGTCGTGGGGTGGTAGGCCACGAAAACCCACATGTGCTACAGTCCATCTTGTCTTTGGCTGGCAATGAGTCCACCCCTGATGACCACTCTGACGTTCATGTCGAGTTGGAAGTGCATCAGGTCCATATGTCAGGGGTGAGTGATTCCGATGTGGGCACTCCTCTGTCCATGACACCTGCACTGAGGGGTCAGACAGTGTTGGAACCTCCGCCTGTGGTGGAACGGACGCAGGGCCACCCTCCACACCAGTCACTGATATGCCTGGGCCATCACGTCGATGGGGCATGTAGTCGTGCAGCTGCGGGCGGTGCCAACACAACGAGGACACCCGGTCCTTGGGTCCCGCAGGTGTCAAGCCCAGCAACGCGGTGGCCGTGCGCAACCACGGTATACTGAGTGGGAGCAAGACATGACTGCCATTTCTGAACTCCAGGGGGCAGCAATGGAGAACATCGCTGTGGGCATGGAGCGTGTGGCCCAATCCGTGCTCCCCCCTGCCAGGCAGGTGCTTCTCCAACAGCGGGCGGCACGGTCCACGGCCCGCTCGCTCAGGCTAGGCTTGGCGGCCTCAGACAGGGCACGCCAGGCTGAAATGTTGTCTCTGCGTGAAGCAATTGCTGCTCACGCAGAGGCACACATGGAGGCCCTGAGGGCTGAGTATGAGTCCCTCAGATCCACTCTGTGTGCCCTCTTGATGTCCCTGAGGGTGCGGTCAGAGGAGAGGTTTGAGCAGCTTGAGCGTACCATCTCGGCTGAGCTACGTGCTTGCCGGGAGGTGCATCAGTTGTCCAGCCAGGTCTTGCAGGAAGAACTCCGTGTTACACGTGTTACCTTGCAAGAGGAAGCACGCGTATCATGGGAGGTTCTGCATGCAGACCTACGTGTCATCGCCACACAGAACCAGGCTCACCCGTCCGGCAGACTTGCTGCCGACGAGGGCAAGCTATGGCTAGCCATGGTCAGGCTCCTGTGCTACGTCCTCCTTTCCAGGAAGAGCCAGACTCGGACGACGAGGTATCTCCCACATAGGTCAGGCTGTGCAGGCGTTGAGCCCATGGAGGTTTTTGTTTCCTCAACATCATCGCATGTGGGTGTTGAGCAGCACCATTTACCTCCCCCCTCCTGGGTGCCGACCCCCCCCAACCCCCCTGGGTCGTATGTGGCGATTTTTTTCTTTTTCTTTTAGTTTAGTTAAATTTTCAATTTGATAGTTAGTTTAATTAGGTAATGTAGGTTTTTCATAGTTAGTCTAATTAGTTAATATAGTTTAAAATTGCTTGTCTATTGTGCTTTCATGTGACGGTGTGGTGCTTTGTGGGTTTTGAAAGCATCCACTGTCTGTTCCAGCTGGTCCCTTCAAGCTTGTCTCGTGTATGTGTTTGCAGCTCAGGGTCCTGACTCACATATGCCACTCCTGCTTCCCTTATCCATGGGCTCGCAAGGATGGTTCGGTGTTACAGCCTATTACACAAAGGCTTTGGACTGTCATATCTGTGGCATGTCTGCTGCTGTACTACTTGTGTTGACACCCCTAGTGGGGATGATAGGGGTGATACTGACCACAGTTCTTCCTTTGCTAGATGGGTGGTTTCATGATTCATGTGTGCATTAATTGCTATACATTGTGTAGTATGTTTTTTATCTTTGCTGTACATGTGCTTGATGCAATTCATGCTGTATACAGTGGCTAACACACTTTGCCTGTGAAAGTCACACTGATGGAGTGATTTCTGATGTACGTCTCTGACATGGTCCAGTCATGACATGCCTGAGGAGACACACACAGGGAAATTTCATGCATTGATCATGTGTTTTCTGCCCTTTCTGCAGGGGGATGAGCCTCCAGACTCCTTTCCCAGCAGACATGGCCCATTGGACGTCTGGAAGCTGGCCACGTTCGGTGGTGCAGACATACGCATGTGTGCGCAGGCAGAGCCACAGGGATTGCGCTCATACATCCTACAGAAGCTGACGTGTTTCAAGGAACTCCAGGCAAGGTGAGCAGCACAAGGGGGCCACACCGCAGCCAACCGTCCACCAGGCCAGTTGCACATGCATGCTAAGTAGCACCACTGATGGTGAGCTTGGACAGATATTGGTGTTGAAGCGCACAGTACAGCTAAAATGCGTTGGTGGACTAATGGCTAGTTGATGGGAAAATTGTCAGAGGCACATGCAGGGGCAGTGGCACATATCCTCCGGTCCACCATGGTCCAGTGAGGCAGTTGTACTAGCCATGTAGCGTTCCAAGACAGGGAAAGAAACAGCTCACAGGGACAGACAGCAAGGGAAAGACTTGTGTGCAGTGCATTTCATTTTCAGGTTGAAATTGCCACATGCACTACCTACTTTATTTAGGTTATGCTGGAACACGACTTGTACTGAAGCCGTACCTTGCTAAATGCATCTGTCTGCTTACCCAGGGAACATTGGATGTTGTGTGAATCTTGACACATTGGTCTTCCATTTGCCACGCACCCACCAGCGCATGACTTACTGCATTGACTGTGTATGAATCATCACGTGGGGAATCTTACGTATGGGTACGAAGCACCACACCAGATAGTTTGTTTGTACAGTATTTTGTTACTTTGGGGCATGCATGGTGGTGTGTGTGTGTGTTATGGGCACGCACAGATTAGTGACTCTGGCTCTCTTTGCAGCATTGAACTGCTCATGTTACCGGACCTGAGAGTGCGCAGGCAGGAGGCCAGCACTCACCCCAGAGATAAGTTTCTCTTTGACTTCAATTTGAGTAATTTGGTACTATGTGCATGATGTACACATTTGGTCTAATGGTGTATGTGTTAATGTGATTCTTAAGTTTTTGTACATTCCCTACTTTCCCTTGTCAATCCTATTCCCCTCTCCTGCCCCTCATTCCGGTTATCCAGTATACCAATGTCTGTGCCGACTGCATATCCCTGACCCTCCTTCCCCACCAGGGTCTCAGAGGCCTGTGTGAGTTTGACCTTGCAGGCACCCAGACCACGGTGGGGTGGTTGGTTCGTGCCACTCCTGCGCCTGTACACGGGAGCTGTGACAGTACACATCAGTTCGTGGTGAATCATTCTATATTATGTACCACACATGGTACACATCCTGTTGTGACATTGTTTTACTGTGCTACCTTGGTTGTTCCATCATTGTGCTAGTACTTGGCCTTTGTGATGTACTGCTACTTCAAGGCATCTAATGGAGGCTCTTCTGGTTTGTTTTGCTGCCTGCAGGCTTTTTGCTTGGCTTCTGTGTTTGCCTGCTTTGAGTTCTCTTTGATTTGGTGTTTTTGCAAGTCAAGGTGGCCTCTGAGGGTGCTGTACACTTTTTACACGCAAGGTGGAAGATGGAGACAAAGGGGAAGGGTGATCCTGTGGCCAAGTGAACTTCAAGGATGAAGGCTACATACCCCATGCGCAGTTGTTCAGTGGGTCATGGTGATATGTGAGGGAGGGGGGATATTTTGTTGTTGGACAGTTGCCTTGCCCCACAGTGTGACCATTCTGACATTGTAATTGTGGTATCCTATGTACATGATGTATTCTGCTGATCAATGGCTGTTCATGTGTTGTGTTTACCTTTCAGGTATGAGGGTATAGTTGTGGTTTGACATGCTGGGGTGTACACATGGGCAATGTTCACATGTGATGAGGACACTGATGGTCACTTGATTGCACATGCATGTATTGAGTGCATGTCCCTACTGACACACACACTTGCACTATGATCCACAACATGTACAACCACACTTCCGTGTCCACATGTGCACTCAGTTTGCCTTCTGGGGCCCACTGTGTCCCTGCAGCACATGATCTATGACCATTTGTGGATCCTGTACATGCGTGATTTGTTTTTTTTATTTAGATTGTCATTTTCGTGTTATGCCCAGGGTGTGCGTCACACACAATGGCTGGTCACTATGCTGTGTGCTGAGCAGTGTGTTGCAGGAGATTGACAGAGCACACGTATTATGCAGTGTTGATTTTGCCGTGCACAATGTGCATGTGTACAGGCATTCATTGTTATGTTCAAGCTACAACTGTTGTTATACATTTGGGTATGACTTCCTTTGTGTGGTAGGTTGTTGGTCAGTCATTTCATCTGATTCCATGTCAGGCATCATTGTCTGATACCACTTTGCATTTTTCACATGTCAATGTGTACATTATTGTAACTGTGTTGGTGTTTTGCTATTGCTTGCCATGTCATGTTGTGGTTTTGGTGGGCTTGTGTGACATACCAGTGATTGTCATGGCCTGTTTTGCAGGTCTGTGTGATACACACCTTGCATGTGTACCTTTTGGTCACACAGGATTGGTTAGGTTTGAGTAGCTAGGGATGCACACAATGTGGCACTTCCATGGCAACATTCTCTGGGTGGAAAGGATGTGACAGTTGACTGTCTCTTTGTCATCATCGATTGTCACCTGGTATGTGCAAGGCCTGTGTGCACTCCGCAGGGGTGGGAGTTTAGGTGAAAAATGTGGCCACAAGCTGGGTCCGGGCTGCCTCGCCACATGCCCTATCCCCTCCCATGGGCAGCGCCTGTGGGTGGGATGTGGGGCACCACCATGTCCACCGGTACGCCCTGCCGTGTTGCAACATTGTGCAGGACACATGCTGCCACAATGATCCTGCACACTGCTGGGGGTGCATAGAGTAGCATCCCGCCAGAGCGGTCAAGTGAGCGGAAGCGTGACTTGAGCACTCCGAATGTGCGCTCCACTATGGCCCTGGTTGCAATATGGGCAGCGTTGTATCTTACCTGGGGTGGTGTGGTGGGGTTCCGTATTGGTGTCAACATGTGGTTGCTCAGAGGGTAGGCACTGTCCCCTGGAGATGTGAAAATGGTTGTGATTATTGGGGTTTGTGTATTTGTCTGTGTGTGACATGCATGCATGTGCACGGGCATTTGTACTCACCTAGGAGCCATGTGTCGCCATGCTGCCCAGCTTCCAGGGCCCGGCTCAGGGTGGACATTCTGTATATGAAACTGTCATGGGTGGAGCCTGGGTAGTTTGCATAGACAGAGGTGATGATTCCCTTGGCATCGCATACCACCTGCACATTGATGAAATTCAAGTGCTTGCGGTTTCGGTAGATGTGCTGAGTGGCCCTAGGTGGACGTAGGGCCACATGGGTGCAATCTATGGCACCGAGCACTTTGGGGAAGTGTGCCACCCTGTAAAAGTCCTGGACAACGGCCTGCCTTTCTGCGGATGTTCTGGGCATGTATATGTGCCTGCGGACTGAGGGGCACGCAGTCATGATTGCCAACACCTGTTGTAGGCAGTGTGACTGCGTGGCCTGTGAGACCCCCCCACTATGGCAGTAGTCCGCTGAAATGACCCAGTCGCCAAAAAATGCAGGACATTGAGCACCTTCTCCAAGGGGCTCAATGCTTGGGAGCAGAGGGTGGGGGATGTAAGGTCATCTTCCCACTGCCTGACCAGGTCTAGGATGATACAAGGTGGAAACCTATACCTGCCGTAGACCTGGTCGTCAGGCATCCCAAAAAGGCTAGTCCGGGGGAAAAAATGCGGGCCCTGACTATTCTCCTCCTCCTGCGGTGTCCCACGATCAGTGCTGCGACAAATGGGGCATTCATCGTAGCGGTATGTACATGTTTATTGTTTGTGCGCGCTTTTATACTGTGCACTGGGACGCTTATGCCAGTCTTCCTGTGGCAGAAGTGTTGACGTCTGTGCGCGTCTTTTAGCGTGCGCTTGTTTCCCGTATTCAAATCCATGAATACGAGTTGTTCGCGTACGTGTGGGCGTTCCGTGTATTTGCCTGTAGTACTTCCCAAGTTACTCCTTCTTTTTCACGCGTTGTTCCCCATTCTGTGCGTTACGCCCCATGTCCCGCCCCCTTTTTGGTGTGTGCGCCGACGTTGTGCTCTGTCCATGTGTGCGTCGCGCACTGCGTTCGGGTTGTTCCAATGACGTGTGCGCCTGCGCTTGCACGGATTTGGCGCACAACCAGTGGAAAACCTTGAATAACACGTGTGCGCGTGCGCTTGCTTTGTCATGCTTGCGCCACCTTGCGCCAGCTTGCACTGGGATTTTCAGCGCATGTTTGTTCTGTGAATCGGCCCCTTAATAACTGTAGAGCAGCAGTCTGGAAAGCACTGCAAATGTTATATCCAGACACGTCTGATATGGGGGATATAATGACTCCGAAAATGAAGGAGTCAGAGGATCCGTTGATTTATTTTCAGAATTTTCAAGACGCGTGGGTGCTCGAAACGCATGAGTCTTGGACGAAATCTATCCCTGTATTCTACCATACATTATGCCAAGGGTTGCCTGAGCCAGTGCAAAAACAGCTCAAGAAATTGGTAGGAATAGAAGCTAAATCATGCGCTGAAATACAGTTGACAATTGCACATTACTGTAGATTGCTACAAGAAAAGAATCGGAAAAAGGAAGCAACCCGTAAGGGTGAGGAGGCGAAGCTGGTGCAAAAGAAACTCTCAAAGTATGCACTGGAGGGAGTCATGCTGACAAGCCCAGCTGAACCACGCACACAGCAGGCGACTAACCCAGCGCAGGATAACCAAGGTAGCGCAGGATTTTACCCGAGGTGAAGGGGTTTTGGAGGAAGAGGATGGCAGAGTAATCAGGGTGGGTTTCGAGGTAACCAGGGAGGTTTTCAAAATAATCAAAGTGGCTTTCAGAATGCGCAGATGGGCAGTCCAGCTACGCCAGATGGACAGATGGCCCGACCACCGCCAGTGTGTTGGCTGTGTGGAATGACAGGACATGTGGCGCGCATGTGCAGAAGCCAAGGCATGTGGCAAAATAGCCAAGGGATGGGGGCAGGCATGGTGAATCAGCCTGCTGTCCCGCAGCAGGGCAGTGCACAAAATCACACAGTGCAGCAGCAGGCTCCAGGCTTGCAGCAAGGTGCACAGCAAGTGGTTCAACCCCCGCACATGGGGAATGTACCGCAGGGACAATCCCAGCAGGCACCACCACAAATGTCACAGGGCACTAGTGCCGGAGGGGGAGTCAACCCTGGGGCTGGGGGAAATCAACAAGTATGCAGTGGGCCAAACTTATATATGAAATAGGACAGCTCATGGGAGACTCTGATGTGTTCTATCTTATCAGTGACACCAGACCCTAATAGGGAACCTAGGGTTGATGTCATCATAGGGGGTAAAGAATATTCCTTCTTAGTTGACACGGGTGCGACGCGCTCATGCATACGAGAAGGCAAGTTTTCCTTGTCCGGCGAGGCCATAGATACTCAGAGTTTCACGGAGCTCACAGTAGAGTTCCCTTTAAAAACGCACTCCCAGTCTCTGACGGAGAGCGCAAAATGAATGTACCCTTATTATATTCACGTCAAACCCCAGTAAACATCCTGGGTCGGGACTTAATGACTAAGTTGAATATAACAATCTTGTCTACCGAGAATGGTATAGTGTGCTCCACTCCAGGAATGCATTATTCGAACGTGTGCGAAATGATCAGAGCATACTGAGGGCGCATAGCCATGAGAGCTATACCGTTAGAGCCAGAGGTCTTCGCATATGGGGTGCGGGTACTCATGGCGGGATTGCCAGGCCTCGCAGATAGAACTATGAGGACACCTGATGAGTTTCTATTCAGACCCAGAATACCTATGCACGAAGAGGAGGGACAAGTATTTCCCTTAATGATACAATCTGCCGCAGTGGGAGGGAAGGTGGTATTGGTCGAAGGACATGATGACGAAGACAATGGTGTGCGATTATCGCCATTGAAGAAGGGTATCGAGTGACTGACGTCACCAATGATGATCTGTTCGAAGAACACCCTGACCTAGAAGAGATGAGGGTGGAAGTAAGTCTCACATTTTGGGTCAAAATGATCAAACGGGAGGTGCCATAGAGAATGATGTTGGCGCTGATACGTCCAGAATACTTTGATGATGACATGGCCCAAGTGCCTGCCGCGGTATGGACTACAAGGCCCTATGACGTAGGCCTCCTAAGGGGGGCAGGTGAAGTAAAAATTAAACTGAAACCAGGAGCAATTCTACCATGAGCACAACAATATCATATGTCCAGAGAGGCAGATGAAGGAATCGCGAAGACAATTTCTGCCATGATGGAGCAGGGAATTCTAGTGACGTCAGAATCACCTTGTGATGTATCCTGCCAAGAAATCAAAGGGAGGGTCTTGGCGTTTAATCCAAGATTTAAGAGCATTAAACGATATAGTCAAAGCCGAGTTCCCTCTAGTCCCTAATCCATCCACCATTCTATGCAACACACCTACTGAAACAAAATATTTCACGGTGATTGACTTGAAAAATCATTTACTTTCAGACATATGTGCCTGAAAAGTATGAGGCTGCCACAGGGGTACTGTGAGTCTCCATCCATTTTCAACAGAGTCCTGCAGATGGACCTAAACAATATTGCAGTAGACAGTGTTGTTTTGCAGTATGTGGAGGACATTCTGATCTGCAGCATCACTGAGGAACAATGCAGGCGCGACTCTGTCCAGCTACTGACAATCCTGGCTGAGAAAGGATATAAAGTTGATAAGGAAAAGTTACAATACTGTCAGCGAGAAGTGCTGTACATAGGCCAGCTAATCTCACACGAAGGGAAAAAGGTAACCCCAGAAAGGGCTGAAGCTATCATGAACATGGCTAAACCACTCACGATAAAGCAAATACAAAGCTTTTTAGGCCTTTGCAACTATGTCAGAGCATGGGTCTTCGACTACAGCTCATATACCAAGCCCTTGCTTCAGGCCCTAAGGAAGGCCCAGGCGACAAGGGAAAAAATCGAATGGACTGAGGCAATGGAAAAGGGGTTTGCAGAACTTAAGGGGGCAATTTGTAAGGCCCCAGTTCTCGGGATTCCTAATTATGCAGAGCAATTCTACCTGTTCTCACACTCTGATGGCAATTTTATGATGGCAGTGCTCGTGCAGCGAACCTCGCTGGGGTACAAGCCCCTAGCATATTACAACGGGAGTCTGGACCCGATCATGAAGGGCCACTTCCCATACGAACAAAATCTAGCTGCTGCCGCGTTCGCCATTGAAAAAACGTCACCTATTGTGATGGGGTGCTCCATGACATTGTACGTCGAGCACTCGCAATTCGCCATACTAGAGAAGCCAAAGGGTACGCTGACATCACAGAGAGCATCTGCCTATGAGGTGATTATCTCCAACCCATCGATCAAAATAGTTTGATGTAAAACTGTAAACTCTGCTGCGTTCATAGCTGAGCTAGTTACAGGAGGAGAACCTATACACGACTGTGCAAATTATGAGGAATTCTATGATGAAATCCCCAGGGTAAAGGAAAACGCCCTGGTGGGTGGTGAAATCGTGTTCATTGACAGTTCATCAAGAATCGACCAAGAGGACGGACAAAGGTACACGGGCGTGGCCGTAGTGAAATATCTGGCGAATGGGGAGTTTCTGGTACTCGTCAGTGCGCGAATACCATCTCACTATTCAGCTCAAGCTGCAGAACTAGTGGCGCTGATACTCGCCATTGAGAATCATGCAGGCCAGGGAGTAACGGTGTACAGTGACTCTGCCTATGTGACATCTACCATGCACGCAGGCTTAGCACGCTGGAAAAGGAGGGGCTACCTCCGAGCAGACGGCATGCCAGTGCAACACGCTGCCTTATTGGACAGGTTGATAAAAGCACTACAGCTCCCAGTGGGCAAAGCGGTCGTGAAATGCGCCGCCCACACCAAGGGGACAGATTTCGAAGTGCTGAAGCAGACTCTGCGCAAAGTCTACATGTGCCCCTCGTCTTCCCTGGTGACAATGTGCTTGTGAGGAACTTTACCAAGAAGAGGTGGGATGAGCCACGATTCCCTTTCATCATAGAGGACTGCACCCCTTCCGCCGTCAAGCTCCAGGGCAAAAGGGCATGGATCTTCATAAATGACATTAAACCTTATATAGGGGAGAGCCCTCCTGCTGCATCCAAATGCGAAGAAACCACAGACAACAGGGAAGAACCTCAGCACGTGCAGACAAGATCCATGGCGAGGAAGAAGGACGCATGAGCAGCATAATAAAGGCAAAAGGAACACTGATTTAAATTGTGGCTTATAAACAAGACATTTTCTCAAACCAGTGAAAGATAATAAAGGACATAAAATGAACACTCTGTGCATCCCAGTTGCAGGGTAAAGAGAAGCACATCCAAAGCCACAACAACATTGATAAAACAAACTTTTGGAAAAGCACGTCATGCCCAAGTAGTACAAAGAATCAATACTCTGATAGACTGCAAATATTTTCTGAAAGTGTAACACAGTACCCTGTAGCAACCAGTATCAACACTTTGTTCGCAGAATTTATGGTACATTCCAGCAGAAGTCTCAAGTGGGATGTACCCACCTATTTTCAACATGTGGTGTTATCTTATCCATCACTTATAGGGAGAGAAGTCAGTGTCACAGACTATATTCAAGATCCAGTTAACAAAAAAGTAATCAGGCGACTGCTGACTGTCACCACGGAAGCCTTCGCCGAGCTACCCGAGCACAGCGAGGGAGGACACAAATGCTTCCACCACCAGTAGACATTGATGAACTCACATTTAATTTGTTCTTTCAAGTAATCGAGAAATGCCCACGACTTGTCGGGAGAACAATTGACACACACACTTTCATCAGAGACCCAAGAAATCTAGCTAAATTGAATCAGCTGTGGACTAAACTAAATCACCTTGTGGTAGTCCACGCAACAGGAAGGTGAAGAGACTGTGCGAATCAAAAGAATAGCCCATGACCAGGACACAGCAAAACAGGACAAATGTCCCTGTCTCCCGAGGACACCCAGCTGGCACACAATGTCCTACTTAGACTGGTCACAGACTATCCGGGGATGGTGGGGAGGCCTGCAGATGTTGACGTCATCACCTTCCTTAGAGATCCGGCCAACGCCCCACACATGGGCACACTCCTCCACGGCATAATGCTCCAGGTGGAGCTATCTAATTTCCAGCGAGAATACCTTAGGAGATTCCAGTAAGACTTTCCGCAGTGGAACAAACCGAGGTCAGAGACACAGGTCTTCAATTTTCAGCCACAGGACAGATCGAGGAGAGCAAAGACAAGAACTACACCATCCTATTTTTGTTTGTACTTTTCCCCCCACTTTTCCTTATTTTAATTTCAATTTTAGTTTTTTTTTTTTTCATTTTTTTTTTTTCATGTTCGCTTTTATTTTTATTTTTATTTTTATTTTTATTTTTTATTGTCACAACATTTTATTTTTGTGTGATTTTTAGCAGTTCTATCTTTTCATTCCTTCAGGTTCCATCATGTCCTCAGGATCAAAGCAAATTCGAGGAGTGCACTCGCACCTCACCTACTATAGATATGCATTATGAATGTGATGTACCAAATTTGCTAGCCTAACCCTTTTCCATAGTCTAGCACAGGAACTGTACTGCATATCCAGAGACTACCATCATCACCCACAAGAGGGGGGACATTTGGAAAGCACTCGTCACTTTAATAGTAATGAACTCTCGAACTACGAGATCAGAGCAAGAGAAGGAATAAATAACAGACTACGAACTCATTAGAAATGGGGGCCCAGAACAGTAACTTAGTTTTACCCCCAACAAAAGGGCGCCCCCACTTTCCTGGAAGAAAATGCTGCAAATTGTCTTTCCAAACGATAATGTGCATATGTATAGTTATTATTATTGTTTTTCTGTAATTAACAATCAGAACTGCGTTCCTTATTGGTGCACAAAGTGTCCCAATCTCAGTGCACCCACCAGATAATGAACATCTGGGGCCCACAAAAGCACCCAGACCCTATATAGTCATTCCAGTCCCAAGAAACCATGATGGTAAAATTGATGAACTAAAATTAAATGTAATTAGCAGTGATTTAGACACATTTGAGGTAACAAATGAAGAGAAAAGCTGGAGACAGGGTCAGCACGGAATCAATGAAAACACAGCACTGACCACTGCACGCACCCACACACAGGATGCACACAGACAAGGGCAAATGTCAATGGCTTACGGGCCTCCAACAAAGGCAGCAGAGAATGGGAGACAGACTGCCGAACAAACAGTTCCAGAAAATAGTGGAAGTAACCAAGAAAAGTCAAGTGAGAAACCCAAGTGAGAGGGCCTAGCAAAATCCCTCGAAAGAACAGAAGTAGCCACAAAGGAACTCACAGAGAAAACACAAATGCTGATAGATTATTTGTTCCCATTTATAGTCAGAGCAAAGAAACTGCACGAGGAGCTAAAAAATAGAACTGCAGAAACTATAACGACAAGCACACCAGCTCGAACACTGCTAACAAGCACCAGATCTACGACACAGCCACACGTTGAGGAGTTGGTGAGCCAATGGCGGCCAGAGAACCTCAATGAAAAATGACAAGAGGAGAGGAAGAGAAATGGAAAACCTTTTCCTACCACAGCGATGCAGCCAAAGGACCCTGCACCACCAAGACACCCAGAGTGGAAAAGCAGCACAGACGCTTTTAAGGACATAGTCATAGCAAACTACAGAAAAACACTGAGAATAAAGAGAAGCCCATACGAAGATAACAATGAACTTAACGATTAACTGGAAAGCACAGCCCATCTCGGAAACAACATATGGTACCAGCACATGAAGGAAGTAGGACGAAGTAGGTCAGAAGGAGAATGTTTCGTCTGTGCGCTTCTACCATACAGCATGGGAAAATCTAAGATCTTTGTAGCTGTAGAAATGATGTCCCTACAGCACACTGTATGTGACATGTTGCAATGTGCAACACCAGAGGACAATTTATGGGAAGAGACGCCTCGCTGATATGGGCCAATGAAAAAGATTACCCGGACGATGATGGCTACGTCCAGGACATTAAAACAAGAAACAGGGCGCACACAAGGAATCACGTGATCACGTACGAGAACCCTGGCGTCAAAGGATCAGGTATAAGATGGGAATAAACCCAAGATTGAACGTTGGAGGAAAAACTGCAGAAGAGGCTCAAATCTGGAAAAACAGAGGCCAAATGCAGATTTGGGGAACAGTGGTTTCCCCAGATGGATGGGAAGAAGGAGTAGTAATCTGCCGAACTTGGATGGTCCTTGGAGTCTACAAAGAAGCAGTAGAGAATTCAAAGATGATATGCAAACCTCTATGGCCAAAACTGGTAAAGCTGCTAACTTGGGTCGAAGACAGAGTAGGACCCCTGCAGATAGTACCATTGGAAATCCCAAAACTATGCTTCAGAAGTAATGGCACGAGGAAGATGGGAGAGAATGTAAACTGCGGACGAATCTTTGAAGCCACAGGAATGACACAAGGAACTGCAGTCATAATGGACCATTACTAGGCATGTGGATCCAAGGCATACATAAGACTGCTGAAAAAACTGGGGAGGTATATGCACGATAGTGAACGTCCACGTTCCCGCGCTGGTGATCCCTAAGAATGACCTGAAGTTGGACAGTTACCCGAAAGCAGATGCTCATCTAAGGAGAAGGAGATCTGTGGAACTGATGTCCAGAATGAAGAGAGAAAATTACTTTTCTACCAAATCAGAAGAGGCATTCCAGGCAATCCCATATGAACACAGACTGTTCAGCCTCACCTCAACAGTGTTCAACACGATGCTCTTGCCACACATCCAAATTGGAGTGAATGCTAAATGGTTGCAGATAACCAGATGGGAGTTATTGCAGACCATCAATACCACTATAAAAGGATTCAACGCGATCAGAGAAGAGCTGAGAGCAATCAGACTGATGACCCTCAAAAAAGATATGTGCTTGATATGATCACAGCAATGGATGGAGGTGTTTGTGCCAAAATCGGAGAATCATGTTGCACATTTGTACCATCACACGATGAAGAAAACGGAACACTAACAGAGGCCATAAGTATGTTGACAATTCTCGTGGGTCCCACAATGGATGGCAGATATATTCAAGTTTCTGGGAGCCCTATTAGCAATGGTACTGCTAGGAGTCTGTGTTATCAAGATAATCATCGCACAGAAAACTGCAAAGAAAGCCATAGGGATGAAAATAATGGTTGATGTTGAGCAAGGGTGGAAGCCCAGAGACCTGACTGATGAAGAAATAAGAGACTTTGTGAAGGCCAGCAAATTTGCGCCAGAAGGAACAAAGTTCACATATCCTAAGAAACGAAGAAGGTATGAAGGAAAATGGATCTACTGCAGCCCAAATGGACAATGCCAGCTAATGACATGGAACAAAGACGAACATGTGAAAACAGCAGGGAATTTGAAAGGAGTGATACAAATATGGACTCCAAAGGCTCACACGTTCATACCATCATGTACAAACCCTGAAGACGATGAACATGACACAGAAGAATCAAAATAAATAAATGCAAAAGAGGTTGCAGAAGTGGTCGATGAGCCGACCAGAGGGGGGAGTGTAGAGGAGGTCCCAGACATGGCCTGAACCCCATCCCCTCATTTCGAGGTACCAGGAGCATACTCGCCCAGGTATGTGACATATGAGGAGCAAATGAACCAACAAAGAGCTGCACTGGGACTCTGCCCAGTATACATCAGAAGATCCATAGCTGTTGAAGCGCCCATAACCAGACAACTCTGGGCAGCACGGTACCCTATCAGACAGCCGTACCAGCCGCTGAGACAAAATGAAGAGTACCTACAGACGGTCCATGAAGAGACCCAAAGAGCCTTAATGGAAGGCCAGTGGAAATGACATAAGAGCCTTAACAGACTCGCAAATGAACAAAAATGGCTATCGAAGATAACACGCCAGTGCGAGCAGTTGTGAAAATATATCTAATGGACGCAGGAAAGAGACAATTTTAAAATGTGAGGAAACGTTGCTACGAGAGAAAATGGAAGCAACCAACCAGTTAAACGTGTGTAAATATGCTTGGAACGCAAGAAGCTAAAGATATAGATACTGATTGCAATGCTTAGTAGAAGATTAGAGCGGCAAGCGTCAACCATATATCTACCTCAATAAGGCACATTATACAAGTGCGACTCCATTTTGTAAAAGCAGAAATGTACCCAGGTTGCCAGGGCCCTGACAGGCTGAGTTTCAGAACCCAGCCAGAGTCAAGAGAAGGAGCGGAATCGAAACTCAACAAAGAGCGGCGCATGCCGGGGAAATCGAGGTCAACCAGAGAAAGGGAGGAGAGCGTCAGCTAACAAGACTCAAACTTCAGAGCATACCAGCCTGCCCCATGAAGGTCAAGATAAGGGGGGCCCATGCAGGTGGAGAGGCCGAATCAGAATTAAATACACTAAAAGCTGGAAACTGAAGCAGATTCATGGTGAACAGACATGTGACCAGCCAGGCGCGAAGAGGTACCACCTCCTGATGTCATCCAGGACCCGAGGATGCCATAACTTTTCCTGATAAGAGGCTACAGTTTTGAGGCCATACCCAGCCAACTAATTGACACATAGGCCTAAGATACTGATTGATGGAAGGGAGGCAGGGTGAAACTTGGGACACCAGGCACATGGGTGTCCATGCTGCACTGTGCTAATTAAAATGGGGATTTATGCTAGGGGTGTAACCTGCCCAATCACAATGAACCGAGTTATCTGGAGTCCTATAGATAGTAGAACCAATAGGACGTCGTACTTGTAGTCACGTCAATCACATGTGATGTAGTGGGAAGGGCGTAGACGCCCACCCGATAAGAATTATCCAATCCGCATGCTCTATTATCATATACAGATATAGCACCCATACTTAAGTTACCTTTCCTAACCAATAATATTGAATGTCGAGTTTTGTAGAATTAGACGTCAATGATGACGAATATTGACTATACGAATTGCTGTTCAACTGAAGTTCGGGGAAGTTGGAGCGAGACAGGTGATCGCAATGCTGCGGATTTCCATTTGTTTCTCTGTTTGATGAACCTGTCATTAAACAGACTTCCCTTTGCCAAACTACTGAGTCCGCATTATTGAGTCGTGTTGGAGTAAGGGAATCCTGCACTCCCAGTCCTCACATGGTGCAGCTATCTTGTTTTATAAGTACTAGAGGGTGCCCAATGATCTATGGGCCCGTCAGTGAAACCCCGTTCCTCTGTACACCGGCCAAAAGGCCGGCCAAAGGAACTTTGCAAAGGCTTGAAACCTGTTGGCCTGCTTGCTGGCCGCCCTTTGCAAGATAGTACCTTGCAGTAGTGTTTAGGCTCTCTCTAGTAAGAACTGGTAACTGTAATATGTCATTGCAGGCAACATTGGTCTTCAACCCCTGAGTTGGTTATGGACTTGACTCCAACAACTTTTGGACTGGACCTGGGCACCCCATCACTTAATTAATTACACCAGTCTCTGAGCATGGGACCGGGATTTGAACCTGTGTTGCTCTGTATTGTCTTGATTTTAGAGGCGTTGCTAGGGGGTTGGGGGGTAGGAAGCTATAGCCACGGGTCTTTTGGTTGTAGCCCTGGATAGAATCTCAGGGTCTACAACCTGGAATGCTACAGTCATGCGTTGTCATGTGGGCCTCCTCATGAGTTGTGGGGTAACGCCGGCGCTATTAGCGCCGGCACTATTAGCCCTACCGCCAAACCCCCGGCGCTATTAGCGCCGGATCACGGGTTTGGCAGAACAGTTAGTGCCCATTCCCCATTGGGCCCATTCGGGAATTCCTCATTCCCCATTGGGCCCAATGGGGAGAATTCGCGCTATTAGCACTGGTGGATTTCCCGCCAGCGCAAATGGCACCGGAAATCAGCAAATTTGCAGCGGATTTCCCCCCAGTTTACAGCTGGAGGCAAATCTGCCAAATCCATGATCTGGTGTACCCTTAAATGCAGCGGTAATAGCGTTACCGCCGCATTAAAGGGTTACCGCCAGACTTGTGATGAGTGTTTTTGTCACAGCACCATCTGCTGTCACCAATAAATGCAATAAATCACAAAGTACTCTGAAATGTAGACTGTTAGTTGCTCTGATATGTTCTGTTGGTTCTATATGTTGCTTTATTTCCAGAGTTGTACGTAGGATGCCTTTGATCGGCACTCGATTCTCTTGAGATGTATTTGTGTTAGACAATATAGCAGTTCAATTCTTACACAAACTACTAAGGTTTCCCTAATGGCTTGCGCAGTGAGATTTGCTACTTGCGCAATGGATACTTTTTCATGTCTTGCTATTCTGAGCAGCTCATATCTTTGCTAAAAGATGGGAGCTTTCTTAAATATTATGAACAGGATTTTGTAGCGTGTTGCATGTTTTAATAGTGGTGACTTAAGGTAAATTGAATTTAGTAGATCATTTATTTATTCATTTATTCACATTTGTTAAGCGCACAGCAGCCCGTGGGCATTGTGGCGCTGGTTACAGTAGATGTTTATATCTTAGTTACAGTAGTCACGTAAACACATACAACATGAAGTGGCATTGTGGCGCTTGTACAATATGTGCAGAAGGCATAGCTGTGAGCAAGTACATACAGTGAGCTAGCAGCTAATTGAAGAATGATGTTTTTAGATTTTTGCGGAAGGCATGGAGAGAGGTTTCAGCTCTGAGGGCTGTGGGTAGCGTGTTCCAAAGCTTAGGTGCCAGGTAGGGGAATCCTCCTGCCTTGGCCCTGGTAATTCGTGGCACTGTAAGTTTGTTGGTGTAATCTAGTCTACTGGGTCTAGTGGATTGTGTTCTGACTAGAGTGTCCGATAAGTAAGCGGGTGCGGTTAGGTTGATGCATTTGTGTGCGGTGGAGAGAATCTTGAAAGTTATTCGGTCTTTAACTGGTAGCCAGTGAGCATTTTTTCTTGCTTGAGAGATGTGTTCTCTTTTAGGAATACTGAGAGCTGCTCTGAGGGAGTTGTTTTGAGTGGTTTGGAGTCTGGCTAGGTTTATTTTTGATGTACCAGCTAGGAGGGAGTTGCAATAGTCCAGTCTGACTCCTATGTTGGCTCTCGCAATGGAGAGGCAGTTATCTTTTGTTAGAAACGGCTTTATGGCATTGATCAGTTTGGTACTCAGAGCGGAGGCCGATACAATGGCGCTAACTTGTTTATCCATAGATAGTGTAGCATCAATGTGGACTCTGAGCGTTTTAACTGAGGATAGGACTGGAATGACACAGTTGTCGATGCAGAAGTTTTGATAGGTCAGACCCAATTTGACTATCGTGGTTTTTTGACCGAGGATGAGGATTTCATTTTTATCCCCGCTGAGGCATAAGCCATTAGTGGCCATCCAGGCTTGGATTGTGGAGTAAATTTGTTGAAGGGTAGAAGCGATTGGAGATAGCTCCCGGTGAGGGGGAGGAGCACCTGGGTATCATCAGCATAGTTTGTGTATGTGATCCCAAGTGCATCCAGTTTATCGAAGAGTGGCTTTGTAAATAGATTGTAAAGCGTTGGGGCAGTACAGGATCCCTGCGGAACCCCACAGTGTATGATAGTGGGTTCAGCGTTTGCTATATTGGAGAACACTTTCATGGCTCTGCCTTCTAGGAAGGAAGTGATCCACGTTGCTGCATGATTGGAGAAGTGCGTTGCATGCATGAGGTGGTTGGTGAGGGTCTTATGGTCGACGAGATCAAACGCTGCTGAAAGATCTAGGAGCAGGAGTAAGGCAGGGTTACCGATGTCGAGGATGGAGGTGATTTGGTTTTTCAGATCTAGTAAGGCAGTTTCTGTTCCGTGTCCTTTGCGGAACCCTGATTGTCTCTTTCCAAGGATTGAGTTGGTTTCGAGGTACAGTTGGATTTGCCTGTGGGCAGCCTTATCTAATATTTTAAGAAGAAATGGGACAGTTGTAATTGGTCTGTAATTATTAGGTTGAGAAGGGTCTAATGTAGATTTTTTTAGGAGTGGATGTACCCAGGCCTCTTTGAGGCAGTTGGGGACTATACCTGTTTTGAATGAGGCCTTTATGAAGGCAGTAATTAGAGGAGCGAGTTGCTCAGCGCATTCTTTGATGATTTTGGGGGGGCATACATCGCCCTTGTATAGTGATGATTTGAGATGTTTTAGGATGTCTAAGACATATACCTCAGATATTTCAGAGAAGGAGAATTTAGGAGGGTTGTTACCTGTGCGGTTGTGGTCGGTTTGCTTCTGGTGTTTCTGTTTAGGTAATGCTTTGTAATGTTCAGAGATTTTGTTCTGGAGGAGATCTATTTTTTTTTTGCATGGCAGCTTGTATGCTGGAGCACCATGCTTCATCTTTAACGATTTCGTCAGTGCAGGTGAGAGGTACTGTTAGTTCTTTAAAGATGGTAAAGAGTTCTTTAGATTGTGAATTGGCCGAGGATATTCTATTGTTATAGGATTCTGATTTGGCTTTGAATATGGAGTCTTTGTATTTTTTTGCGATGGTTCGGAAAGTATCTTTAGTGGTGTCACAGGGGTTAGCCTGCCAGGTTTTTAGCGCCTGACGTTTGGAATTACGCAGATTTAGGAGCTCTTCTGTGAACCACGAATTGGAGTGGAATGATTTCTTTTCTTTTTTGTTTTCTAACGGGGTGACTGTATTGATGGCGCTAGTCAATGTGTCTTTGAATAATTCTGCTAGTATCACGGGGTCAGGTGAGAATGGTGGCGCTAGGCATGGGAGATTGAGATAGGCACTGATGTTCTCTGCAGTGAGTTTTTTTTCACTTCTGGCTACTGTAGCTGGTGCTGGTGTGGTGGGCTTGGCGCATGGAGTTATTGGGATGGTGAATTGCAGGAAGTTGTGGTCTGTCCATGGCAGGGCAGTATTGGAAACCATGTTTGTGTCGCAGTTATGGTCTATAATCCAATCTAAGATGCGTCCTTTTGTGTGTGTGTGAGAAGTGACTTTCTGAGAGAAGCCAAGGTCATTAAGGTCCTTCGTGAAGGATATGGCGGTTTTGTCGTTGGCATCGTTGAAGCCTAGATTGATGTCACCTAGGAGTAGCGTTTTCGTAGATTTTTTGATATTGTTTCCTAGAAGGTGGGTAACTTGTCCTATGAAATGTGACGGAGTTCCGGGTGGGCGGTAAACCACATGTGTATTTAAGGTACTTTTTGGTGATAGGGCTATTTTGGCGGATAAGATGTCTACCTTTCCTTCTCCCTGGTAGGGTATAGGTCTGATAGATATGCTCTCTTTAATGGTAGTCAATGAACATGTACTTTTTATTTTATTTATTTATTTTATTTTATTACATTTGTTATACGCCCAGACCCGGGGGTATCACGGCGTAGTTACAGACAATGGGATAATGCAATCTTAGAATGAGCATAGAGGAGTACAGGTATAACAATCAAAAATATACAATAGTAGGAATCAACAATATACACTAATATACAAAGTGGTCAGGTGAAATAATTGATTGGAGGGGGTTAGTGCACTGGTTCAGTTAGAACTTGTTGAAGAGCCAAGTCTTCAGAAGGCTTTTGAATTTGGGGAATGAGGTTTCATTCATAATGTAGGTAGGTAGCGCATTCCAATATCTGGGGGCCAGTATTTTGAAGCTGCTGCCCCCTGCTTTCTCTCTTTTGTATCTGGGGGTTTCAAGGAATGCGTTTTTGTTGGACCTGAGGAGTCTGGTCTGGGGCTTCAACATGACTGTGTTGTTGAGGTATTTGGGCGCTTTGTTAGCCCTGCATTTGTGGGTGATGCTCAGGGTTTTAAATTGTATTCTGGCTTGTATGGGGAGCCACGTTAATAGTGTACAAATCTACACTATGCTTTATGGTTATTTTGTTTATTGTTCATTTTTTTGATTGATGTGATTTTTTTCTCCTTTGTTTTTCTGTGATTTCCATATGCTTTTTGTAAGCCTGACACAAAACAATAAACCAAACATGATGTTAAAAAAGTCCAAATTGCTGAAGTATGTTCATCCCATTTTCTTGATGCTGGTTTCCCTTGTTTAAATGTGTATTAGAGTTGAAAATTAAAGGGGACAGATATAGGATATCATTACAAATTGGGTGGATTTTCTATCAGGAAGAAAGCCATAGGAAATTACCACCACCGTCAGCGGTATCTCTGAAAATCCACACAATACAGGGTTTATCACTGTCCTAGTGTTAACGGCAATGGTATTGCCTCAATACTGCCAGCAATACCACTTGATGTATTTTTTGAAAATGTACAGTATCATCCCACTTTTTTTTTAATGCACAGAAGGGTCTATTCTCACCCTTTTATGCATTACATTGAAAAGGTGTTGAGAGAGTGGACATCTGTGATGCCCACCTTTTCCCCCTTACAATGTCCCCATTTATAAATATTTCCGTTATATTGAAGAGAAATTCTAGCGCTTGCCCACTTCTACACACCATTTAATCATTTGGCGTTCACATCATAGATGCACACATAGATACTTTTTGTAATGCAACCGGTAGGCTCGGTTATATGGGATATGGTGCACCCTTACCATATAAGGTCTATAGGGTTTCATTATGAGTTCGACGGCGTGGGTGGAAATGGTGGTAGAGTGACGGTAAATCTGCTACTGCCAATTTACTGCAACCTTTCAGCATATCCGAATCATAAATAGCAATAAAAAGTGGTGGCGAAACCTCCAGCACAGGGCAGCAGGTATCTCTTCCACTTTGCTGGAAAAAACAAGAGTAATTACTGAGGGAAAAATTAGAACCATGGTAATTCCTCCAGAATCGTCTTAGAATCCTATGGACTCCAGAACTGGGGATTGACACTGCTGTTACTGTACTCGAAATCTATAAGGAATTCCACTGGACCATGCCACGTTAACCGTAAACGGGTTTGGAAGCATTTCCAGCACAATTGAAGGCAAACAAATTTGGCCCGATTCATGGAATATTTGCCCGGTTCAAGGTAAATTTGCACTGGTGAAAACTGACTTTGCACTACCGACACAAACCCCGATTCATGGAACTGTGCAAAGTGTATTTTTGCCGGGCAAAGTTCGGGCAAGGCCAGCGCATAGTCATTTTTGCAGTACAAAATGACTTTGCACGGACTTTGCATGGAAGAAATACACTTTGCACGGTTCCATGAATCAGGGTTTGTGTCGGCGGTGCACAGTCACTTTTCAGCAGTGCAAATTCACTTTGAACAGGGCAAACATTCCATGAATCGGGCCCATAGTAAGGTTGATAGTGCCCCTGCCACAAATAAGGGATACAGTGCCCTCTCATTCATAAGATATATTGCACCTCTCACATTTAAGGGAAATAGGGCCCCTTCCTGTAAAATAGATATAGTTCCCCTCTCACTTATAAGGTATATAATGTGTCTCCCATTTATAGGGATATTTCACACCTCACTTATATTAGAGATGTAGTGCTCTTTCACTTATAAGAGCTGTAAGAGCTACAGTCGCCCTCTCATGAATAAGGAACATTATACCTCTCTCATGCATCAAGGGTACATTGGCCCTCTCAATTATGGGGCTCATTATAAGTTCCCTGGTCTAGACAAAATGCAGGAAGAAATGCAGGTAATTCCGGCACTGGCATTTTTTCTGAACTGGGGAAACACAAATTTGCCGGTGGGGGCAGTGATCTACCCTGCTGGGAGTTCAGATCCCTACCGGAAAATAAATGCCGGAATCACAGTCACTGGTAATTCCGGCAATCCCCTCCATGGAATACTAATGGATTCCATGCAATGGGAGCTTACCGGCATCTCTGCCGCCTGTAATATCCCAGTAATACCGGGCTATCAGGCGGTGGATACAATAAGGTAGTTTTGGCAGTAACCCGCCGGAATTACCGGCGGGATACCGGCAAAACTGTAATGAGGGCCTTAGTGTCCCTCTCAAAGGGAGTATCGTGCCCATGTCACACATAATGGAGACCATATCCCTCTCACTTATACGGGGTAGAGGGCTCCTACAGCTATAAGTGATATAGTGCCCCTTCTCACAAAAAAATATACAGGGCCAATCTCACTTATAAGGGATGCAATGCCCCAATAATTTCTCTACAGGAAACATTTGTTAAAAAAATGATAGGGTCCCATTCCTTTTCATCTCTACTTCTAAGTTGGTATGAAATAGTGGCAGATTTTGATTTTTAAAACTCAACTCTCAATACGGTGGTATTTGGGATGGAAGTATTCCTTTGGAATACCACCAAAGATAAAGAAATGGCAGTATTGATGGTCTGACCATTTACTCTCAACTCATAATGACCCCCATAATTTACAATATTACACCAGCTGCTAATGTCACTGTGCTGTAAAGATCACTTCACTGTTTGTACACATTCTGAATAGATTGAGGTAGTGTAAGAGCTAATGTTTTTATGATACAAGCATTTGAGATAACCATCACATACCACAGGGCATGAGGAACATTCTGCCCACGACCTGCACAAAGGTAATTACCAAATTAAGTAAACTCTCTGACACCACAGGTAGACCAATCCCTCTGCCGCTGTAATGCCTAGAGTTACCTAGTTCGCCATCCGCTCCCTCAGGCAGCAGAGGCAGCTGGAGAATATATGAACCACTGAGGCATAAATGTATGTGCCTAAAATGAATCAGCAACCGAGTGTAGCGAGGGGGCATGAACCAAACCATGGTGGTGCAGGGGAGTTCTCCCTCTGAGAAAAGTTTTCAAATAATGTGTTAACATTGTGCATTTTACAGCGCTTTCTGTGAAAAACTGGATAGAAGGCCATACAGTTTGCAATCAATTTTGTATGGTAGCACATGAAAAACCCAAAGGATGCAAGTTACCAACACTACCCAGTACCATTTCCCAATGCATTTTCATTATGCCTTTTCCCACAACATATGCTAGTATATAAAATATGTTCTTGCTGGCTGTGCCCATACATGTCCATGCATGCTACACCAATAAGTTAGTATTGCCATAAAAGGACTCCCAGCCAGTAAAGAAAGATCATGCCACAGAAAGAAAGTATAGCCAGCTGGCTAGACGGGCCTAGATAAGATGTAGGCCAGTGACAACACTTGTCATGTTTGCTTTAACCTTGATGCACAGTTAAGATACACAGTAACTATGCATCAAGGGTAAAGCAAAGTCAAGTAGTATGTGGGTAGACTGGCCCACATTCCATGTAGGACAGTCTAGCCAAATAAAAATCAGAGCTGTCAACTGACCCTCAATTCATGGGATTGACCTGCAAAAAGAACAAAAAACCCTTGAGCTGCAAATGTGTCAGAAAACCTGCAAGCAGGGCAGGCTGAGAAAAACAGTAATCATTTACTAAAATGATGACCCGTTTACATTCAAAGTGAGCCTTTCATCGCCATACAATGGCTTTATTGAGGGCTACCTCTGCCAGTGAAAGAGCTTTGACCTCCTGTGATCCCCTAAAGTTGGCAGATTTTGCAGCCCAGAAGTGTATAGCCTTGCTGTCACATCTCCAAAAAAATGATTTACGGGTTTGGCCTATGGGACACAGATTATTGGTGGGTCTGGGTTGAAAGAAATGCTAAATTCTGAAAGTAAATCGTGCTTTGATAAACAAGTGTTTACAATTAAGTTAAAACTCCAGATAATTGTGTTTGCACCATCACTACATATATTCATTACTGATGTTTCAATTTGTCAAGAAAATCACTGCTAGTGAACACACATTCCCAGAACAGTTTTGCCCAAGATCACAAGGCACTCCAGTGCAATCCCATCACTTCTAATGACACATTAAAGGGTAACTGAAACGTACAATGCAGTGCACACTTTTGCTGAGTGATGCAAATAAGATGAAATGTTGTCTTTCAAACTAATCACAAATCACAACTAATTGTCAGCTCTGTTGGGGCAAACACACTTATCTATGCTATTAAACACTATTGCAAAAATGTGCATAAAAGGGAACTTTGGCTGGTTCAAATTAAAATGGAATTCTCCTCAATGTCGTGGATTCACAGTGCATTTTGTTCTTTTAGTGAGGTGAGCAGAGATATACAAATTATGCACATTTTTGGAGTGTGGGCCACGGGAGTGTGAGCAACGCACAAGTGACCCTTGAGCCCACTGTGAATAGTTGGCATCTATGGATGCCAACACTTGCAATGTTTGCTTTAGCCTATATACACAGTAACTGTGCATCAATTGTAAAGCAAAGCCAAGTGTTATTAATTGGATAGACTGGTCTACATTCAGTGTAGGCAGGGATGGCCTTCGCTCTGGTAGCACCCTGGGCAAAACAAAATGTGGCGTCCGTGGCGCCAGCACTGGAGCTGGAAGCTTTTAACCTAATCAATAGGGTGGCACCAGCCCCTGCATTGAGTGGGCCTAAACCTCCCACTTTGAGGAGGTTACAGAAAGAAGACAGCACTCTCTGATGGGAAAGGGGTGCTACCAAGATCCTGTCATATTTCTCACCTGGCAGAGCAGACTATTTCAACATGGCAGCAGCAGCAGCAAAAATAAAGTGGCAGAGGACAAAAGCCCAGCCATGCAATATCAATAACATATCCCTATAATGGCAAGCTTTCAAATCTATCATCCAGCCACCTTATGAAAAATATTTGAGGCCTGCGTCACCACCGCCACAGCACAGGGAGGCACCCTATGTAAAAGATTCGCTCCTGGCACCAGTACAGGAAGCTTTTCTGTCCTGAGGTCCAGGGCTGACGCTGGAAACTCCCATATCTGCTTCAGAAGACTTGGCATGAAACTGAATACAGAAACAGCCAGCCTCACATCATGTTCAAAAAATGTCCAAATTGACATATATGTCTTGCACTTTACAGAATTTCTTTTCTTAGGGTGAGTATTGTGAGCAATGAAAAGAGCAGCAGAGTCCAAATTCCATTACTTCCTAAATCACTATCACAGATAAGTTTCAAATTTAAAATTGTAGGTATTCTTAGAAAAGATCATTTTGGGAACATAAGAATTATAATGTTCCCAAAATACTATTTGCTTTTTCTGCAAAATGCCAGGTTTGGCCCCGCCCTCCTCCTCCCCCAAGGAGAAGGGGGAGCCCAGAGGATTCCATTTTTTTTGGACAGCAGCACCCTATTTTCAGTTGAAAGCTGCCTTCTCCAACACAGGAACTGGTGTTTTTCACTTAAATAGTGTGCTGCCGCCACCACACCAGCTCGGCAATGCCTTTCAAAGGCTGCTCTGTGCTGATGTGTCAGTGGACCCTTTTAAAGTAAAAAGCTTCCCGCTCGAGCACTGGAGCCGAGAGCTGTTCACTTAAATAGGGTGCCGCCACCACGCAAGCTCGTGAGAGCCTTTCAAAGGAGTCCCCATGCTGGCGTGGCAGCACCACCCTATTCAAACCGAAAGCTCCCCACACCCATGCGCAAATGAGGGCCTTAATGCATGCACCGGCACCATTATTACCAGATGGAAGCCTGCAAGAGAGAGTGTTACTGCTATTTTTAGTACAAAACCTGAGGGGATAATAGTGATCATATATTTTTTTTAAAATACCTATGGCAAGCACACGTGTCGTTGAGAGCCTGGTGTCATGGAAATGGAGGACGGTGCGTCGAGTGGAACCCCTCTTCTTTTTCCATGATGTAAGAGGTGCCACTGGAAAACAGTGGGGGATTCTGGAGGCTGTTGAGACTTTAGGCCGTGGATCAGATAATAAGGTATGAGCGGGGGTAGGGGGAAGCAGAAGAGAGGTGATGTGGGCGGCGAGGCAGGGAAAGGCAGGAAAAGGCAGTGGGGCACCGGGTCATGGCCAAGAGGAGATCGCTCAGGAGTAAGCCTCTGAAAATGTGAACCCGGCCTGTCACCAGTGGTTCCAGCCCAAGTTCCACAATTCCTGATTGGTTGGTGGTACACCCTGTGGGCTAATAAACCTTAAATCAGTGTCTTTACACTTACATTCTCATGTAATGTCTTTCCAGAATTATGGGACTATGTGATCTTTCTTCAACGAAAGGGCTCTGTAACATGGAAGTCAGCTCAGTGCTTCAGAAAATGATGTTTTGCAAGAAAGAGATTTATGAGCGATACATCTTTTTCCAGTGCCAAAATTGGAGCGTGATTCAATTATGCCTTGCTTACTCTCACATTACAAGGCAATGATGATTTATGAAGTGTTCCTGTAGTCTAATGCGCTGAAAAGATGCTGCCTGGAAGATGGATGGCTTTCCGGCCGGTGTCACAAAATAAAACTTCCCCATTACAAAGTCTCCCTCGGGAGACTTTATTCTGAAATAAAGTCTCCCCGGGAGAATATGTTCTGAAATGGAATCTCCCCCTGTGAAATAAATTCACACCCATGACAAGAAATTAATTTCCACTCATTTTGAACCCTTCTCCTTGTGGCATTTTTTTAAAACTGATTCTCTACTGTTCTAGGGAGGATTTTGGAAAAGTTCAGTCAGGCAAGGGAAGTCTCTGTTCTGCAAAATTGTTGAGCCTTCACCTAGATGGGGAGAGACTCTGTAGCAGAATAACCTCTCCCCCTTGAAAGGGGGGACTCTGTAGCAGAATAAACTCTCCCTCTTGATGGGGAGATTCTGCAGCAGAATACACTCTCCCCCTTTATGGGGAGGCTCTGTATCAGAATAAATTCTCCCCCTTGAACGGGAGACTCTGTTGCACAATACATTCTCCCCCTGATGGGGGAGTGTCTGTATCGGAATAACCTCTCCACCTTGAAAGGGGGGATTCTGTACCAGAATACACTCTCCCCCTTTAGGAGGAAACTCTGTAGCAGAATACAGTTTCCCCCTTGATGGGGGAGAGTCTGTATTATAATAAACTCTCCCCCTTAAAGGGGGAGAATCTGTACCAGAATCAACTCTGCCCTTTAAGGGAAGACTCTGTAGCAGAATAACCCCCCCCCTCACCCCACTTGATGGGGGAGATTCTGTATCAGAATAAACCTTCCCCCTTGAAGTGGAGACTGCATAGCAGAATAAAATCGCCTGCTTGAATGGTAGATTCTGTATCAGAATAAACTCTCCCCCTTGAAGAGGAGACTCTGTATCAGAATAACTCTTCCCCTTGAAGGGGGAATCTCTGTACCAGAATCAACTCTACCCTTTAAGGGGAGACTCTGTATCAGAATAAACTCCTTCCCTTGATGGGGGAGACTCTGTATCAGAATACACTCTCCTTGTTGAAGGGGGAGACTCTGCACCAGAATCATCTCTATCTTTTAAGGGTAGACTCTGTATCAGAATAAAATCTCCCCCTTGATGGGGGAGGTTCTGTATCAGAATACATTCTCCCCCTTGAAGGAGAGCCTCTGCATTAGAATAAACTCTCCCCCTTGAAGGTGGGACTCTCTATCAGAATAAACTCTCCCCCTTGAAGGTGGAGACTATGTACCAGAATCAACTGTACCCTTTAAGGGGAAACTCTGTATCAGAATAAACTCTCCATTTTGAAGGGGAGACTTTGTACTAGAATCAACTCTACCTCATTACGGAGAGACTCTGTATCAGAATAAACTCTCCTACTTGATGGGGAAGATTATGTACCAGAATAAACTCTCCCCCTTGAAGGGGAGACTCTATATCAGAATAAACACTCCTTCTTATAGAGTAGACTCTATAGCTGAATAAATTATCCCCCTTGAAGGGGAGACTCTGCACCAAAATCAACTCTACCATTTAAGGGGAGACTCTGCATCAGAATAAACTCTCCACGTTGATGGCAGAGGTTCTGTATCAGAATAAACTCTCCTTCGTGAAGGAGAGACTCTGCATCAGAATAAACTCTCCCCCTTACAGGTGGGACTCTCTATCAGAATACACTCTCCCCCTTGAAGGTGGAGGCTCTGTACCAGAATCAACTCTACCCTTTAAGGGGAGACTCTGTATCAGAATTAACTCTCCACTTTGAAGGGGAGACTTTGTACTAGAATCAACTCTACCCTTTACGGAGAGACGCTGTATCAGAATAAACTCCCCTACTTGATGGAGGAGATTCTGTACCAGAATAAACTCTCCCCCTTGATGGGGAGACTCTTTATCAGAATAAACACTCCCCTTATAGAGGAGACTCTATAGCTGAATAAACTCTCCCCCTTGAAGGGGAGACTCTGCACCAAAATCAACTCTACCATTTAAGGGGAGACTCTGTATCAGAATAAACTCTCCCCGTTGATGGTGGAGGTTCTGTATCAGAATAAACTCTGCTCTTGAAGGGGAGACTCTGTATCTGGATAAATGCTCTCCCTTGTAAAGGAGATTCTATAGCTGAATAAACTCTCCCCCTCGATGGGGGAGACTCCATAGCAGAATAAACCCTCCCCCTTGAATGAGAGACTCTGTAGCAGGATTAACTCAACCCCTTAAATGGGAGACTCTGTAACAGAATAAACTCTCCCCCTTGAAAGGTGAACTCTGTCACAGAATCAAACCTCTCCCTTTATGG
This sequence comes from Ambystoma mexicanum, assembly GCF_040938575.1. NCBI lineage: Eukaryota > Metazoa > Chordata > Amphibia > Caudata > Ambystomatidae > Ambystoma > Ambystoma mexicanum. The sequence continues at coordinate 910,769,331 of NC_090933.1, read as the reverse complement.
CGGAGACATTGTATCAAAATGAGATCTCCCCCTTGAAGAGGAGACACAGTGTCACAATAAACTCTCCCCCTTGAAGGGGAGACTCTGTATCAGAATAAACTCTCCCCCTCGATGGGGGAGTCTCCATAGAAGAATAAACCCTCCAACTTGAATGGGAGAATCTGTAGCAGGATTAACTCAACCCCTTAAATGGGAGACTCTGTAGCAGAATGCACTTGCCTCCTTGGTAGGGAGACTCTGTATCAGAATAAACTCTCCCCCTCGAAAGGTGAACTCTGTCACAGAATAAAACGTCTCCCTTTATGGCAGAGACGTATCAAAATTAGATCTCCCCTTGAAGAGGAGACACAGTGTCACAATAAACTCTCCCCCTTGAAGGGGAGACTCTGTATCAGAATAAACTCTCCCCCTCAATGGGGGAGACTCCATAGCAGAATAAACCCTCCCCCTTGAATGGGAGACTCTGTAGCAGGATTAACTCAACCCCTTAAATGGGAGACTCTGTAGCAGAATACACTCGCCCCCTTGGTAGGGAGATTGTATCAGAATAAACTCTCCCCCTTGAAGGGGGAGACTCTGTATCAGATTAACTCTCCCCATTTCAAGGGGAGCCTCTGTATCAGAATAGATTCTCCTCCTTGAAGGGTAGACTCTGTATCAGAATAAACTTGGAGGAGAATATGTAGCAGAATAAACTCTCTCCCTTGAATGGGAGACTCTGTAGCAGGATAAACTCAACTCCTTCAATGGGAGACACTGTAGTGGAATACACTCACCCACTTGATGGGGTAGACTCTTGGCCTTATCAGGAGTTGGGTTGGCAAATGGGTGCGTTGCTGCCGTGACCCGTGGCACAAATAGTGCCACATGACAACATAGCGAGCATGAGCATTCTGCTCTGGTGATAACGCAATTTGCGCACGGCGGAACTAGTGCAGAAACACGTGCTACTGCTGAAAAACCCAGTGCAAATAATGATATCGCTCGTAACTGGCGCTATTAGCACTGGCGCTAATAGCACCAGTGGGAATCACGTCACCGCCGGTACGGGGAGCACTGCAGTGGCCACTTTGAAAATCACAATCCATCAAATATCACAGTGCCCTGTAGCCATCCAGACCTGCAAACAACACAGAATGTCCCAGAAGACGGTCAGGGACAAGGCTGCCCAAGATCATATCCGTAAACCAAAACTCAGTGAGGGGGAGCTGGTGGTGCTTTCTGACAAGGTGGTTGTCCACCATGATGAACTCTATGCGGCCAGGCAATGGAAAACATCTACCCAGCGCAGGACAGCCATCTGGCATATGATCAACCAGAAGGCGACTGCGGTGTCTGCGGTCCCCCCTGACGTAAGCGCTGTAACAACTTGTGGTTCAGGGTCCAAGGACTGCTGTCCCAGCACTGACGTGAGAGTGGACTGTTGAGCCACTGTTATTCATCGCATGGGAGGAGACATGTAGCTCTGTGGTGGAAATGGAGGGTATTGAGGTAGTTGGAGGTGCAGCGGCGGGTGCCAGCAGCCAGGATGCGGAAGGTGAGTCAAGCCCCCAGCACATGTGCATGCATCATTGATAGACTAACTCAAGATGCCCCAGTGGACAGACCCATGAGCCGGGCATTGCAACAGGGTGTAGTGAGTGGGTGCCACAGCAGCCACCTACCGCCGCAGCCATGTGACAGTGCACCAAGGGCAGCCCTCAGAGTCAGAGTAGTGAGGAGGGCAGCCAAGGGACACATCCAAGTGCCATGCACCACACACCCATCACGGGACCACGTCAGTGCCCCAAAGGGACCTGCCAATGCCATGTACCCAGCCACCCCCACGCCCCACCCCAATCCAAATGGCAACCATGGAGGTGTAGCGGGTGCATGGGTATCAGAAGCATGAATGGCAGACAACAACTGCTCCAGCACAGACCTCTTGCCATCCACACACACAGGCCAAATACAAACTGCCCATGTGTCACACACCCATATCCGCACCTGTCCCCATCATTGTGAACCCACTTGCAAACACCCCTGACCAACCATGTCCATCAGCCCAGGGCCCTAGTCAGCACCATGTAATGAATGTCGTGCATGCCAAATCACGTGGGGGAATGAAACCTGACCACATATCCCATGTCCTGCACAGGCACACAAGCAATGCCAAAGGCATGTGAGGCACTCAGACACCACCAGTACCTCCACCACCCTGCAAAGGGGCAGACAGGCCACACAAAGGTGGATGCCATGCTAAAGCACACCACAGCACAACAGGACCAGCCCCCCCTACCACATCCCACCAGGAGCAAGGTAATGCCATCTGCACCAACACCTGCAGCTATGGATACCGCCACGGAATATACGCAACCTAGTCCAGTAATCTCAAAAACACAGGGAGACAGCAGCCCTGACACAACTCAGGCGGTAGTGCCACCAACCCCTGGGCGCAGTCTCTGCAGCAGATCTCCATCAAACCTGAGAGCCCAGCCCATCGGCAACAGTGTGGACAGACCACAGAAATACCACCACTCCACCGGCGCATGCATATACCGGAGCCAGACACCAACACACCATCAGTTGGCTCCCCTGTCAACAGCCCATGCCGACAATGCACCACCTCACCAATGCAGCATATGGCAACACTCGGCATGCTGATGCAGATGCAGATGCTGAGGGACATGGAGCAAAGACAGAAGGAGATGGAGGCCATTGGGCACACCCGCTTTGCACACTTGGAGGCAATATGCCTCCAATGGCCCACAGGCAGGATTGCGTGGCCAATGCAAGGAGCCGGAGGGTGATAACTGCCAGTATGGTTGCACTATTAGAATTTGGCTAAAGAGTAAGAGAGATGATGGAAGGCGTCTCTGCTCTTGCAGAGGCCATCCACCAAAGCAATGAGCTGTGCACGCCAACAGCTCCTGGTGGCCAGCTCCATCCCTTCTAGGTCAACAACACCAACAGGGGACTCCCAGGAGAGTGCACCTCAGGGCCAGTCCCTGCACCAGCTGCATTCCAGATCCCCGGCTGCTGGGAGTAGGGAGAAGAGGCCACGGGCATAGACAATGACATGCAAACTTTTGCCTGGAGTGGCCGTGCCGTTGAGTTGGTGGTGGGCGGGGGGACAGTGTGCTGGGGAGTTGGTGGTGGGCGGGGGTAGGGGGCATAGTGTGCTGTGGAGTTGGTGGTGGTGGGAGAAGGAGGGCTAGTTAGTGCACAAAGTCCATTAACAATTGTTGAACATCATTCATGCAAGGACATTCCAAATTGTGTTCATGTGCAGTTTCTTCACAATGCTGTAAGTGGGCTTGTGCCAGTCTACTGTACTAGAAGAAATTGTCTATTAGTGCCTGCCAGGCCAGTCTCCCATCCATCACGTCATTCCTGGGATTGGCTTCTCTGGCTCCTGCCTCATGCTGTTCCTCTGCGTCTTGTGAGAAACCAAAAGGTGTCTCACCGACTAGTCCCTTGGGATCTGCCATACAGGTGGCCGGGGCACGGCCATTGCCATTGGCTCCAGACCCCAGGGATGAATCCTTGTGGGAGTATCACCTGGTTGGGGTCCCTGGGGAGTGGGCGTGGGGCATCCAGAGGATAGAGACTTGGTATCCCTACACCCATTGCCCTGTATAACACCCCCATCTGTATACTATCTAGGAACCTTATCCCCCCTTTCCGACACAAACAAAGCGCTTCAGAGAAAGACAGACTCACACACAACCAGTCCGTCTGACATGTCCCAATATCAGGGTCAGGCAGAGTCAGGCACTTAATCTTGATTACTTGCACCTGAATCCTGTTCCCTTTCCCCGCTGGGATAAAAGGCGGAGCATGAGAGCACCTGAGAGGAAAGGCAAGAAAGGCGAGCCGAACCAGCAAAGTGGCAGGAGAACAGATCCTGCGAAATCGGAGCAACTGTGGAAGAGGCGAGAGAAGGGCCATGGTCTGGCCAGCTGCAGAGTGAAGGTTGTGCAGATTTTCAAAGGAAACCTCCCCACTACTGCGCAAGGTTAAAGCAGCCTTTTCTTCAGGTGAATGACGGAATTGGGAGGAGGTGATCCGTGCTGTGCCGATAGCCTTGGCTTCAAGGAAACGCTGGACGAATGGTATTGAGAGCTACCAGTGAGTGAACTATGAGACCAGCTAGCGTTATCGAGTCAAAGACACCAAAGCGTTTGATGAGGTTTGCAGGGTTTCGTGAAACTGCGAGCAAAAGTACATTGTAACTAGAACGATGAATGCAGAAGCTGCGCGTGTCATAGAAAGCCTCGAGGGAAGCCTGCAACATTGCAAATGTGTTTAAGACTGAAATATGCTAAAGAATAATGGAGTGGTCTGGTTACAGAAGATTACCTTTTCGAAAGGGTCCGCACCTAGAGTTAAACTCTTAGATTGAAAGTAAGACAAATGGAAAGACTGTGAATACCAGGAGGCCTTAGGAGAGGCCAACCAAAGTAAAAGAAAGTCAAAGTGGTCATACGAAGGTGAAAGCAAAATCCTCGCACAATCGAAAGTCTTTGACAAGTGGGAAACAAAAGTGAACAATTGTAAAGCTAAGTGAACTATGTTCCAAAGTCAAGTGTGAATCCGACAGAGGGATGCCAAAAAAGGCTAAAGGGAGCAAATCCTGCATTGTGATAAAGTTGCAAAGGCAAGTGTGAACCTGACAGAGAATGTTTTTGGAACTTAATTTAGTTGGAACACAAGAAGAAAATCCTAAACAGTTGCTGGGTAAACTGGAAGCATTTTTTTACCAAGTCGATCAGCTCACGAACAGAATATGCTTGCAAAATTGCACTAGACTATATTTTGTAAGAGAAAAACAAACTGAAAAGTTACTGCCTACAAGACGTTATTTGTCCCTGCAATGAAGAGGGTCAACAATCAAGTCATGATCTGGAACCAAGATGAAAGATCACGGTCAACAATTCCATCTCCCAGAAGACATGGATTGAACATGGAGGACAGAGAAATAGTTCCCATTCTCTGTGAAATGCCATGTGCTCCAGGCTCCATTCTGCAGTCAATAAAACGCCTGTGTGTGAAGTCTACTGCTAAAATGTTTAGCAACGAACCTACATTGCGCAGGCATTCATGGTTGTGCTGCAACGATGAAGTATGTGCTAATGATTCTCACACTGTACAGAACGTAGCAGACTCTGACAGTCAACATGATGTTGGCAGTGATGATGCTGATCACAATTAGTGACTTACCAATGAAAACTATATAACTATGTTAAGTCAATGTTACTAATTTAAACAGTTATGTCCTACTATGCACTGATATTTCACAGGTTAAAATGAGGCTGCAATTACTCCAATTCCAAATTGATGGCATGTATTTCCTGTGGACAATCCATGCACCACAGCGTGACATCATGGCTATTACTGATCTGCTGGCACTTTCTGATGACACAAGGCCAGTCTCACCATTCCCTCACTAAAACCTCCATGAGCTTGCAAATACTAGCCCACTAGTGGCTTTTCAGCAAATATCTTGGAAAGATTGAGCAGTGCTTCATTGGGGGGACAGGGAAGACATTTTGCCCAACTCCCCCAGGGTTGGTCAGGCAGGTTGAAGCATTGTGATTTGTCATGAGTATAATTGTGCTGTGAAATGCGTTATTTGACTACATTAAAAGTGTCTTGCCGGGGTGGCTAACCCCCTCTCCAGACTTTGAAGAAGTGGGATCTACTCGTTCGCAAAGCTTGTGAACATTGTGCATTTTTTGGACGGGTGTTTAGACACCACCATTTTCCACGTTCAAATGCCTCCACTGGCACTGTTGCCCCTTTCGTATTGGCAGTTACATTCTGAAAACTGTGGTCCTCTTTTTATCTTTACACTTGGCTACGTCTTCCATGCCCCTTCCAATGCACTTGTGTGCAGCTGAAATGATTGAAAATTACATGTTTTTATTGTTTCACTGAAAGGTTGCCTTTTCTTCTGCTTAATTTCTCATCATCAATTATGTTTATTTCGGGTAAAAACCCATAAAACAGCAAATACACAAATGTATTCATATATGCACTTGCACAATTTACATATGTATTCATATATGCACAATTTACATAAGAAGAGTGCAGAACATTAATACTTAGAGTATGATAACATTTAGAATTTAAGAATCCATACATAGTTTTCCTCCTGTACCATGATTGTCACATCACAGACCATCTAGTCTTGGGAGAGTCTGCCCATACTGAAAACAGCAGTGCCGGTCAGCATTGGGAAAATCGAGTTTCTCTAAGAATCTCTTTCAAAGTTCTTATACGTACAGCGGAGTAAGCTGGGCAAAAAAACAAAAAATGTAGCAAATCTCCCTGGGTTAAGCATAATACACATTGTTTTTCCAGGGGTTTGCATTGCCAGGTCGCAGATCTTGCTTTTGTTAACCTATTTCTCTCAGAGGGATTATTGGACATTGACAACTATATTTTCTTGGAAGGAGATGCAATATTCATATTTTTCTGGTTGGAGTGTTTCATTATTTCAGTCGTTTCACAGGTCTCATAAATGTAAGCAGACATCAGGCTTGTCAGTTCAGTTGCTGCAAAACCGTCCAAACTGGTTGGAGCATTAAAATAGCTCATGGCATTTATTTTTCCCAGGTAAGTTTTAACATGATGCAGCCAAGGAACACGCTCACCCGCCCTTTTGTACAATATAGCCTGAATAATTAATTTGATCAAATCAGCCTTTGGGTTACTTCAAATACGGCACCAGTGATACATCGGCGTTAGAGGCGAGCACCATCATTTATGGCCGACCGGGGCAAAGAAAGCAGTTCTTAATGAAAATATTTTCCACAATCTGCAGTTCTGACACATTCGAAATACCCCAAAATGAAGCACCATATGTAGCTACTGCATTTGCTTTACAATTATACACTTCCAGAATAAGGTCAATAGGATGGGACTTAAACATTCTCATAAAACGTGTGACCACAGCCTGCTTCACAATGTGGGGGTTGGCTACTAATCCAGTGGAAAAGTGTATACCAAGACTGTCATGTTGGCACACAATAACTGCAGAGTTCCCAGCATTGACCTGCAGATCAAGGTAATTCATAAATACAGTATATGCTGAAATCAGTTGTTGTTGCGCTCTTGGTGTTCATGCAATAAATACCATATCGTCCGTATATGCCAATACGGGTAAACTAATATTTCCAACTTTAGGTACATCAGAGTTAAGCTGAGTTAAGGTTACATGTAGTCCATTTATATAAAAGCTGAACAACAGTCGAACCAGTACACAACCCTGACGTACCCCTGTTTTCACCAGGAAATATTCTGTTCAGCGTCCCTGGGCACCACTTTCCACACACACGCTGGTGTTTTGACGAAGAGAGATAAGCAAAGATAATAATTTAGGTGGGCAATGTAGTGACCGGAGCACGGACCAACGTTTGAAATGATCAACATTATCAAAGGCCATGCTCAGGTCCATAAATGCAAAGTATATTGGTTTGTGCTTCAAATATAAGGAATTAGCCACCATTATATAAAGATTCAGTGCCTGTTCTGGTGTAACCACACCTGTATGGAAACCTAACTGGATTGTGCAAAGAGTTTTATTATTTAGCACCTATTCCTCCAATTTAGTAAGAAAAGCACTTCCGCATATTTGAAATAGGGAATCTGGCATTGAAATAGGTCTATACGACGCTGGGCATTCCCTGCCACCCTTTTTTAATTATTGGATGACTTATGGCTGTCTGCCAATATTGTGGAATAGACTCATTTTATATGATAGCATTAAAACAAATTGTCAGACTGGGTGCCCGTAAGTCAACTTTTTTCCGAAACAGGTTGGCTGCTATTTCATCCGGCCCAGGACAAAAATAAACAGGGTAATTCATAGAATTTCGCAGAAAAGTGTCGCAAGCGGCTGGCGCAGAGTGTCCGCGTGCGATTGTCTGCGCCAGGCACGTGCGCTAAAACCGATTTCCGCGCACAGCGTATTCATGGATTTTAGGCTCCCAAACCAGCCATGGCGCAGAGTATCGCAGCGACCCTGCAGCAGCGCCAGTAACGCCCCCAAGAACGCCCTCGCGCAAGGAAAAGCCATCAAAATCGCAAAATCATCGCAAAGGGCTGCGCTAACCCTGGACCAGTTTACAGGGCTGCCAAACAAGGAACGCAAAGCGGGTAACGTGCATATCAGGGGTACGCGTGAAGTTATACACGCGATTAGCCAGGGTACGTGTATTACAGGGGTGCGCGGGAACTTTTACACGCGATTTCAGCAGGGTACGTGTATTTCAGGGGTGCGCGGGAAGTTCCACACGCGAATAGCCTGGGCGCGTGTATTTCAGGGGTGCGCGGGAAGTTCCACACGCGAATTGCCTGGGCGCGTGTATTTCAGGGGTGCGCGGGAAGTTCCACACGCGAATAGCCTGGGCGCGTGTATTTCAGGGGTGCGCGGGAAGTTCCACACGCGAATAGCCTGGGCGCGTGTATTTCAGGGGTGCGCGGGAAGTTCCACACGCGAATAGCCTGGGCGCGTGTATTTCAGGGGTGCGCGGGAAGTTCCACACGCGAATTGCCTGGGCGCGTGTATTTCAGGGGTGCGCGGGAAGTTCCACACGCGAATTGCCTGGGCGCGTGTATTTCAGGGGTGCGCGGGAAGTTCCACACGCGAATAGCCTGGGCGCGTGTATTTCAGGGGTGCGTGGGAAGTTCCACACGCGAATTGCCTGGGCGCGTGTATTTCAGGGGTGCGCGGGAAGTTCCATACGCGAATAGCCTGGGCGCGTGTATTTCAGGGGTGCGCGGGAAGTTTTACATGCGATTTCAGAAGGGTACGTGTATTACAGGGGTGCGCGGGAAGTTCCACACGCGAATAGCCTGGGCGCGTGTATTTCAGGGGTGCGCGGGAAGTTCCACACGCGAATAGCCTGGGCGCGTGTATTTCAGGGGTGCGCGGGAAGTTCCACGCGCGAATAGCCTGGGCGCGTGTATTTCAGGGGTGCGCGGGAAGTTCCACGCGCGAATAGCCTGGGCGCGTGTATTTCAGGGGTGCGCGGGAAGTTCCACGCGCGAATAGCCTGGGCGCGTGTATTTCAGGGGTGCGCGGGAAGTTCCACACGCGAATAGCCTGGGCGCGTGTATTTCAGGGGTGCGCGGGAAGTTTTACACGCGATTTCAGCAGGGTACGTGTATTACAGGGGTGCGCGGGAAGTTCCACACGCGAATAGCCTGGGCGCGTGTATTTCAGGGGTGCGCGGGAAGTTCCACACGCGAATAGCCTGGGCGCGTATATTTCAGGGGTGCGCGGGAAGTTCCACACGCGAATAGCCTGGGCGCGTGTATTTCAGGGGTGCGCGGGAAGTTCCACACGCAAATAGCCTGGGCGCGTGTATTTCAGGGGTGCGCGGGAAGTTTTACACGCGATTTCAGCAGGGTACGTGTATTACAGGGGTGCGCGGGAAGTTCCACACGCGAATAGCCTGGGCGCGTGTATTTCAGGGGTGCGCGGGAAGTTCCACACGCGAATAGCCTGGCCGCGTGTATTTCAGGGGTGCGCGGGAAGTTCCACACGCGAATAGCCTGGGCGTGTGTATTTCAGGGGTGCGCGGGAAGTTCCACATGCGAATTGCCTGGGCGCGTGTATTTCAGGGGTGCGCGGGAAGTTCCACACGCTAATTGCCTGGGCGCGTGTATTTCAGGGGTGCGCGGGAAGTTCCACACGCGAATAGCCTGGGCGCGTGTATTTCAGGGGTGCGTGGGAAGTTTTACACGCGATTTCAGCAGGGTACGTGTATTACAGGGGTGCACAGGAAGTTCCACATGCGATTAGGCTGGGTGGGTCCTCACAGGTGTTCCCTGTACACCCTCGACGGCCCCTGCAGGCAGCCCACAAAATAGGGGACTACCCTGCACACCTGCTCATGTCCCCCTGCACCCCCACCCCTCAGCAGTGCAGGGGCAGCCTCCACCAGGCCCCCACCCATGTCTCCCACCACCCCCACCCCCCAGCCACCAGGGGCACCCTCCACCAGGCCCCCACTCATGTCTCCCACCACCCCCACCCCCCAGCAGTGCAGGGGCAGCCTCCACCAGGCCCCCACTCATGTCTACCACCACCCCCACCCCCCAGCAGTGCAGGGGCAGCCTCCACCAGGCCCCCACTCATGTCTACCACCACCCCCACCCCCCAGCAGTGCAGGGGCACCCTCCACCAGGCCCCCACTCATGTCTACCACCACCCCCACCCCCCAGCAGTGCAGGGGCAGCAGGCAGTCAGGCAGCAGCAGATGGCAGGTGGGAGCGTGCTCGGGGCTCTGGGGGGCAGTAGTTCGGCCTTCCGGGCAGGAGCGTGGTATTCCGTGTGCTTACGCGTGGCCAGCTTGGTACGGAGTGATTTGGCACGTGAAAATCCTGCACGTCAGCGTGAAAACCGAGGAAAGGCCCTTAGCGCGTAAGCGCGTCAGCACGCATACGCGATTCTATTGGACCAAAGGCCCTCAGCGCGTAAGCGCGTCTGTGACGTGACCCGCACGGGTGTTTGCCACACAGCACGTGATGACAGAGCACACGTGGAAAGACTGCACGTCAGAGTGTAATCGCGTGTGATTGGTGGAAATGGCCCTACACGCAGAAGTGACAAAGCGTGTAATTGGTGGAAATGGCCCTAGCGCATACACGCCGCGTAAGTGACGCTGGACGTGTGGGCCTGTATAAAAGGTACGTGTAGAACACCATTTCCTTGTACGTGCTTTTCGTGGAGAGCGAGTGGGTGAATTCTGTACTTCTTGTCGTTTCACACGCGATTTACTTCACGGCGTTTCAAGTTCGTATTCCCTGTTACCTCTGACAGCTTTTTCTCTTTTTTCTCTTTTACTGGTTTACCTGGGCCTGTTCCCTCAAACAGTGTTCCCTTCTACTGTTGTCCTGTCTCCTCAGACAGCGTACAAATCTTCTTTTGGCGGGGGTGTTGCCAACCAAACGCGCTCCTTTTTCACGCTCTTTTACCTGGCAGACGGTGAGTCACGCACGTATCTAACATCTGTGCTTGCCCCGTGTGTAGCCTACCCCTTCAGAGGTCATTCTAGGCTGCGTGTGACACGCATATGTTCATTCTTGTGTTACTGGGTGCCACAGCGTAGTGCAGGTTTTTCTTTCTGCACACGTGGTCTAGGAGGGGTTGCATGCACGTCATCTCCCTTTTTTGGGGCTCCTGTGCATAGCGTGACCCGTCATCTTTCCCCAGGGGTTACAATCAGCCTTGCAAGAGCACTAGGGCACAATTACCATCTGGTACCCAACCCCTTTGACTCCCAATTGCCCAGGACAATATTTTACAGCCACTCCCATACGCACATTAACATCAGTGCCATGGCTGGGAGGCGAGGATTCCGTAAGGGTGGCAAAGGTGGAAGAGCCACAAGTGGTGGCCGTGGTGGATCCGGTAGGGGACATGGTCGTTACTTGCAGGGTGAGCCTGTCCCCCCATGTGTGGAGGACCAGTCAAGGGCACCCATAATCCCCCCCCCTCCTGTTGAGGCTGATGTGGCTGACACCATCCATGCTCAGCCCTTGTTGGACCAGCCCATTGTGGCACCAGACCTGGCTGACTCCATGGCTGACTTCCAGGTCAGCAGGCCTATGACACGTGCGCTGGTGCACGTTGATGTCACCATGCCACGTGCATCTGGGGCAGCAAGGTCATCTGCTGCACCAAATAGGCAGGGCGGAGAGGCTGCAGGGGCAGCTGCGGCTCCATCCACCCCAGCCCTCACACACCCAGCCCGGACAGTGTCGGTCCTAGTCCATGCTGCTGACATTCCCCCTGACACCACACTAGAGCCAATGCCTGCACCAACTCCCATGCTGAGTGTGCAATCCCACACTCCTGATACAGAGTCCACCAGGGCTCCTGCCCCTAGTGTCCAGAGCGGCGCAGGACACTCAGGATCACCACCACCTTCCAAGCGGAAGAGGAAGAGTGCTCGTCCGGCACAGGCTGATGCCCCAGACACGGCTACACAGTCCGGCCCATCCAGGAAGCCCAGCTTCACGGATGACGAACTGAATGCACTTGTCGAGTATGTGTCCGCACATGACAACGAGATGGTCATTGTTGCAGGATCCAAGACCACACCTGCACAACGCCAGGCACACTGGCAGACCGTTGCGGACATCGTAAGTGCCCTTGGAATCGTGAGGCGCACAGCCAATGATTGCTATAAGCGCTGGAATGACCTAAAGCGCAGGGCAAAGAGTAAGCTGGCCTCAAGTCATGCCGCAACTCTAGTGACTGGAGGTGGGTCTCCAGTAGTAGACATGGAACTCACTCCACATGAGTCAGTCGCTGGGACCTACGTCACGGAGGAACAGATCCAAGGCGTGGGAGATCTGGCTGATTACGAGGCATTGTCCGGTGAGTGCACATGCATGTGTGTGTCATCCATGTGCATGGTGTGTGTGAGGGCTTCTGTTTGTGTGACAGGTGAGAGTGTGTGTGCCTGAGTCGTATGGGTCAGCCATGTGCTTCATGCAATACATCCTGCGCAGCTGCATTTGGCCATAGCAGTATCCCTTCTGCCAACAGTAGACATTTAGCCCAACTGCACGCCAGTTGCCCTTGAAGTGTCACCTTGCCACAACATTGTTGCTTGATTTTTCACTGTTCATTTAGTCAGATTGTTTGCATTCCACCACTATTACTAGGCATGTCGCAGTCCTCTAGTCACATGTCTGACATGGCTATGGTAAAGTGGAGTGACTTTGTTAGCTGGATATCATTTGTACAAACATGTCCCTGTGCAATTGCACCATTTCGGACTGGCAGCTCCAGGTGAAGAATCTGACCTGTTTGAATTAGAATAGCTATTACATGCGGGAACTGGACTGAATGAATAGGTGCTGCCTTCCTCTCCATCTTCACTCAGTAGCAATGGTACATGCCATCTGTGTGATGGCATGTGTGTTTCACCTGCCAATCACAGGCCAATGTGTGATGCCACTGCCAGGCAGCATGCAGAAAATGTGTTCATCTTCCATCTTGGTGTCATCAGTGTGTGCCATTTGCCTGCCCTTCATACGCAGTGAGGGTGCATGCATGGGAGGGTTTTAGTCATGTGGGACATGTGTCAAACAAGTACTGGTTCTCTTGCTTCTCAGTCCTCATTGTGTGCCATGGTGCTAATGCCTGTTTCCATTTCTTTGTTTTAATGTCTTTGCAGGGGAAGACGCACCTGATACTGCTGGGGTTGTGGAGATGGTGCAGACCCAGGAGGGGTCCGAGGGCCGACCAACCACCAGTGAGGGACGTGGTGTGGTGGTGGGTGAGAACCCACAAGTGCTGCAGGTCCTGCTCTCAAGGGGTGTCTCTGGCTGCACCTCCCCCGAGCTGTACTCAGGCGTTGATTCGGATGAGACCTACGTGCCGTCGCAGGTGAGTGTTCCAGGGAGGGATTCTGTTCTGTCTCACCCACCTGCACCAGGGTCAGAACCCTCAATGGGGATGTCAGTGTTGGCAGCTACGCCTTTGGTGGTTACGGATGTAGGGTCACACTCCGCGACATCTGATCCTGTTCCTGGGCCAGCAGATCAGAGGGGGAATGCAGTCCTGCAGCCTCAGGCAGTGCCGGCACAGCAAGGCGCAGTTCGCCTTGCCCCAGACAGGTGTGGTGCCCGCCGACGTGGTGGCCGTACGCCACCTGGCAATACCGCATGGGAGCAATCCATTTACGGTATGGCAACCCAACAGGCAGCATCATCCGAGATGATGGCTCAGGCCATGGATAGGGTGGCCACTTCCATTGTCCCGCCTGAAAGGCTGATGGAGCGACTAGAGCAGGCAACCGACTCCATCTGCCAGTCACACAGGGAGGACATGTTGGGGTCCAACAGGGACAGGCGGGCGGCACTGGCGACTCTGCAGGAGGCCATCTCCATTGAGTCCCAGGGCCACAGAGAAGCCCTGAGGCAGGAGCTCCTTCACCTCAGGACGACTCTTGTTGAGCTTGAGGCTTCAACACACCAAAGGACAGAACAGCAGCTGGAGCGTCTCACCCGTACGCTCTCAGCTGAGATGCAGGCAACGAGGGCGGAGGTCCGGGCATCCCGTGAGTTGTTGCATGGGGACCTCCGAACACTCATCCTCCAGAACCAGACCTACCACACCCGCATGCTTGCAGCCATGGAGGAGCAGACTAGGGCCTTGCGTGGGCTGCCTCCCATAGTGCAACCACCTCCGGATGCAGCTGCACAGGGTGATAATAGCGACAGCAGTGATACTCCCACAATAGGGTAGCCGTGTGGGCCATGAGCCCATGGAGGTGTTTTTTTCCCCAGGATCCACGCAGGTGGGTTCTGGTGTGCATCCTGTCCTCGGACCTCCTGGGTGGCCTCCCCAACCCCCCCGGGCCCTTCAATGGCCATTTTTTATTTTTTTTTTATTTTTATTTTTATTTTTATTTATTTTATTCCCAATTTTTTTGGGACGATTTGTTGGCTTCTGTGGTTCCTGTGGGCATACGCTGCATTGTGGCTGGGCACATGCAGGCTTGTAATGTATTTGGTTCAGATGCTTGGGTTTGAGTCACACACACCCCTCCTGCTTCCCGTTTCCATGGGCTTGCAAAGGGTGTGCCCAAGTGACAGTGAATTACACAGTGACGTTGGACTCCCATGAGCTGTGTGGGCAGTCTGTAGTCAATACTGTGTATACATTCCTAGTGCATATTGCTGTTGTGTTGTACACTGCATGTTGCATTGATGTGTAACTCATCTTCTGTGTCTACCTCCCAATTTGCAGGTCCCTTCCTCATGTCTACACAAGGACCTCTAGTCTGGAGATGTGGTCCATGTTGGCAGCAGTGCACCTACAACTCTACATGGCGCCAACACTGCACAGTTGGTAGTGGTGGGAGTGCAGGCATTTCCAGGTGGTGAGACTACTAATATTTAACATTAGTGATGTCATGTTAATGGTAGTACCTGCTCAAGTTTGTTGTTGGTCCGGCATTTCTGTGAGCATTTCAGGTGTTGCAAGTTTCTAATAGGGACACTGTACATTGTGACACTAGTGTCATGTTGTGGGGATTACTTTGTTTACCTGCAAATAGCATGACATGGCACGGTGTGTGGTGTGGCGGTGCTGGGGTTGGGTTGGCTGACATGGCACTGTCCTCTTGTTGCATTTTGCAAGTGGGTATTCATTTTAGCTGCTTGAATGTGTAACTTCACAAAACTGCATTGGTGGTGTCTGTGTGGGTAGGGATGCACACATTGTGACACTTCCAGGTGAACAATCTCAGGCTGATATGGTCTTCACGGTTCTTTCTCCAGACATCCAGGATCAGTGTCAGGTTGAGTCATCATTGATTGTCAGATGGAATGTGCCAGGGCAGTGTGCACTCCACAGGGGTGTGATTTCTATGTGAAGTGATTAGCCACTAGCTGTGTACGGGCTGCCTCCCCCCGTGCCCTTTCCCCTCCCATGCGCAGCGGCTGTGCATGTGGTTGGGGATGGGGAGCCACCACCATGTCCACGGCCAGGCCCCGGCGTGTTGCAACGTTGTGCAGGACCCATGCTGCCACTATGATCCTGCACACTACTGGGGGAGCGTACAACAGCTGCCCGCCAGAACGGTCAAGGGAGCGAAAGCGTGACTTCAGCACTCCGAATGTGCGCTCCACTATGCCCCGGGTTGTAATGTGGGCTGCGTTATATCTTACCTGGGGTGGCGTGGTGGGGTTCCGAATTGGCGTCATCATGTGGGGGCTGAGAGGGTAGGCACTGTCCCCTGTGGAGGTGGTGATTGGTATCATTGGTGGGGTTGTGACACTGCTCAGTATCTGACATGCATGCATGTGCAGTGGCATTCATACTCACCAAGCAGCCATGTATCACCATGCCGCCCAGCTTCTAGGTCCCGGCTTAGGGTGGACATTCGGTAAATGAAGCTGTCGTGGGTTGACCCGGGATAGTTGGCATATACTGAGGTGATGATTCCCTTGGCATTACATACTACCTGCACGTTGATGGAATGCCAGTGCTTGCGGTTCCTATAGATGTGCTCTGAGGCCCTGGGGGGACGTAGAGCCACATGGGTGCAGTCGATGGCACCTAGCACTTTGGGGAATCGTGCCACAGCGTAGAAATCCAGGGCGGCAGCATGCCTTTCTGCAGGGGTTCTGGGCAGGTATATGTGCCTGCGGACTGATGGGCGTGCAGTGATGATGTTCAAGACCTGGTGTAGGCAGCGTGACTGGGTGGCCTGTGATACACCACCCACAATGGCACTTGTCCGCTGAAATGATCCAGTGGCTAAGAAGTGCAGTACATTGAGGACCTTCTCCAGGGGCCTGAGTGCTTGGGAGCACAGGGTGGGTGATGTGAGGTCATCCTCCCACTCACTCACCAGGTCCAGTATGATGTGTGGTGGAAACCTGTACCTCCCATGCACCTGGTAATCAGGCATCCCGAAAAGGCTGGTTCTGGGTGTGAATATTCTGGCCCTGACTATCCTCCTCCTCCTCCTTTGGTAGGCCACGCCCACTGCTGCTAGGAACGGTTTGTTCATCCTGGGTCTGAGCTTGTAATTTTTTTAGCGCGCTAATTAATGCGTTGCGCATGTTGTAGGCGAGCGTGTGACCCGCGCACCCCTGAAATCCAGTACCCAGTCCAATAGCGTGTGGAAATTCCCGCGCACACCGGGATACAGGTGCGCTGACGTACTTGCGTGTGTAAGTGTCCGCGCACACCTGATATACACGTACATAGGCCAATCGCGTGTACGCGCACTTTTGTCCAATTACACGCGATGACACCCTGACGTGCTGTCCAATTACACGCGATGACACCCTGACGTGCTGTCCAATTACACGCGATGAGACTCTGCCGTGCTGTCCAATTACACGCGATGAGACTCTGACGTGCAGTCTTTCCACGTGTGCTCTGTCATCACGTGCTGTGTGGGAAACACCCGTGCGGGTCACAACACAGACGCGCTTACGCGCTGAGGGCCTTTGGTCCAATAGATTCGCGTATGCGTGCTGACGCGCTTACGCGCTAAGGGCCTTTCCTCGGTTTTCACGCTGACGTGCAGGATTTTCACGTGCCAAATCACTCCGTACCAAGCTGGCCACGCGTAAGCACACGGAAGACCACGCTCCTGCCCAGAAGGCCGAACTACTGCCCCCCAGAGCCCCGAGCACGCTCCCACCTGCCATCTGCTGCTGCCTGACTGCCTGCTGCCCACGTGCACTGCCATTTGCTGCCTGCACATCAGCCAGGGGTGCTGTTGCTGTGACCACCCCTGCTGGAACCGAAGACTCCCGACTGGAATTCCATCGCTCCACAGCCCAGCCCCAGGACCCAGTTGCCCACCCACTCCTGCCTCTGGGGTTGTCATGTCGGGGCAAACACCATCTGTGACCACTGACAACCCCCGGCCAGAGAGGCAGAGGGGCACCAGCTTCAGTGCCACCGAAGTTGGTATCCTGGTGGAGCAAGTCCTGGGGCAGTATGATGCCCTCTTCGGAAGTTCCCGCGCCGACAAGGAAGGACGGACTCGGATCTGGACTGACATCGTGACTGCCATCAACGCAGAGGGGGTGGCAGTCCGCGACTTACAACATGTCAGGAAGCGCTGGGAGGACTTCAGGTCCAGGACCCTGAACAAGGCCCGGCGCCTCTTGAAGGCAGCGGATGCCAAGGGGCGCCGGGGCCACTTGTCGGAAGAACAGATGGGGGTCCTGGAATGCATTTCCCCAGCGCTCCACGTCCAGGTCCTAGAGAAGCAGACCCGTCTGGAGTCGAGCGGTGAGTGTACATGCATCCTGATTGTGAGCAGTGCGTGTGGTGATTATTCGGCATTGTGCCGGTTGCACATCTGTTTGTATGGGGTCGAGTATGGGTGGGGGTGTACAGGGCCGTGGGTCTGACACATGCGAGGGCTGTGATGTGTGAGACATGGATGGTGCTTGTGTGTGTGGGCTTGCATGGCAAATGCAGTTGTGCGTGCACACATGTTTGGATGAATGTGTATGTAAGTAGACATGTCTGTGATGTCAGGCATGTATGTTGTTTTCGGCTGCATGTATGAGCACTGTGTACATGTGCATGTGTGTGTATTTGTCAGGGGTGCAACAGTGATGCAACATGGATGCATGTGACAGCGGTATGTGGAGGCCCGATTGGCAGATGTGACATGGATGCCCGTCTGAACGGTGCAACACTTGGCAGAGGTGTAGACATGCATGCAAGTGTGGTGGTGTGTGTACATGTGTGGTGCACTTCCTGTGTTGCATGTGATGTCTGGCTCCCCTTTGGCTGCTGATGCTGTTGTATGTGTAGGGATGGTGGTGGCAGTTGCGATATGGCTGTGGTATGGCTCATGTGTGCGAGTTGCAATGACGTGTGTTGGGGATTGTGATGACATGTCTGAGGTTTGCCAATGCCACTCATGTGCAACTGTCATGCGTGTATGTGTCCATTGTACAGTGCCCTGATGCCTGTGTTTTGTTTCTCCCTGTCTGCAGCGTCAACTGATGAAGAGGGCGGAGAAGGTGCTGTGGAGCACAGCGGCGGGGATCTGACCGCCAGCCGGAGACGCAAGGCCCGGCTCCCCTCCCGTGTTGTCATCTCGTTGGGGAGTGAGGAGTCCGGTGCCGCGTCCCAGGCCGCAGCTGCCGGGAGGAGGTCCAAGAGGCGGAGGTTGCAGTTGGACTCCTCGGCAGCAGAAGGGGCAGCTGGGACCCCACAGGGTCCAACAGGGGAAGATGGCACGGAGTCATCCAGGTTGGTGGGGGGTTTGGTGGAGGAGGGGGCCATGCAAGCACCAGAGACGGGGTCTGGAGGTGGGGATCCCACTGGTGCTAGTGGTGCAGTGCAGGACCAGGGACAGGAGGCAGCACAGGCGGCCGCGGAGGTGCATGTGTGCAATCCTGTCCTCGATCCTGTCCCTGCATCATCTTGCACCAGCAGGGATGCCTACGTCCAGACCCGTTTTCAGGCAGGGGATGAGCTGACGTCAACTGGCCTTCCTCTGCCTGCGGACGTGGCCATCCAGGTCCGGGTTGAGCCTGTCCTGGCTGGTGTGGCGTTGCGTCAACGGGCCATGCGAGGTGACCTGCAGTCTTTTCATGGAGAGACTGCACGTCATCTCGAATGGCTCGTTGACCACGTCAGCCTGCTGGGACAGGTCACCCAGGCCGGATTCCTCCGTCTGATGGGGCTTGCTCCGTCCCCCTCCTCAACTGGACCCCCTACGCGCCAGTCGTCCTCTGTGCCATCTTCCCACCCATCAGTCACCTGGGTGCCCTGTGGAGCTGCCTCTGACGGTGCGGCCAGGCTGGTGGAGGAGGCATCCCTGCCACAGTCGGGAGTCGGAGGTCCAGCAGGGGTGGCCACATCAACAAGTGCACCCCAGCCGGCGGAGGATGTGCAGGCAGCAGGAGGCAGTGCACGGGCAGAGGCAGAGCAGCAGCAGCAGCAACATGGTGGGAGACATGAAGGCTCGGGGCTTTCGACATCGGAGGGGCAGGCATCGGCCGGAGGGCAGGGGGACCCAGGACAGAGAGTGTCTTCCGTGTGGCAGCGGTTGGGCCACGCCATAGGTGCGGAGCGGCGGCGGGCGGAAGAGGCGCGGCTCACAATGGTCAGGGCGGAGGACTCCATGTGGAGGGCCCTGAGGCGGGCTGAGTGCCTGGAGGCAATCCGCAGGGGGTTGGAGGAGGACACGGCGTCGTTCCTGCGGACCCTCGGGGCCATGGAACTGGACCGCCTCCGGGACATCGAACAGGAGTTCGATGATGCCCTGGCACGGGACACCACGGAGTGAGCCGCTGGACTTGCCCGCCGCCTTTGTATATAGTTCTTTAGTTTTAGGTTTCCTTTCTTTCTTATTATGATTTGGAGTCGACGGACACTGCTCCACTTTTTGTATATAGTTGATTTTTAGGTAGGTTTTTTAGTAGGTTTCCTTTGTTCAGTTGGGCTCATGGACCCTTGGTAGTTTTTTACATAGTTCTTTATTGCATGGAGATTTTTTTACTTTTGACTTTGGGCAAATATTTTTTGGATTCTGATTTGCAGTTTTGTGTTTTTATACGGACATGCAGCTTTTTTTTTTCATTGTAGTTTGTTTTCTTTCTTTAGCATTCTTTATTTTTTTCCAATACAATTTTGTTTCCATACTTCACTGTGTGGTATCATCTCATTGGTTTCATGCATGTCATGTTGTGTGTTTTCCCATTCAATTGCAACCATTGTGTGTGACGGAAATGGGTTCATTAGCTTAATGAACATTGGGGGTGTAACATGTGATTTCCATTTCCATGTGGGTGAATGGGTTACTTGGCAGAGCTTTTTGGCTGTGGAGGCTGTCCATTACGCACATGATTGGGGATTGTGAGGACCTGGTGGAGGGTGACCCTGGTGGCTGGGGGGTGGGGGTGGTGGGAGACATGAGTGGGGGCCTGGTGGAGGCTGCCCCTGCACTGCTGGGGGGTGGGGGTGGTGGGAGACATGAGTGGGGGCCTGGTGGAGGCTGCCCCTGGTGGCTGGGGGGTGGGGGTGGTGGGAGACATGAGTGGGGGCATGGTGGAGGCTGCCCCTGGTGGCTGGGGGGTGGGGGTGGTGGGAGACATGAGTGGGGGCCTGGTGGAGGCTGCCCCTGGTGACTGGGGGGTGGGGGTGGTGGTAGACATGAGTGGGGGCCTGGTGGAGGCTGCCCCTGGTGGGTGGGGGTGGTGGTAGACATGAGTGGGGGCTTGGTGGAGGCTGCCCCTGCACTGCTGGGGGGTGGGGGTGGTGGTAGACATGAGTGGGGGCCTGGTGGAGGCTGCCCCTGCACTGCTGGGGGGTGGGGGTGGTGGGAGACATGAGTGGGGGCCTGGTGGAGGGTGACCCTGGTGGCTGGGGGGTGGGGGTGGTGGGAGACATGAGTGGGGGCCTGGTGGAGGCTGCCCCTGCACTGCTGGGGGGTGGGGGTGGTGGGAGACATGAGTGGGGGCCTGGTGGAGGCTGCCCCTGGTGGCTGGGGGGTGGGGGTGGTGGGAGACATGAGTGGGGGCCTGGTGGAGGCTGCCCCTGGTGGCTGGGGGGTGGGGGTGGTGGGAGACATGAGTGGGGGCCTGGTGGAGGCTGCCCCTGGTGGCTGGGGGTTGGGGGTGGTGGTAGACATGAGTGGGGGCCTGGTGGAGGCTGCCCCTGGTGGCTGGGGGGTGGGGTGGTGGTAGACATGAGTGGGGGCCTGGTGGAGGCTGCCCCTGGTGGCTGGGGGGTGGGGGTGGTGGGAGACATGAGTGGGGGCCTGGTGGAGGGTGCCCCTGCACTGCTGGGGGGTGGGGGTGGTGGGAGACATGAGTGGGGGCCTGGTGGAGGCTGCCCCTGGTGGCTGGGGGGTGGGGGTGGTGGGAGACATGAGTGGGGGCCTGGTGGAGGCTGCCCCTGCACTGCTGGGGGGTGGGGGTGGTGGGAGACATGAGTGGGGGCCTGGTGGAGGCTGCCCCTGGTGGCTGGGGGGTGGGGGTGGTGGGAGACATGAGTGGGGGCCTGGTGGAGGCTGCCCCTGGTGGCTGGGGGGTGGGGGTGGTGGGAGACATGAGTGGGGGCCTGGTGGAGGCTGCCCCTGGTGGCTGGGGGGTGGGGGTGGTGGTAGACATGAGTGGGGGCCTGGTGGAGGCTGCCCCTGGTGGCTGGGGGGTGGGGGTGGTGGTAGACATGTGTGGGGGCCTGGTGGAGGCTGCCCCTGCACTGCTGGGGGGTGGGGGTGGTGGTAGACATGAGTGGGGGCCTGGTGGAGGCTGCCCCTGCACTGCTGGGGGGTGG
Organism: Ambystoma mexicanum; assembly: GCF_040938575.1. NCBI lineage: Eukaryota > Metazoa > Chordata > Amphibia > Caudata > Ambystomatidae > Ambystoma > Ambystoma mexicanum. The sequence goes on along the minus strand of NC_090933.1, from coordinate 910,747,550 downwards.
GGGTGGTGGGAGACATGAGTGGGGGCCTGGTGGAGGCTGCCCCTGGTGGCTGGGGGGTGGGGGTGGTGGGAGACATGAGTGGGGGCCTGGTGGAGGCTGCCCCTGCACTGCTGGGGGGTGGGGGTGGTGGGAGACATGAGTGGGGGCCTGGTGGAGGGTGACCCTGGTGGCTGGGGGGTGGGGGTGGTGGGAGACATGAGTGGGGGCCTGGTGGAGGCTGCCCCTGCACTGCTGGGGGGTGGGGGTGGTGGGAGACATGAGTGGGGGCCTGGTGGAGGCTGCCCCTGGTGGCTGGGGGGTGGGGGTGGTGGGAGACATGAGTGGGGGCCTGGTGGAGGCTGCCCCTGGTGGCTGTGGGGTGGGGGTGGTGGGAGACATGAGTGGGGGCCTGGTGGAGGCTGCCCCTGGTGGCTGGGGGGTGGGGGTGGTGGTAGACATGAGTGGGGGCCTGGTGGAGGCTGCCCCTGGTGGCTGGGGGGTGGGGGTGGTGGTAGACATGAGTGGGGGCCTGGTGGAGGCTGCCCCTGCACTGCTGGGGGGTGGGGGTGGTGGTAGACATGAGTGGGGGCCTGGTGGAGGCTGCCCCTGCACTGCTGGGGGGTGGGGGTGGTGGGAGACATGAGTGGGGGCCTGGTGGAGGCTGCCCCTGGTGGCTGGGGGGTGGGGGTGGTGGGAGACATGAGTGGGGGCCTGGTGGAGGCTGCCCCTGCACTGCTGGGGGGTGGGGGTGGGGGTGGTGGGAGACATGAGTGGGGGCCTGGTGGAGGCTGCCCCTGGTGGCTGGGGGGTGGGGGTGGTGGGAGACATGAGTGGGGGCCTGGTGGAGGCTGCCCCTGGTGGCTGGGGGGTGGGGTGGTGGGAGACATGAGTGGGGACCTGGTGGAGGCTGCCCCTGGTGGCTGGGGGGTGGGGGTGGTGGTAGACATGAGTGGGGGCCTGGTGGAGGCTGCCCCTGGTGGCTGGGGGGTGGGGGTGGTGGTAGACATGAGTGGGGGCCTGGTGGAGGCTGCCCCTGGTGGCTGGGGGGTGGGGATGGTGGGAGACATGAGTGGGGGCCTGGTGGAGGCTGCCCCTGCACTGCTGGGGGGTGGGGGTGGTGGGAGACATGAGTGGGGGCCTGGTGGAGGCTGCCCCTGGTGGCTGGGGGGTGGGGGTGGTGGGAGACATGAGTGGGGGCCTGGTGGAGGCTGCCCCTGCACTGCTGGGGGGTGGGGGTGGTGGAAGACATGAGTGGGGGCCTGGTGGAGGCTGCCCCTGGTGGCTGGGGGGTGGGGGTGGTGGTAGACATGAGTGGGGGCCTGGTGGAGGCTGCCCCTGCACTGCTGGGGGGTATGGGTGGTGGGAGACATGAGTGGGGGCCTGGTGGAGGCTGCCCCTGGTGGCTGGGGGGTGGGGGTGGTGGGAGACATGAGTGGGGGCATGGTGGAGGCTGCCCCTGGTGGCTGGGGGGTGGGGGTGGTGGGAGACATGAGTGGGGGCCTGGTGGAGGCTGCCCCTGGTGGCTGGGGGGTGGGGGTGGTGGTAGACATGAGTGGGGGCCTGGTGGAGGCTGCCCCTGGTGGCTGGGGGGTGGGGGTGGTGGTAGACATGAGTGGGGGCCTGGTGGAGGCTGCCCCCGCACTGCTGGGGGGTGGGGGTGGTGGGAGACATGAGTGGGGGCCTGGTGGAGGCTGCCCCTGCACTGCTGGGGGGTGGGGGTGGTGGGAGACATGAGTGGGGGCCTGGTGGAGGCTGCCCCTGGTGGCTGGGGGTTGGGGGTGGTGGGAGACATGAGTGGGGGCCTGGTGGAGGCTGCCCCTGGTGGCTGGGGGGTGGGGGTGGTGGTAGACATGAGTGGGGGCCTGGTGGAGGCTGCCCCTGGTGGCTGGGGGGTGGGGGTGGTGGTAGACATGAGTGGGGGCCTGGTGGAGGGTGACCCTGGATGCTGGGGGGTGGTGGTGGTGGTAGACATGAGTGGGGGCCTGGTGGAGGCTGCCCCTGCACTGCTGGGGGGTGGTGGTGGTGGGAGACATGAGTGGGGGCCTGGTGGAGGCTGCCCCTGGTGGCTGGGGGGTGGGGGCGGTGGGAGACATGAGTGGGGGCCTGGTGGAGGCTGCCCCTGGATGCTGGGGGGTGGGGGTGGTGGGAGACATGAGTGGGGGCCTGGTGGAGGCTGCTCCTGCACTGCTGGGGGGTGGGGGTGGTGGGAGACATGAGTGGGGGCCTGGTGGAGGGTGACCCTGGATGCTGGGGGGTGGGGGTGGTGGGAGACATGAGTGGGGGCCTGGTGGAGGGTGACCCTGGATGCTGGGGGGTGGGGGTGGTGGTAGACATGAGTGGGGGCCTGGTGGAGGCTGCCCCTGGTGGCTGGGGGGTGGGGGTGGTGGTAGACATGAGTGGGGGCCTGGAGGAGGCTGCCCATGGTGGCAGGGGGGTGGGGGTGGTGGGAGACATGCATTGTTGATCAGTAGTGCAAGGTGACATGTGGGTTGGCCTGGGGGCATGCCCATGGTGGATGGGCTGCCTGCGGGACATGAGCATGGGTGCAGGGTAGTCACCCGTGGTGTGGGCTGCCTGCAGGGTCCGTGGAGGTTGTGGAGCGTACACCTGGGAGGGCCCACACGGCCAATTCACGTGTGGTACTCCCCAGAACCCCTGAAATACACGTACCCTGCTGAAATCGCGTGTGGAACTTCCCGCGCACCCCTGAAATACACGTACCCTGCTGAAATCGCGTGTGGAACTTCCCGCGCACCCCTGAAATACACGTACCCTGCTGAAATCGCGTGTGGAACTTCCCGCGCACCCCTGAAATACACGTACCCTGCTGAAATCGCGTGTGGAACTTCCCGCGCACCCCTGAAATACACGTACCCTGCTCGCACTGGGCCAATCGCGTGTGGAACTTCCCGCGCACCCCTGAAATACACGTACCCTGCTCGCACTGGGCCAATCACGTGTGGAACTTCCCGCGCACCCCTGAAATACACGTACCCTGCTGAAATCGCGTGTGGAACTTCCCGCGCACCCCTGAAATACACGTACCCTGCTCGCACTGGGCCAATCACGTGTGGAACTTCCCGCGCACCCCTGAAATACACGTACCCTGCTGAAATTGCGTGTGGAACTTCCCGCGCACCCCTGAAATACACGTACCCTGCTGAAATCGCGTGTGGAACTTCCCGCGCACCCCTGAAATACACGTACCCTGCTCGCACTGGGCCAATCGCGTGTGGAACTTCCCGCGCACCCCTGAAATACACGTACCCTGCTCGCACTGGGCCAATCGCGTGTGGAACTTCCCGCGCACCCCTGAAATGCACGTACCCTGCTGAAATCGCGTGTGGAAATTCCCGCGCACCCCTGAAATACACGTACCCTGCTCGCACTGGGCCAATCGCGTGTGGAACTTCCAGCGCACCCCTGAAATACACGTACCCTGCTCGCACTGGGCCAATCGCGTTTGGAACTTCCCACGCACCCCTGAAATACACGTACCCTGCTGAAATCGCGTGTGGAACTTCCCGCGCACCCCTGAAATACATGTACCCTGCTGAAATCGCGTGTGGAACTTCCCGCGCACCCCTGAAATACACGTACCCTGCTGAAATCGCGTGTGGAAATTCCCGCGCACCCCTGAAATACACGTACCCTGCTCGCACTGGGCCAATCGCGTGTGGAACTTCCCGCGCACCCCTGAAATACACGTACCCTGCTCGCACTGGGCCAATCGCGTGTGGAACTTCCCGCGCACCCCTGAAATACACGTACCCTGCTCGCACTGGGCCAATCGCGTGTGGAACTTCCCGCGCACCCCTGAAATACACGTACCCTGCTGAAATCGCGTGTGGAACTTCCCGCGCACCCCTGAAATCCACGTACCCGGCCAAATCGCGTGTGAGACTTCCCGCGCACCCCGGTATACACGCACACATATTTTTTGTCAGCGGGTGTCCGTGTTTGTGGGTACCCCTTTGCACGTCATTTGTCCTGGAGGGCCACAGTATAGGACATTCATCATGGCAGTATATAGGTGCTATTTGTTGGCGCACCTTTTGGCGCACATTTCTTACAGCCGCAGAGACGCTACCGCCTGCTTTCTTGTGGCGGTCGTGTTTGTGCCTGTGCGCTGGTTTGAGCGTACGCTTTTTTGCCCTATTCTATTCCATGAATATGTGTTGTAGGCGAGCGTGTGGGTGTTCCGCGCACTTGTGCCCTGTACTTCCCCCGTTACGCCCACGTTTTGGCAAGTTGTTCCCCATTCCGAGTGTTACGCCCGTGTTCCGCCTACTTTTGTTGCGTGCGCCGCGCTATGTGCGAATTTCGCTGTGGCCTGTGCGATTTTCGCTGTGACCTGGCGCACGCTGTTAGATGGCCTGTGCGCCAACGTGCGCCGCGCACTTTTTTATCGCACATCCGCTGGTTTTCTCGCGCACGGACTTCCATGAATCGACGTGCGCTGCTTTTCGTGCGATTTTCGCACTTGCACTGCGATTTTCGCTATTCCACTGCGATTCGCACGTTTTTGCCCACTTGCGCCGCGCTAATTATTCCATGAATCGGCCTGTAAGTGTTTGGCTTATAACTGCATCCGTTACTTCTTTAACTGAGTAGTTTGTAGTGTAGTTGAATCATTGGAATGAATAGTATAGTTTCCTCTCTTATCAGTCAGGGATATGTTACAAGTATACATTGAGCTCAAATCACCCAACAGACACCATGCCGCTACACCAGTTATTTTTGCATTAAATTGAGAACCAAGCCTTACTAATTCCAGAATGCCCTGTCTTTTTTAGCCCCAGCAGCTTGTAATAAGTAAGCCCATGCCATCTCATCAAGTTATTTCTTGCAGGAGGTAATTGCTTCTTTATAGTTAGAACGGCCCATACTAATATCTGCTCTTAGCAGGGCTGGGTTCTTGAGCTTAAGTTTGCCCAGTGTGAATTCTTTATTAAAGCATTCCCTTGTTCTGGGGTTCCGGGAATAAGGGCAAGTGACATGAAATGCAGTTGAAACATTGGTTTTCAACTCATTAAACAGATGGAGAACCTAATTAGTTTCCGTCTCCTCTGTTAGTATTAAATGAATCAGTCAGACATTAGTGATAATTATTCTCTGTTGGAGTAAATATTTAACTGCGAGATCTCATTGTAGATTATGTTTAGATGTGTGTGGCGTCACGTTCACTAGATACAAGTGATTTTTGCTCCGTCGCCTAGTACCTGACCAACTACATTTAAGAGCAATAGGTTGATGATCATTCACCATATCCCCATCAACATCAAAATTGCTAATCAATTTCCAGAGTAAAATTGGGAAGCATAGGTAATCTATAGAGGATTTGCCCCGATTGCCAATAAAGGTATAGTTCCCTGGTCTTTCATTTGGGATGTGGCCATTGACAGTTTTGCATCCCCATTCCTGAAGTCACTCACAAAGTCTTCATCCATTGACACACATCCTGCGATCACATGTAGATGGAGAATTAATTCCCAACAACCCATCTTCTGTGTTATCTAAAATATCTGGGTGTGGACCATTACCAATTTTAGATGAAAGTTCCCTCTGATAATTTAAACATATTTTTCTCTATAAAATTCTAAAAAATGAGTATCAAAAATGTTTTTAAAAGTCATTAAACAGCTTTCGCCATTATGTGTATGTGGATTGTTATGAAAATGACTGATTATACCAATTCCTCAACACGATCTACTTTAAGTTTAACCGCTTGCAGAAATTGTGGGTAGGTTACAAAGGAAGGGTTTTGCACTCAAAGATTGATTTGGTAAATATTGCCATGCCGCCAAAGGTTCCTGTCTGACTGTGCTATGCTCATTGCATGGTGCCTCTAGCATTTCTGAGATGCCTTCCTGCAAACCTTGTGGAGGTGCATCGTATCTCTGCGATGCCGCAGGTATCTCCAGATTGGCTCCAGTTTCAGACTTTGAGGATCAGATGTAAGGTAGAAAGTGCAAATGGGAGATGCCCACATGCACCTCTCCGTATGCTAAAGTGCAAATCTATGGTAATCAGGCTCAAAGTGTGCACACATGGTGAGCTCGAAAGCATCCCATGCACATAGATAGCAGTTGCACCGTTTTTTGCAAATTGGTGTCGAAATAACATTGTGATTCACAAAAGTACCGGTCGAGGAGCTTGCCCAGGAAAGGGTGGAACGTAAAATAAAAATGCAATTTTTAATATAATTGTAAAAGTGGTGTTGAGCGTCAGGTAAAACGAAACGCTTTCAGGCAATATTGTTAACAAAAATAGAAATAGTCCCTGAAGATGTGACCCAGTTCTTAATCTGATTTATGACAGGTGTAAACAGGGCCAGTTTCCAACACGGTAGGAAAGAAGCCAGCAACGCCCTCCTTTCATATAAATTGCCGCATTCTACGCCAGGTTGCAGACGACCCCTCATTTGCATTGCCTGGCCACGGCCGCGTCTCTGGCCAATTGCTTTCGCCGTATGCAAATGAGTTGCATTGAAGGTACCATTTCCACCGTGTAGAGATATCGCGAGAGCCGCAACTCTCGCGAGATCTCGGCCGCGGCCACTAGGGCCGCCCCCGCGCGCTCGGCGCGCATTACGGGAGCAGCAGAGGACGCGGTAAGACGTGCCCTCTCAGCTCCTCCGAGAATTAGGCCTCAGGCCTAACAGAAGACAATACAGCCTCCCAGCTGCAACCCCTTAACTAATAGGCAAGCTGCCCAAGTGGATTTACCACCTATATATCTATATATGATGATTGATGTCGCATGCTGAATAAAGGACATCACTATCACTAAGACGCCTCCTGTCATCCTTATAACTATTATACAACACACCGACCCAGGGAGATCCCTGTGTGACCCAAAACCAATACATATGGGTGTTTTTGCAAATGCGGGTTTTTTCGCAATCACTGGAACTTAGCATGTATGCAGATTGCATGTTATTAAGGTGCGGGTGACTTTCTGCGTGATAATCAAGTCACACACACACATCACACGCTCACATATATAAATAAAGACCGTTCTTTAGAAATGTCCCTCCCTTAACTTGTACAAGAATATACCACGATTGCCTTCAAATCCATTCAATAACACTGTTGGTGTCCTTCTAGTCTGTCTTTCAGCTGTAGAAAGTGTGCTAAAATGAGAAACTCGATGTCACAAAGTCAATCCGTTTGAGGTCCCCCAAACCACGGATACTTGCAGTACAGAGCAATTCGGCCTTTCCCTCTTGTCGGTTCCACATTCAGGTAAATGTGCGGAGGTATTGGGAAGCTACCATTTTTTCTGTAGCAAACAATTGATTGTAAGATTGAACCTCTTTAAAGTGGACTCAAGCCATAGACACCGTTTTAAGGTAGTTTAGAAGGTTCATCACTTCATTATATTTGCTAAAACTGTATATGGAGCCAAGGCCTGACACTGACAGAAAAATAATGTGTTACAGATAATATACCTATGTTGGGCAGTATAGATTGTACAGTACTTCCTTTTGGATGATAACGAAACAAGCTGTAGATCCTGAGGAAGAGTGGGCATAAAACGCAGCCAATCAGTTGAAACACGTCAGTTTCAGGACACAAGACCTATCCCTCCCCACCACCCCCAAAAGAAATGTTAAAAAGTAAATTAAAATAAATAGTTTTGCTTAAAAAAAAAATGCAAATAAGTACTTCCACAAAGAAGACACATGCTGTTGCACCCCAAATAACCAATTAACTATATATATATACGATCAAAAAATGTTTTGCATAAAATGAAATACTGCACATTGGCCGATTCCGATTCTCTATGTAATTAAATGAGAACATGATGCGAATTGACAGACTCATGGACCTATATTTGCCAAATCCTGCAGGAAGCCTTTTGGTCTCCAGGGAAGATCCAGGGCAATCATTCTTTATTGAAAACCGTGAACTGCCATTACCAAGATCTGGATATCCCCACCACTGGCCTGCGGTGGTGACATGTCACGTGGAACACAGGCAGGGGGCGAGTGGGGGCAAAAAACTCTCCCCAACACATCAATTCCAAACACACACTAACATACCCAGTGTGCGCCATAATGCTTGTTTATATGGTCGCGAAGATAGATGTGCTTTTGCAGATATGATGAGGGCTCATCCTCTGACCTTGTCTAAAAATATCGCGCATTTCTAACAGTTAACGGCAATGGATCAATATTTGCTTGGAGGCGGCAATATGTTCACATGCCATCAGAAAAACCTTGGGTTTTCAAATGAAAGTGCTCGCCTTTGTGGTGGATGCCTCCCTGGGCAGCGAATCTAGTTTTAGAAAAATACAGGGAGAGGCAAGAGGCTGTGCAGTGCTGCCTCACTCTGAACAACACATATTCATTGCACAGTATTTTCAATAGAAAGGAAAAAGGACGAATAAACTGGAGTGGACACGGACAACCACCAGTGCAGACTGTGGACATCTCCCTATGTGAAGAAGCTCCTACGGCACCTGGACGAAGGACGCTGGTTAGAGGGGAACACAGGCGACACCCAAACTGTGATGGGGCCAACATACCACCCTAACCCCACCCAACACCCGCACTCGCCCCATAGTTACCACCAGGTGCCACAGTGTAGTGGAATTATCGGGATATTAGCAATCACCACAATTTCTGAGGTGTGGACATTGGCAGGTGCGCTAGCCGTATGAGTGGGAAGGGAAGACTGAGGGAGGAGGGGGCCAGATGTGAAAGGGACCTCGGAGGTCGGACGGACCTAGATAAGGACAGAGGCGCAGGGGTGCTCCCAAACCCCACCTGGGGAGATTACAGAAGCTTGCCACCTCAATTCAGGATAATTTATGCCAAATAACCAATTGCACTAACAATTTCCCCCCTCTGCATACACCTCTCAAACTCCAAACCAAAAACAACCACAAATCTACAGCACAACAAATCGCAAAACCTTCACTACATTACAACAACAAAACAAAAAAACACACACAGACCCACACAACAGTACACAACAACTACTGGCTGCAAAACACCGCAAGCCCAGCCAACGGATCCACCGGGCTGAGGCCGTCAACAGCACATCACTGCTCTCTTGCACTTTTCCAGCTTCCTCCCACTAACCTCCCCTCCCTTCCTCTTTCAGAGCCGCCAGAGCGCCAGGGGACCACTCCGGTGGTGATAGTGCGCGGTAAAAATGTCCTTTAACATTAACATTAACATAGGTGCTTACTATGGGCAGTTATGGCGCACGCGCACTAAAGGACGAGCGTGGAAAAAGATGTCCACATGCATGGCACGGATTTGTGGTTGCGGACCCCGTTGTTGGTTTGGCGGACATGCGTGGATTCCCCCTTCATCACCTGAAATCGACCTGAGTGTGTGAAATCTGGCGGGATGGTTGTGACGCGGGCGGATTTCCAGAAATATGGCGTGACAATTAGCATCGATTTGAAACCTTTTAAAATCCGTTTCCACCTTCATTTTGGGGACGAAAATGCCTTATTTGTATTACTCGATCATACCCCTAGTGTGCAATTTCTTATACATATAAATTGTGTACCTTTCTCTACATTGCTTTGAAGGTGGGAATCAGAACTGCCCACATTCGCCGTATGAGGAATCATTGTACGGCAGTAAAGGGATGCACGCGTGATTCCCTTCACCACATCAACATCTTTTGACAACTTCAAGAGCCTTTGCATTTTTACCTCCATCTCTGAAGCAGTGGTAAAAAATAAAGGAAACTGCGTTAATCCACCTCATAACGAGGCAGTATTTCCTGTGGAATTCCACAGGGATTCTGCATGTAGTAAAAATACCTCTTCGGCTTATTTGTTATGGGTGGCAAAAACAAATTGGGCCTCATTCCGAGTTGGGCGCAAAGGGATTACCAGCACCGGTAAGGACACTGGTGCCAGTAAACCCTTTGCGCCCTACTACGAGTTCCCTTAGGGGGTCCCTTCCTAGGCGTTACGGACGGGACCCGTTAAGGGAAATCACAGCCAATAACGGTACCGCAATTTGCGGTACCGTTATTAGCTACTTCCCCATTCCCATTGAGCCCTATGGGGGCACAATGGGAATGGGGAATGGTTTGGTGAATGGGGACTTACCGGTCCTGCCAAGGTCGGACTGGACCAGTAAGTCCTCCTTTCACCAAACAGGAGTCGGTACCGGTATGGTTGGCCGTCATGGCGCAAATAGCGCCATGACTACCTCCATACTCGGAATGAGGGCCATAGTATTGGCAAATACTTCTCGGTTTTACCATTCATAGCCTTCATGTCTAAATTATGACCATCTGTCAGGGGGAATCTCATCAGACGTGTGGTCAAGCCCCAAGCCCCCCCAGATCTGTGCAAGTGTGCGGGGACAAGGGCGCGGGTGTTGGCGTCCCGCGGAGGGTGTTTTGGCCCAGGAGGGCCTCCATACTTGCGTGTAAGCCACGCCCCCTCCACTACTTTTCCCAGGACTCCAGGCCCGCCAGGGTGAAGCCCGCGGGGACAAGGGCGCGGGTGTTGGCGTCCCGCGGAGGGTGTTTTGGCCCAGGAGGGCCTCCATACTTGCGTGTAAGCCACGCCCCCTCCACTACTTTTCCCAGGACTCCAGGCCCGCCAGGGTGAAGCCCGCGGGGACAAGGGCGCGGGTGTTGGCGTCCCGCGGAGGGTGTTTTGGCCCAGGAGGGCCTCCATACTTGCGTGTAAGCCACGCCCCCTCCACTACTTTTCCCAGGACTCCAGGCCCGCCAGGGTGAAGCCCGCGGGGACAAGGGCGCGGGTGTTGGCGTCCCGCGGAGGGTGTTTTGGCCCAGGAGGGCCTCCATACTTGCGTGTAAGCCACGCCCCCTCCACTACTTTTCCCAGGACTCCAGGCCCGCCAGGGTGAAGCCCGCGGGGACAAGGGCGCGGGTGTTGGCGTCCCGCGGAGGGTGTTTTGGCCCAGGAGGGCCTCCATACTTGCGTGTAAGCCACGCCCCCTCCACTACTTTTCCCAGGACTCCAGGCCCGCCAGGGTGAAGCCCGCGGGGACAAGGGCGCGGGTGTTGGCGTCCCGCGGAGGGTGTTTTGGCCCAGGAGGGCCTCCATACTTGCGTGTAAGCCACGCCCCCTCCACTACTTTTCCCAGGACTCCAGGCCCGCCAGGGTGAAGCCCGCGGGGACAAGGGCGTGGGTGTTGGCGTCCCGCGGAGGGTGTTTTGGCCCAGGAGGGCCTCCATACTTGCGTGTAAGCCACGCCCCCTCCACTACTTTTCCCAGGACTCCAGGCCCGCCAGGGTGAAGCCCGCGGGGACAAGGGCGCGGGTGTTGGCGTCCCGCGGAGGGTGTTTTGGCCCAGGAGGGCCTCCATACTTGCGTGTAAGCCACGCCCCCTCCACTACTTTTCCCAGGACTCCAGGCCCGCCAGGGTGAAGCCCGCGGGGACAAGGGCGCGGGTGTTGGCGTCCCGCGGAGGGTGTTTGCGGACCCGTGGTGGTGCATCTTCTGGACTTTGTCCCTTTGACCCTGAGGCGGTACACGGACACAGTGTTTTGGCGGTGAAGAGGGAGACTCGGCTTGGATACACCTGGGAGAAGAGGGTGAAGTAAGTGCAGGCGAGGGACTGTATGAGGAGCTGTTTGCCTGTGTGTCTTGGACAAGAGGGTAGAAACATTGGGGTGGATCTACTAAATTCGCAATGTCTCTCCTCAAGTCCCTAAGAACTTTGAAAGCCCAGGGACCACCAAGGAAACCCCTCCCTCCATTGCCAGCTCTCTCACCCTTCCCCCTCCCCTCATTTTGTTCAGAGGTTCTTCTCACCCGCCAAACGAGTGGTCCCAAACCCAAGCGAAAGGTCCTTGCTGTGAAGAGGTCTTGCTCCAAGGGGCAAAAGGGAGCGCCAGCCAAAGCTCCAATCCCGGATGTGCAAAACTCTGTCCTAATTCATGGGGGTGAGTCCTTCCCATGTTCCCCCGATCCCCCACTAGTGATGATAGATGGGGGCTGTCGGCTGCCACAGGGGGACAGTATAGCCGCCGGACAAGGGACCAGGGAAGGTCCAACACCTACTAACCATGGCAGTATGTCTGACCCTTGCGCAGGAGGGGACCACACCTCTAAGCCTCAGGAGGACCAGGCCATCATAGGCCCCAACGGAGGAAGACATCCAGGCCCGATGTCCCGTCCAGCTACTGCAGATGTGCTCTCTCCCCTTGTCTCCATCTTGAGCCTCAGTCCCCCCAAGGTGTTATCCGTCTCCGGTAATCTTGGCCATGGATCAGAGATGCCGGAGTCCAATGAGGGAGATACTGCAGGAATCAGAGTACTAGCCAGCAGCTATCCCTCAGTAAGCTCCACTCCTGCTTGCAACATCGTGGCTTCTACCCCGCCACCATGTTCTGTCATTCGTGCCAGCCCGGGAAAGTCACTTTCTAGCTCCGCTCTGGCTAGCCCAATTGCGGGGGGCAGTACATTTATTGATGACGACCCTGTGTGCTATCTTTCCCTGGACAATAGAAGCCTCGGGAGTGTACCTATGCCCACAGAGTGCCCGTTGGTCAGCACTTCTCTCTACCTATCTCCACTCAGGGTGTCCATGCAACCAAAATGTGAAACCTCCCCGGCTGTAGGGCCGGTTATTAACCCCCCAACCGAGGTGGTTCTGTCACTCGGGGGGTGTAAGTGCAACCAAGTTTTGGCTGAGTTGGCGGCCATTAGAAATTTGCTCACAACTCTAATAGCCATTAAGGGGAGGGAGCAAAGGGAGGGGGAGCCCTTTCCTATTCCGATTGTCTGTAAGGGTCCCTCTGACTTCCCTCTGGTACACCCCAAGGATCAAACGCCCCTGTATCCCGAGACTATAGCTCCAACATCTTCTTGCCCCAGCCTGTTGTCTGAGTTTGCACATTCAGACATTGGAAAAGATCCCAGGGCAGGCGGCACCAAGCACAGTGAGCTTGGTGGGGTGGTGGAATTAGCCCCAAGTCTAGTAGTCTTAAAAAGCCCTAATCATGAGGGTAAGATTGTCCTTGGTTCACGGCACAGAGTCGGCCCATCTCAGCTTCCTGTTCATGACCAGAATGGTCGAGCTACAGTGTATCTTCACAGTGTACCAAAAATGGAAAAGAACATGTTGGAGTCCAGGGAATCTCTTGTAAACAAAAGTGTACACTGGTTACGTTCCGTGAGGGGATGTTCCTTTGTGTCCAGGGAATCCTTGGTAGGCTGTCGGAGATTGGCCAGTGTGGGCAAGAGCCCGAAGGACATAGTGGAATTGGCCTTTTTGGACTGGAGACTGGCGAGCAGGGTCCTGGGTCAATGGGGGGGAACGGGAGGGACACCAGGGAGCGGAATTCTAATTAGCCCACACTCTTACTTAGGCTTTATATCGCCCATGAGGCCAGTCAGGAGGTCTTACCCCCTGTCTGGGGCAAACCTCACTCCCCTGGGCCGTGACCGGACAGGCTTTTTGGGGATCAAGCCCAGGCAAGGGGAGTCATCCAGAGGGTGATGGGGGCCTTTGTTTCACCCTTTCCTTTCCCTAAGAGACTTTTTGCTGTACCACTCGAGTATATGGTTTATTGATTGTAATTGCTCTTTGTGTGATGTTTTGTTTTGTGTTTGATGGATTTTTTTTTAATCCGAATAAACTTGTTGACTGACTGGTAATTTTATAGTGTCCTTCACTCACCCTGGGTAGCAATGGTTGAGCAGCCAAGGCACACGCCTCTGGAGGGATTGGCGGGACAGGAATAGAGTATAGTGATCTACTTCTTCAAATAAAGCAATGGCCACACTATGCTACAGTTCTTTAGGTGCTTTATCTATTGTTAAATGTAATTAGGAACATGACTATACACCTAGCAGGTATACATAACATGATCACGCCTCTGTTGAGATGAAAGTGAAATCACTGAAGTTCATAGGGCCACTAGCATGTAATCCTAGGGTTATGCTCACCCCAGGCGAGATCGTTCAAAGTGCAAGCTTATTTGCTCTAGCCAAGTCTCCAGGACCTGATTTTCCTCAACTCTGACTGTTATTTCTATTAGAAAATAAAGAGAGACAGTCTCTAGGCTACCATGGTCCACTGCTAACATGGGTATGATATGATATGATATAATAGGTTATTTATAACGCGCGTAATACCCAGAGGTTTCTAAGTGCGACCCGGGGATCGACCCTGTGGTGCTCCGTGTTGTCATGCTTCCAAGGCGAGCACGCTGCCCCTGAGCTATACTCTCGAGACAAGGCAGTAAACAGGGGCGATGTGACTGCAGAATCTGTACTTGAGATGTGCCATTGGGATTTTGGCCAATTAAGAGAGGTGTTTTGGCACCTGGAGACGAGCAGCCTATTGAAGCGGATTAAAACCTCCAAACATGGAGCCCCATATGATGCAGCCATCGCAGCTAAGGAAACAGAAATTAGGTCTGCTCTGCGATCTCTAAAGCGCAATATAGTGAATGAGCCTTGTGCCTACAGGGAACAAGCTAACAAAATAAAAAATCACTGTAAGGCGTGGCTGAAGGCCCATAAAGTCAGCTACATATCTGCTAGATGGCAATTATTTCATACCTGGATCACAACACACGTCACTAAGAAATGTTGGCACATGTTAGGTCTTTTCCGTGCAAATATTGAGGCCCTGGAGGTTAGCTGTGTGGCAGAAGCTGATTGGGGTAGATTCATTGGGAAACATCATTGGTCCTCAGAGAAGGATAGAGATGATGGGCCAGCTACATCTATTTCCAATACCCTAGTTAAGTCCCATATAGCCCAGCGGACTTAGAAGGGATGCTAAGAAAAACTAAAACAACACGGTCCTCTGCATTGCAGTACTAAAAATGGAACTTCCTTTTTGGGCTGTTTTGTTGACACGATACTTTTTGTATATATGTGAACTTAAAGAGCAGTATTCCACTTCGCCATGAAGCACGAATAGTACTGTTTTCAAACAAGGTTCAAGAACAGACCTGACTTGTTATCGATGACTTGCCATGTTGGATTGTAGCTCTATGCTCGTTGCGGGCTTACTCCTGCAGTGGTTGTCTGATTGGGTTAAGAATGTGGTCCTAATGTATGCCGATGACACAGTAATTATGGATAGGACCGCAATTGGGTTGCATTGATCATTAAATGCACTAACTTATTCCCAAACAAATGGTCTAAAAATCAACATTTCTAGGACGTGAATTATGACATGCGGTAGGAAGATCAAGAGAAGGGGCTCCTTTGTATGGTCATTATACAGTGTATGCTTGAAATTAGTTTATACCTACAAGTATCTCTGTGGTTACCTTCAGGCCTCTCTGTCCCTAGTTCATCTAGAGGAACGGATAGTATCCAGTGCATGGGGTAAGCGGCTGGCTATTGGAAGGGTTATTTATAATCATGGCAGCAGATCCACCGAAGCAGTAATAATGGCATATTAGATTTCTATAACTCCAACTATCCTATATGCATTGGAAGTCTTTCCCCTCAAGGCAATACTATGGCTCCTGAAGCTTGAGGCGAAAACCCTACCCTCACTCTTGATTCTCCAGAGTGCAGTACCCGTGGAGGCATTAAGATTAGAACTAGACCTACAGTCCCTCCTATACACATTGAAAACGGCTGCCTGTAAGTTATGGGCTGATGTAAACTATAACTGGAACGTAACCGACTGCTTATTATACAGTACACAAGCACAAAGTGACCGGTTGTCTAAAAGTGTTCAGTTCTGGCATCTTAAGACTATGGTGAAAATGCATTACCAGGATATTAATTTACCCTTCACTGGAGTATCAGATATCCCTTGTTTTTTAACATTATAAATCGGAAAAATCGTACTTTGGATCGTATCTTGTCTTTAAGCAGGCTGGCGGAGCTGCGTAAGCATGTGGGGTACACACACCAGGGCCTGTTTAGGGACTCCCGAGTAAATATCTAATCACGCTCCGCCTCCCTGCACTGATAAGATTTATTCTTTGCCTGCATTGTGACCTACTACCAGTCCTAGCAAATACTGGTAGGTGGAGGGGAATAAAAAGAGAAGAACGTTTATGCAGTTAATGTACCCTGCAGGTCAAAACAGTTCGACATATATTGACTAATTGTGTGACTCTACATGACCTCTATTCAAGGGGATATGCTGGATTTGCCAGCTATGGCTCCGATCAGTCTGGAGTGCTGTATTCGGTGCAGAATTGATGTCAACCCGACCCCAGCCTTCCATGTCTGGCTTAAGATTAACCCTGTGTATGCATTTTTTAAGTGAGTATGATGTGATTTTATAATGAATTGTAAATTTTATTAATTGTTTACACACATGAATTTTAATGTATGTAATTTGTATTGTTTTATGCTGTGAAACACGGGCAAGTCCCAGTCACACTGCGCCAAAAGAGAGTGCAAATATGGGCATGTAGTCCAAGTAATTGAGAAGAAGTGTAGTCTTAAGTCCAACAGATTTATTCACAAAATAGCCTGACACGTGTTTCAAGTCTTGACCGACTCTTCATCCGAGGCTAATCATAATAACAATACAAAATGCCAAACAAAATGTGCACCAATAAATAAATGATAGCAGTTGCACAACCATCCATTGCACAATTAAAGCAGGGGGCATAGAACATAGGGACAAAAAGGATGGGTATAGGTAGATAAATGTGTCATATGTCATGATATCAAATATGAAAAAACAAACACAAATAATGAGAAATGAAAAAACAATACCACATTCGGATGATGTTGATTAGATGGGAATTCCACGAAACCGAAGCACAAGAAGTACAGGGGAAACAAAACAAGCAAGGGTGCAAAAATTAACATATGTCAATGAAAATGACTGAAGCAGCGCATTCAAAGAAACAGAGCTGGCCGTTAAGAACCAAAGTTTGAGGCTTATTAATTATTACACCCTTTCAAATGACTGCAAAATTCAGAAATCAAGTAAAGTACCTTAATTTAAGATGGGACCTGAAAAAATGATTATATGTAGGACAGTGCCAAGAAACATCTGTGAAGAAATAAAGAATATAATAACATATGGAAAGATTTGCCAGGATTGTAATTAAAGGGACAAGAAAGTGAGTAAAAAATAGAGATGTACCTCAAAGCCTCACAAATGCGGAAATTCTGTAAGAAACACAAGAAGAACTAATTGTGAGGGGTTGTAGCGTAATGGGTATTAGAATGACAACGATAATGCCAGCAAGTTCCACGCGATCAAACCCAAGTAATTAATTATCTAGTGAGGATCAAGGTCATGAGTAACTTAATTGCGAAGTGCAGTTGCACTAATTAGAATTATAAGGAAGGCTGTGGGGCCGTAGAAAAACATCTTACCTGGACGGCATATCAATGAAAGTGAACAAATGAAAACGGCCCGGGCCGTGAAAATAAAGGTAGGACTATATAGAAGCAAACTCAGAAGAGGAGACATAATTGCATGGTGCGAACATGGCCGCGAGAGAGTAAAGTTCCACTGCCATGTTAGGAGTACTAAATGCTATATTGAGCAATGTATAGGGAGCTGCAAACCACTATAGCGGGCAAAGTAATTGTGAAATAGTGATCCGGAATTAAAATATTAATGCAATAGACAACGGTAAAATGCATTTGCAGAATTAAGGAATAAAGAAAAAGAGGTGTTCACGCGAGCTAGACCCCGTGAAAATTATGCTAATGTAAAGAAGCAAATTGTGAGTGGCTGCGCCAGCCTTGATAATAAAGAGATCACCCCAAAGAAGGATTAATTGGGGAGAAGAACCCAAAATTAACAAAGGTAATGAAGACCCGGTTGGGGGCAGGTGCTGTCTGTGAGTGTGCTGCTGCTCAGTCAGAAAAAATATCAGACTGATGCAATCAGTGTCGCAAGAGTGAATTTTCGCACTAATAATTACATGCAATTTAGCAACCAACTCTGCACGTGCTGCGGGTTTCCACAAATGTGGATTCTGTAACATGTGCAAGTACACATTGGAAACTTCGCAGGTTTCTTTTGGTATTAGAGGAGACCATATCATTAATTCATTCCTCAACTGTAATTCTAAATTTGTTGTTTTCAGCTTCTGAGTCCTGCCCACAATATCTACAAAACCTTGACATCTGCATTTAATTCAATCTTATAGAGTATATTTCCCATGCAGGGGGAAGGTTCAGTCTTAGCCTCAGGTAGTTATATCTCCAGTATCTATTGGGATATTTCCTGAGATAAGGGGCAAGAAAGCCTACCCTTTATTCAGATAATTAGGTAAGCTGATGCTACTTGTATTTCAATGTTTCCTCCCTTCTTTTTATCCAGTCCTTTTGACAAAGCTTCTTTTTTACCCTCTGCAGACAATCGCTTAGTTCTTCTTCCATAGCCTCAATATTACTTATTGTTCACTTCAATCCACTGTTTTAACTCTGAACTTGATCCCTTAATCGTGATCGCATACAATCCATTATATAACTAGTGCAAGAGCTCGTGCACACAGGCCAAAGTGCAGGTTTTCATTCACACAGTAGGACCACTATATATCCTAAGGCATCAGCTCCCTCTAGCATTGACAACAGTCAAAGCTATGCAAATTGGCATTGTCTCTACGTCTCCTAAGGCAACAGCTCCTTCTAGCTGTGACTACTGCACATGACTGCATGGGACTCAGGACAAACATACATCCTGTCTTCTATAGATGGGTTCCATGTGGGCGACAGTATCTAACTGTACAAAGGGGATGTTTTCCAAACACCATAGTATTCAACGGATTTAAGATCCGATTCAAACCAAATGCATCGCACTGTGACCCCTTTGGGTAAATTTAACACTGCTTTACCCCATTGAATTCTTTGCCATTTAGACTCTGTTCCATGCGACATGATAGGAAGAAACCGTACCTTTGTCAAATTTGACAAGGGTTAAGACGGGGAAGATCCCATACCTACTGTCAATTTTCTTCATTTGAGAGTTTAAAGATATACTTGTCAGCACCAAGTCTTTATTCAGCACCTCCTCTGTACAAAAAGATTCATATTTGATACCGAGGTACTTCCAGTTGCTGACCTCTGCTAGGTTAATGTTGTTAATATGCCCTGTGAAGTTCCCTGTCTCCCCCCATTTTTGGACCAAAAATTAAGATTTTGGTCTTGGCAACATTCAGCTCTGAATCCAGCTCACTCATATAGCTTGAGACAACATTCAAACAGAGTTCAAGACCTACTGGTGTTTGGGCCATTCATATGATATAATCAGCGTAGGCCATATAATGGATATGCAGATGGGCCAGCTCCAGTTGATAAGAGGCACTGGATTCAAATGCTATTCCTAAATTCGCTATAGATACATTAAAAAGTGTTGGTGCTAAAATGCATCCCTGGTGGAGGCTCTGTAGGATGGTATAGGCTCCGTCAGTGCATCCTTTGAATTCAAGTGCACTTGAAGTGCTATGTTAGTATGTAAGTTCCTCAGGATGTTGATTAAATGTAGTGGGCACCCCACAGATCTCTTTATCAGCATAACATTTTCCTATTGACCTTATCAAATGCCTGGGATAAATCTATCAACGCAACGTATATTGGTTGATGGGAAGTGTTTGCTTGTTTTTGCATAAGGGAAAGTATAAAGGTGTTCAAAGAGGTGTCCAGATCCCTTCTTAACCTGAACTGATTCGTGCCCCCAATTTGGTTACCAATAATCCATTTATTTAGCTTCATTAGGATAACTGAGGAAAAGATTTCTCTCTGAATCAATATGGGCAATAAATAGGTCTATACTTGATAGGGCAGTTCCTACTGTCCTTTTAAAAAATTGGGACTGGAATCAATCTTTTCCATGATTCAGGGGTTTATCTTGTTCTAAGTATGTCCTTAAACACATCAAAAAGAATCTCAAACAAGATCAATTTTGATTAAATAAAGCCATTGGTTGTCCATCAGGCCCAACGGCTCTCCAGGAGCTGGCCTGCCTAATTACTCTTATTATATTGTCTGTATCAAACTCGAGACACCACTTAGGGTTTCCCCACTAATATCCTAAACCAAATTCCACTGGGATGGAGTACACCTTAGTAAGAAAAATCTTCCACTTTGCTACGGCAATAGGGTTAAATTGAATGTAGGCTTGAGGGACTTCCTTTTGCGAGATAAGGTCCCCAAAGACTTTGGTGCTATTATACTTGAGGATATTTAGCATCTCTTCCGAATGTTTTTGGCAACTAATCTTGTTAAAGCATCTTAGCCAATTTTGATCTTTTTGTTTCAGCATTTTTTGTTGTCCGAAACAGTATGGAGTGTTATTGTGTCTTAATTTGTGAAGATTTTGTTTTAAGCATTTCTTTCATGATGCAACTTCCTCATCAAAATTGTGGCGTCATTGAAGTGGAATAGCAGACGCATGCCATTTATCCCTTACAAACGAGCAGACTATTGCATCAAGCGTCTCAAAGGTTCAGGTGCACCCCTTTATATCCAGGGGGGAGATGATGTTCATTTGCTTAGTGATTTTCAAAATACATTTTGGGACCTACTTATCTAACAATGTAATTCTGTTTTTCTTACTGTTTACCTTTAGATTGGAATGCAACGCAGAATATTTCGTTTCATCTGAACCCATTCTTATTCCAAAATGTAAACTGGCATGGTCACTCACCGAGGAGGGAGATTAATTCCTTCACAGATATATTCCTTCACATTGCATTGCAAACAATATATGGAAAAAAAATACATTTCTAATAACTAAAAAACGTCATATATAGTTGACGTACACTAAATAAATAATGATTCATAATTCATGTTAGAATAGCATTGAAATAACTGAAAATATAAATATCACAATAAAACATCTAAAATCCTCACAAAATCAGAAATGGGGATAAAACAACACATCCAAATACATGATACAAAATAAATACACAAGTAAAACTATATATTATTAATATACTTTCAAAATGTCATTCACATTATGTAATTCAATTAATTAAAGTTCTGAGAAATTATTGGGGAGTCAGCTCTCTTCCAAACGAAATAGGTAGCACCTGACATAACAACTGATTCAGCTGAAAAAATTGCAGCCCAGAACTGATCCTCTTCAAATTGTATGATGCTAGATACAAACTTGTCATAGCCTTGAACATACTCTGTAGTTGTATACATTGAGTAAGAATATGTCTAGAGGTTTCAATTTTTAGGCCACATAGGCGACAAAGCCTTTCCTCCCTTGGAATCCGAGTCCAGCGGCCAGTAAGTTCAAGAGTTGGTCAAATATTAAAGCGTAAATAGATTATGAATCTTTGAAATAATTATGAATGGAGCATTCTGCCACATACATTTGTCTGGAATATCCTCACCCAGGTGACCATTAGCTACATGCAAATATCAGTTGTATCAAAGTTGTAGTCAATTGGCATAGTAACCCTGTCCGGTTACTAGTGCTCTTTTGCCATAATATCCGCTTCTCAGTGTCTCGATTTCTGTGCGCGGGCGCACACTGCATGCTCGCATTGGTGCCGGACTGGTTAGGCTGCATGACTCGGCTGATTCCACTGACTCATGGGGGCAATGCACTCCTTTAAGGCCTCCTTTAAGGCCTCCCGTCATCCTCCCTTGTGCCCCTGAGAAGTGACCTACACGCGGCCGCATGCCTCATCAAGGGTCTACGCAGATATGACCACATCACTCTGGCCCACATCGACCATCACTGCACGCGCAAATCACCTTCAAGTCTTGCTGCATCATCTATGAGGCAGTCGCCCTCAAGTGACCCAGCTACCTTGCAGAGAAACTCTGCATCTCTGGAGGACAGCGCACTACCAGAAGCCAGGACACGGGCAGACTTGAAATCTGCTGCAAAAAGGAAAGGACTAGAAAACAAGCCTTGTCTGCCTATGCCCAAAGACTATGGACCCTCTTCCCCATCAGCATTAGACGACTTGCCCCCACGCTCCGACAATTCAGAAAATAACTCAAGACCCACCTCTTCAAGGAGTCTCTCCTCCCCAACAGCTACGCCATCAAGTCGCCCATCGTGCCACCTGCCTCGCTAGATGCCGCCCACCCCTTTCCTCCCTGCCACCCAGTAGAGGAGTACCCCTCCTCTGTGCCCCTCTGTTTCTAGCCCTGCTGTATATCTGTTCTGTTGTTACCTGTGAAAAGCATTCCGTTGTGTATCTGCATTGTTGCATACCTCTGCGTTGCTTCTCAAAGCTAGGTCCACGCTCAATAAATACCATAGTGATAATGATATGAATAACAAGCTGGGCACTTACAGCCAGTCATGTGAGAGAACTCATACAGGACTACATGTAATCTCAGGGTCTCTCAAGGGTAGATCAATCACATGTGCATCCCCGATGAGGACCCCTAGAAGGACCCATCGGAGAAAAGCTGAGGACCCAGTTGGGAAAATAGAAAAATCACAATGTCCCCTCCAGGGTCACAGGCCAGTACTTTTGACCTCCCACCATGGAAGCAGGAGACCTGGGTTCTAATCCCACTATTTTCACTTCGCCAAATTGCGTGATCCTGAGCAGTGAAATAACACATAATGAGTTGTGCCCTTACAAAATCTGTTAAGGGGTACCTAAAGCCCCCCTCTGCACAGAAACATCCATCTGGCTCCCACGCATCTCCCTCCTGTGTCAGAACAGGGGAATGTGTGGCTGCAGCAATTGGTTTCGGAAATAATGGGTATGCATCATTCTATCAATAGTGAGTACAACTTGTTTCTAATATTATGTTTTGATTGGTTACAGTAATACTATTTATGCGTGGGTACATAAAACTTGTTCATGTATGTCCACAAAACGATTGGGTGTAGGTCATTACAGGCAGATGTCAGATGTGCTTCCAGAGGGATGACCCCCCAATGAACGGTGACATGCTGGTGAAACATAAACTGCTTGTCTTCCCTTTTCAGCTGCCTGCATCTGCGTTGTTAGTGCTTCTTTCAAGGTTTTGCTAGCGCTTTTAGAAATTGCGCCTGGAAATAGTTTGGTGTTGGGGTGTTGCAGGCTATACATTTTGAAAAAATTAAATAAAATGAAAGTGTTAAGTGTTGTTATCTTTAATAGCTTCACTTATGACTCACCGGCCTGAGCTAAGAGGCGAGTGGGGAGGCGCACATGATAGATTTGCTGCACTACTACTGGTGGAAATCTGAAGATAGCCTCCATCACGGGGCCCACAGTCTCTCCATCTCACTGCAAAAGAAGAGCCCCCATAAATGTGGTGGATAGGCTATACATCTCACAACTGATAGTAGCACTGACGATGCCCAGCTTGAATAACTCAAAGATGTTCATCTATTAGAGTACCAATGCTGGAGAACTACAGTTACAGGTAAGTAAGTACTATTCCTCACCACCTGGCTCTCTTAATGTCTTTAGGAGCAGCATTAACCCTGAGCAGCTGACCCTTGGACATCTAGGTCTCCCACCGGAGAACATTGACATTCAGCAAGCCTTCCCACAGACTGTAAAAGCAGAGCATGTTGACCCACTTTTTCTATTGGTCCTTGGAGAGATGGATCATTATGTCATCTTGTTCCCTGAATAATGTTCTCTCTTTTGCTTAAGATTGGACGAGGTCAGGAAGGAATGTAGCCCCAGCCAAAATGAGAGAAGCTTACATTAACAGTGACTTACAGTATTGCTCCAGGAAAGTGTTCTCCCCGTTTTACACTTCTCTTAGAAAAGGAACATGTCATTTTCACATGGGCCCTAGAAAATGTCAATGCCAGTTTCAAAAGTGCTATTCCAGTGTTGGTAAATTAAGCCAAATAGTATTGTGGCTTCCACATCGCCCCAGAAAATGAACAGAATGGTTTCACATCTTTGCCTTGCCAGTTCCAATAGTGAAATGTTGTTGGGGCACAAGTTAAGCATATCGTCATGCTGGTTTCTACATTGCCGAAGTAAATTCCTATCCCACTTTTTAATTGCCCCAGAAAAATATCATGCCAATTTAAATAGTGTCATCCCAGTGCTTCCCCATTTTGAGAACATTGTCATGCTAGTTTCAACATGGCCTCATAAAATAACGGAGCAACTTTCATTTTTTACCCCAAAAGTTGTTGTACCAGTTTTGCATTGTCCCAGACAACAGTGACAGGAATTAAACAAGTGCTCGGCCAATATTATCCTAGATAAGCACACGCTAATTTACACAGTTTGCCCCAAAAATGACAAGCCACGTTTCACATATCTCCTAGAAAATGACCATGCCACTTTTATATAACATGCAAGTATAAACAGTTGAAGAGGGAAAATGGGAGAATCCCTTCCCCCATTCTCATCCAAACCATGGCCTAGGAGGTCACGGCCCAAACACCCCCTACGAGAGGAATTCGACCCGCTCACTTCCGCACCAGGCGTCAAGATCCACTGTGGCCACGCCCCACACGGCCAGGGAGCCTGCCTGTTAATGAAACCACGTGCGGGAACCTCAGGTGGAACTGACATCGACCTTATGGACCAACTCGATTAGACAGTAACCACAAAACGCCATCATCGTCAGAGATGCCATGACGACATGATATGATATGATATGGCATTTGTAACGTGCCTATACATAGCCAACAGAAAAGAACACACGTGCCACCATGCACATCGGTCACTCACACACGAACCTACATGAAGAACATACTCAGTGCTACAACAAAGAGGACCGTATATATCCCCATAGACATGCATCGTTGTTGTTATCCACATAGGCCACCTACAGCACCACAGAAACGCAAGATGCCTGAAAAGCTTGTGTATATGCTTGCAGATGCTTTCTCGCCACTTAACACCATGAAGAAGTCACCCTATATATCTACTAATGCATATGACACTCTGTTGCCCCTTGCGACCCCCATATTATGGATTATGTACTGCCACCCAGAAGCTAGGCCAAGGTAGGCCGCAAAGCAAGAGTCCCCGGGCAGAAGCCACTCAGACAAAACTGCAAAGCGCTGATCACGCAGAACAAGTCCCAACGAGAGCCCACAGCCAAGACAGCGATGTTGCAATCTACATGCCGCGTTCCCCGCGCCAAGGTTACACCTGCCACTGCTAAACGCTCCTTAGAGCCGAAATACAAATCAAACGCTCATAATTCTGCTCAAGCCACGGTCTTACCACATGTGACCAAGCCGACCTGATACGATGCCAAGCCTACGGGACAGAAAAACGCTGGGATCTCACGTCTGGGACACAGTATGCAACGAGAAAGTGACAAATTGGACACCTAGAACGATGGGAAAGACATGCACACTAGCCACTAGTCAGACCTGTCCATTGTCCGTCACTGACGCATAGTCGCACATTGCTGCCAGCACCAGGTACACCGCGAGCTGGGAACAACGATGGTCTCAGGCTTGGGGGCTCGCAAATGAACCAATCAGGGTACGAGGGGGCATCATGACTCCACTTTAGTCTAGCCAATCACCAAGTGTCCCCTTGTAACAAATTTGTTGTAGCAATTGTTAGGGCTGGCCCAAGCGTACCACCTGACCCTCCCTCACCCAATAACACTCTTCCCTATAGGTAACTATACTGATCTTACCACTCGGGGAGCCAACCCGAAGTGGCGCTAGGTTTTGGGGATAGTTCTCCCAGGTGATGCACGTAGCGCGTCATACAACGGTAAAAAGGGCCTGTGAGATGAGAGCCTCCCAGATGCATATGGCCTGAGAGGTCGTCCCTGCTCGTTTCTGTAATAAACAGCAGTACAAACCTTGCTTTTGTATGTGCCTCATACTCCTTTTGGGATGCAGGAGGAGTTGGGGCTTCCCCAGTCCCAGAGGTCCGCGGACGGCCCTGCCGGCCCCCGGGAAATCACCCCGATAAGTTGGAGGCACTGCTGAGATCTGTTGAGATCTGCTTAAATTAACGTTAACCACCACAAGACCGCTTGCGTCAAGGTGGCCCGGCAGCATGGCCCCCTCTGCCGTTGCCCCCTTTTGAGGACTACAGGACCATTGCGGAACTGTGAGATGACCGGACAGCGCAATCCAGAGATTGGCTGTCGGGAGCCGACTTGAGAAGTATCCTGCCCGCGGTTGGCGAGTGTCCAGACGTTGTCCAGACGAGGGGAGGCGGTGAGCTGATTGGGAGGGGTGCCTGCGGGCGAGCAGCACCGGCAAGCGACAACTTGATGTGAGTATGGTACACACAACCAGCAATGTAATGTTGTGCGGGAGGGGGGCGGAATTGTAAAGAGGGTGGCGGGTGGTTGTTATAGTGTGTTGAAAAAGATTTTGATTAATAAGCGGCGATATATGTGTTCGGTGTAGCGAGACAGGCATGAGGGCCTTCCCCTATAGCGTCACAGAGCGGATTGGGTGGGGCTTCAAGCACCAACGTATGACTAACGGGTCGCACTGATTGGTCTAGCTCACGGACACCTGTATAAGGGAGGTGTGGCTTTCCTATGAATTGACATTGTAGATCAATGAATAGATGAGGATTCCTACTAGTTGGGTGTTTTAGCTCGGAGGGTAGATCACGTATTCCCGCAGGAGGTAGCTAGATTGTTTTCCAGGCGCGGAAGATAATTGGCTGGTTAAGCTCCCCTAGAGAGGGGGCGTATCACATGCGAGGCGACGCAGCGTGCGCAGACCGATTGTAATAGTTAATTGATTGTTGAATACTCCACTCCAGATGCGGTGGGAAGACAGCTGTGGGGTTTACGGGGAATAAGAGTGTCAAAGATACCGCACATTCATTTGTTTGTAATTGTACGTACCGGTAATATCTTGTAGCAGTTGGTGACGTCACCCATAGGGCTTGTATAGGACACAACAATCATCTCGTTTTCATCCAGGGGTGATCGAGACAAGGAAACGCGGCAAGGGAGGGTCGAAGGGAGAGAGGCAGCCGTGCACGGAGAACGCCAGCCCGTGCTCGAAAAGGGGGGTTGCACCAGAGGGCCGTGTAACAGACGGGAGGGGGTAAGGAAGTATGAAACTGCGCAGGCAGTGAGGACGGGGGAGGAGGAGGAGCTAAATTGAAGGTGTGCCAAGTACCGGCAGCACAGGAAAGTGGGGCAGCTCAAAAGCACGCCGCACAGGGCACGCAGTCGCAGGGGGTTTCGTGCGCCACGGCCGAAGGGGTCCATAATTGAACATTAAAAAAAAGAACAGTAAAAGCATTGTAATAAAAAGATTGCTTTTCTTTACAGCGGACAGTCGGAAGTCCCCAAGTTACAGGGCCAGGTAAAAGGTGATATTGAAAAGAGCAAAATTGTAACATGTCCACATACTATGGGATAGGGGTGGGAGCGGGATTAGGGCTCAGAACAAGCGCTTTAACCACACCACTTCAACACATCTGCGCAACATTAACACCGCTCAGAGAGCAAATAGTAAGGTATAGCACTGAGTGGACACAAGGAATGGACAACAAGCTAAGGGTACCCTGGCCGCCCAACGGCAGCTTTGATATGTGTACGCAACACTCTCTGCTGGCATATCTGCACAATACATACAAGGGGAAGAAGCTAGTGAGTCATTTAGAAATTTTCGATCTCTGGAAGATGTTCCAGGGGTGTGCACCAGGAGCACCAGGGATGTTCACAATGCAGGGGGTAAAAGAGGAGGAAAAGGTAAAGGAGGAGAAAGAGGTAAAGGAGGAGAAGGTGAAAGGAGGGGGCGGGGGTACAGTGCCAAAAAACGCACCCAGTACGGAAGAAAGTGAGGAAGAGTCAGAAGGATCGTTCGCAGTTTCAGAGGTAAAGAAGGAAGGTGCAGGGGAAACACTGATAGCTAAAGAAGTGAAGAAGGAGGAAGGGGGGTTGTATCCAGTAACAGAGCTGAGAGAAGCTGCCCGATCACAACTAACGGCCGCCGAGGGATATTCCAACCCTGCATACAGCCCACCACCATACGTGCCGACAGATAGCTACCAAAAGGGGCTGGGGGTGAGGAGCACAGCAGAAACAAAACAAAAACAGGCAAGCACGGGGGGCGGACAACTGTGAGATTTAGCAAACGCAGGACCAGATGAATGGATAGCAGCACAGGTGTTTCTGAAGTTCAGAGGGACGCTAACAGGGGAAGAGGAAGAAGCAGCGAGACAGGTAAGTAAGGAAGAGATGGACTACCTACAGACAGGGCACGGGGTAAGTAAAAAGGAAGAAGGACAAATGTCACAGGACGAGGAAGAGATGTTGGAGGAAAGACTGGCAGAATTAAGGGAAGTACGGAGCGCACTAATCAGACAGTTCGAGCAGGAAGCATGAGAAAGGAAGAAAAGAAAGCAAATAAGGAAGACAAGGTGAGAGTGAAGGAACAAGAGGAAGAAAAAAGGAAAAAGTTAGAAGCGCGCATAAGGGCGATAGCGGAAAGAGTGGCACGCATGGAACAACGGGAGATGAGAAGGAAGGAGGAGGAGCGAGAAGAGCATGACAGGGAAATGGGACTGTGGAAGAAGAACATTTTATCAGAAAGCGCACGAAAATATGAAGAAGGGAAGGTTATAGAAAGCATAATGAAAAGGGAGGGCGGAATATGGCAGAGCAAGGAAGAGGAGGAAAAGATATTAGGAAAGGTGAGCGACGCGGTAATGGATGAACTTTGCAGAGCACGAGCGGAAATAGGTGGTGAGGTAGTAAGGAAAAAGAATGAAGAAAGAGGAGAGAGGAGGGAGGAACATGGGGCAAAAAAGTATACGCATCAGGATAAGAAAGTTGCGACAACATCAACACAAGGGGCAGCGGAGAAGGTAGGTGAGTACACGGACATAGACATAATAGATCTAAAGACAGTTACAGTGGAGGGGGGGGAAGCACAGACTGGGGATTGACATTTCCAGACGGATTCTGCAGCGAGGAAGAGGAAGGATCGTGTGATGGAAATAGGGAGGGTCAAGGCAAATTATACATAACACGCACTGACTGCGGGAAATCTTGGGAATGTGGGACACGGGGAGAGCAAATCACAGAAGGAATGAAAAATAGGCAAATGAACAGAAAAACACCACGGCCACTGACACCACCTGCACTACACACGCCATATTTTAACAAACTTAGGGACCTCCTGGGGCGCAGACTGGAAGAGTGAGTTGACATACACAGGATGGGGCAGGAAGGTAACAGAAGGGGGAACAAGAACATAAGAAGTGATAGAGTAACATACTGTAATATTGACAGTATTGAAGAGTTATCTAATATGGAAGAAGACGACGAATACACTGACATACCCCCACACAGACAGACGCCGGGGAGGTGAGGGAGTACAATTTAATGCCACTCCTAGAGAGAGGGGGATCTAGACCACAATATGTCCCATGGAAACATGCAGACAAAGAAAATATCAAATGCAGACTTCCATCTCTGAGTAGAGGAGCTGGGAAGTGGATATATGAAATGGAAAAACACACTGCGGGACAAAGGTTAGAGGTGGGTGATGTCAAGGGGTTGCTAATTTCAATACTGGGGGATGCTGCAGACGACATTTGGAGGAGGGCGGGATTCCCAGGGGTAACAATAAGCGACACGTCACATGATGGAGCACCATTTGCTAACTGTAGGCACGCGCTATGGCAGGCATTGAGGGTCCAATACCCAGACACCTCAGAAATAGGAGCAATAACGTTACGCAAGATGCGTGAAAATGAAGATCCTGTTGATTACATCCAGGAGATTCAGGAGAAGTGGCGCCTGGAAATGTGGGAACTGTGGGACAAAACACTAGCAATTTTTTACCACATATTGATGCAAGGGCTCCCGGAACAAGTGCAGAGACAGTTAAAGAAACTAGTGGGAATCGAAGCTAAGGCATGGCCAGAGATACAGCTGACAATGGTACACCACTGCAGGGTGTGGCAAGAAAAGATGAAACAAAAGAGGAAGATAGAAAGTCAGAGGAAGCGAAATTGGTTCAAAAGAAACTATCCAAATATGCCATGGAGGGCGCACTGATAACAGCCCCACCCAGGTCATAGTAACGCAAGACACCACACAACAACAGACAGCACCACTACAGCAAGTACAAATGACGATACAACAGATGCCACCACCCCCACCATACACAGCACAGATGGGAGGGGGTTATATGCACATGGGGAATGGGTACTCAAACAACTACAGAGGGAGGGGCGGACAAATGAGAGGGAAAGGATTTGGTCCAGTGGCACCTCATCAAGGGGGAGGGTTCCAGGGTTACAATCAATATGGACAGCACTCAGACAACACGGGGGATACCCATAGCAAGCACGAGAGCCACCAACATGCTGGATATTTGGGCTGGTAGGACACATGTCACGCACTTGTAGAATGAGACCGGCACAAGCAGCCTGGGGAGAACAAGGACAGCAGGGGCAGAATGGGGAACAACAATTCTACCAGCAACATCAGCCACAACAGGGGGCGGGAACACTACCACAACAACAAGCACCACTGCAACCCCAACAACAAGCACCACTGCAAGCACAACTACAACTTCAAACATGCACACAACAACAACAACATATACAACACCTACCACAACAACAGGCGGTTACAACACAACAACAACAGGTCCAACCAGTGCAGCAGCTTACAGAAATACAGGACAACGCAATACCCACTGACACACCTATACAACAGACACAGCTGGGAGGGTGACAATATTGGGTCATAACCCTTACATAGGGAACGGACAGTTCCACAGATGTCTTTGATGTGTCCCATCCTATCAGTAACACCTAACCCTGCGGAGGAACCACGCATACAGGTGGCGATAGGTGACAAAACATTTTCCTTCCTAGTTGACACAGGGGCCACTAGGTCCTGTATAAGGGAGGGAAAGTTCAACTTGTCAGGCAAAGCTATGCACACTCAAGGATTTTCTGGAGCTCAAGGGTTGGTTCCCTTCACTGACAACATCTTCTTATCTGTTGGAGATCACAATATGTCTCTCCCACTGCTATACTCAAAGCAATCACCAGTTAACATACTAGGGAGAGACATCATGAGCAGACTGAACATGACCATCTCCTTTACTGACAAAGGAATAGTATGCTCCACACCAGGCATTAACATGCTCACAGCACGCCACATCCTGCAGGCTTATTGTGGAAAAACAGTGGCCAGGGCAGAACCAGTAGCTAGAGACATCTTCCAATATGGAACAGACATGGCAATAGCATGGCTACCAGGAATTGAGGGCAAAATTTGGAGGAGGCCTGCAGCCTACCTTTTCAGACCCAAAACACCAGCTAGTGAAAAGGAAGTGGCCATGATATCAGTGAGCATTGAGAGTATTGTGGCAGCCACAGACTACATTGCAGTTCATGCCCAGGATAGGGAGGGGAGGGCATGGAGAGCAGTAATAGCATTAGCAGGAGGATGCCGACTAACACAAGTATCAGATGAAGAGCTTTTCTCGGACGATAACAGCGATGGGGAGATGGTGTTTGTGATGAGCGTCGACATTTGGTTGAGAGTGACATACAAAGAAGTAGCACAAAAGATGGCAATGGCACTAGAGGCACCTGCCCCTACTGAAGTGCCATTTTATGAGGATGATTTAGCAGCAGTACCAGTATCTCTATGGACCACTAGTCCATATGACGTAGGTTGCATAAAAAGCATTGGAGGAGTAAAGATAAAGTTGAAAAAAGGGGCAATGTTGCCATGGGTAAAACAATACCCACTGTCCAAAGAGGCAGATGAGGGGATCTATGAAACAATAACGGCCCTAGTGAATAGAGGAATACTGGTACCATCAGAGTCCCCATGCAACACTGCAGTGTATCCTGTGCGTAAGGCAAAGGGAGGGTTCTGGCATTTCATCCAAGATTCAAGATCCCTCAACCACATTGTAGAAGCAGAATACCCTATAGCGGCTAACCCAGCCACTATACTATGTGGAATACCAGCATAGGCATCACGGTTCACTGTGATTGACCTCAAAAACGCCTTCTTCTCAATACCTCTACACCTGACTCACAAGACCTAACAAGTTTCACATACTGCAATACAAAATGGAAACACACAAGACTACCACAAGGGTACTGCGAGTCACCATCCATCTTTAACAGAGTGATACAAATGGATTTGGGAAACACAGACTTGGAAAGTACAGTGCTGCAGTATGTAGATGACATCATCATCTGCAGCACCACAGAGGGGAAGTGCAGGAGTGACTCTGCAAAATGCTCACAATGTTAGCCGAGAAAGGATACAAGGTACACAAGGAGAAATTGCAGTACTGCCAAGAACAAGTGCTCTACATTGGCCAGCTCATTTCACAAAAAGGAAGAAACATTGCACCACAAAGGGCACAAGCCATAATGAACACACCGCAACCACATTTCTGGGCCTATGCAACTACTGCAGGGCATGGGTTTTTGACTACAGTTCATACATAGGACCACTGCTTGAGGCCCTCAGAGAAGCACAGAGGGGGGAGAGGAAGTTGGGATGGACAAGAGAAATGACAGAGGCTTTCAATGAATTGAAACATGCCATCTCAACTGCACCAGTACTAGCCACACCAAACTATGAAGAACAATTCTACATATTCTCACATTGTGATACTGCAGTGATGAAAGCGGTACTGACACAAAAAACAAGCATGGGACACAAACCAGTAGCATTTTACAGTGGACATTTGGATCCTGTAATGATGGGTCACTTCCCGTGTGAACAGAGCCTTGCCTCAGCAGCATTTGTGGTAGAAAAATCATCCTCAATAACAATGGGGTGCCCCACCACACTGTACGTGGAACACGCTCTTTTTGCAATACTGAATAAAACAAAATCCACATTGACCACTCAAAGGGCAACAGGTTATGAAATAATACTGTCCAGACCTGAATTGAAAATTGTGAGGTGTAGTAACGTAAACCCAGCACGGTTTATAGCAGAGGTAGTGGAAGATGGCAATTATGCTCATGACTGCATACAGGCCATAGAAATTTACTCAAGCACAAGGAAGGTTGAGGAAAATGCCCTAGAGGAGGGGGAGACAATGTACATAGACGGGTCCTCAAAAATTGACCAGAGTGATGGGGTGAGAAGAACAGGCGCAGCAGTGGTACGACTGAGGGACGATTGGACTTAAGTTCCAGTAAAATGCGTACAGCTACCACAACACTATTCAGCACAAGCAGCAGAGCAGAGCTAGTAGCACTGATTTTAGCCCTCCAAGAGAGCAATGACAAAAGGGTCACAATATATTCTGACAACGCATACGTCACATCAACAGTGCACTCAGGGTTAATAAAATGGCAACAAAGAGGGTTCAGAAGAGCAGATGGCACTCCGGTGCAGCATGCTCTACTACTTGCTGAACTAATTGAAGTAATTGAGGACCCTAAAGAAGTAATGCTAGTGAAATGTCAGGCCTACAAATGGGGATGATCCAATATCAAAAGGTAATGAAACAGCAGACGCACATTCTAAATATGCTGCATACTTTGGCGAGACATGACCCTCCCAGAAAAACAAAAAGATAAGGGGGGGCAAGACAGATGTTGATGAATGATGGGTACACACATATCCCTGAAACACAAAGAATGGAGCTACAGGCAGCAGCACCTATGGCAGAAAAGGAACTATGGGTCAAAAGAGGATGCACAATGTCCCCCACTGACACATTATGGTGACAGAATAATACAGGCAAAGTAGTGATGCCCCTGCCCCTATTGAAAACAGCTTTGGCTCAACTACACCACCCCACACACACAGGAAAAGAAGTGATTGCAGCACGAATAAAGGAAGGATGGTTCTGTCCCGAGCTAAACTCACACGTTGCAAACTTCATTAGCAATTGTCTCACATACCAGCAATTTACGGCTGGTCACAAGCTGCAAGTGATCAAAGGTACTATACCCCGGCCCGAAGGACCTTTCATGCACCTACACATTGAATACGTTGGCATGATCAATGTATGTCAAGGGTACACATACGTGATTGTAGTAGTATGCCCATTTTCTAGGTGGATCGAGAACGGTCCATGCTCCCATGCAGACGCTTTCAGAGCAGCAAAGTTTCTGGTAAGAGAGGTGTTCCCGAGGTGGGGAGTATGCGAAGTGCTGCAGTCTGACAATGGCCCACACTTTGCCAATGAAATGTTCCAACACATAACTGCCCTCTTGGGAATAAAGCATAAGTTTGCATGCGTGTATCACCCACAAGTAAATGGCGTCTGCGAAAGCCTCAACGGCCTCCTAAAAGAAGAGATAGCAAAAATTCAGCAAACAACCAAAAATAGTTGGCTTTACTGCCTCTCCCTGGCCTTGTTTGAATTGAGAAATAGGCCAGGGTCGGACCACCACCTCACACCCCACGAGGTGGTGACTGGACGCCAAATGCACCTTCCACTCACACCGCCATCAAGAGCAACAACTGATTGCCATGCTACACACAATGTCTGTGGTGAAGAAATGTATGAATATGTCTCTTCCCTGTTTACTAGTGTCGCTTTTATCTCTCAACAGATTGAACGGACACGGGGCGGGTCGAAGAACAACCAACAAGGAGAAACAACAAATGAAGAACAGGAACAAACTGCACAGTGGACAGTAAAAGAGGGAGACCAGGTCCTTCTAAGGAACTTTAACAGGAGATGGAATAACCCATGGTTCACAGGGCCCCACGAGGTGGACAAAATAGCTCCTAGAGCTATTAAACTAAAGGGAAAAAATGTATGGACTCACATCCACGACACCAAGCCCTACAAAGCACAGACCCCCCTCTCATCAATGAAAGGGCCAACTCATCAGCAACGACAACTGACGACAACAACGACACAGCCCAGACACCAAAGCCCCCAAAGGACATAAACGGCCAACCACCCAGAGCCTACCCTATGGTCACGAGATCCCAGATAAAGTAAACCCCACCCCAGCCACCACCTAATAAAGAACATTGTCCAACGATCTGCAACATACCCCACACTGTGTAGACACGTGCATGCTCTCTTCTTTTTTGTCTCGCACATGCAGGTACCGCGCAGTACTGTTGTATATGTAATGTGAAGAAAAGGGAACATACATCACTAACGCATACGTCATTGCCCAGGGGTAAATGCTGCCCACGGACGACAACACCCCAGAAGCATTGTTGCAACGATTTGTTTATGTTTTAAAAAGACCAAAACACTTAAAGAAAAGAAGAATATTTGTGTATTGTAACACGTTCCTTTTGATAATAGTTCAATCTTTTCCACATCTCCACGCAGCATTACCTGCCCTAAGAGATAGGCTGGTAAGGAGAGCGTGGGAACAGCTTTTTGCCTTGGCATTGAACGATTACTTGATAGG
This sequence comes from Ambystoma mexicanum, assembly GCF_040938575.1. Classification (NCBI taxonomy): domain Eukaryota; kingdom Metazoa; phylum Chordata; class Amphibia; order Caudata; family Ambystomatidae; genus Ambystoma; species Ambystoma mexicanum. The sequence continues at coordinate 910,712,433 of NC_090933.1, read as the reverse complement.
GAGGGCTTGACTAGAAGATACTAACAAAATAACGCACACTTTGAGAGATTTTCAGGAGGGCATCTATATCATCTAAAAGTAAAGTGGCTGCAGGACCGCAGCAGAGGTAAGAAAGGTATGGCAGTGGTATTAGCAATTGTAATAAAGATGTTAGGAATATTTTTTACCACTGGTCTGATTACTGCCACTGTCTGTCTGGCAGACATACTATGCTTCCTATGCTATGGCATCACCCTCTACTAACACCTCCCCTACAATGGCTGCAACGGGTACGGCGTCAGGTGGTACAAGTAGTACGAAAGACAACATAAAGAGAGATAAATGTAGTGTTCCTATTGATACACATGGGGTAGATACATACATTACAGAGTTGGTACATGTCTCAAACAACATGTGCTACAAGCACATGTCCAAAATTGGTAAAGGTACAACTAAGGACATCTGCTATGTGTGCTCGTTGATCCCTTACACCGTGAGCACATCAAGAACATTTGTGGCAACTGAGGTACCTGCAACATCAGTGGAGTGCCTGATTTACTTGGCCTTGTTCCAAACACGAGGGTGATTTCAAGGAAGAAAAGCAACACTAAAATGGAAATCAAGGTCCACGTACCCCTATGAAGACAACTTTATCAAAACACTACCGATGTATGACAACTACTGGCAGCTGACACAAGGGCTCCAGTACATGACGGATGCACCTGACAAAGGAGACTCAAAGGAGGTTACACTGAACTACCTAGCATGCGAATGGCACACAAAAGAAGTTGCTGGTGAATCAGGATGCTGGGAAAGACCACTAATATTAATATATGGCAAGGTATACACTAAAGAAGGGTGGGTGGACAGAGTTGCAGGAAGTAAAATGGTGACTTTGGCGAAGTCATCGGCGATGACAGTTCAAGAAGAGAACGACAAATGTTACAATGAATGGACAAGGAGTGCAGCACTGGTCACATGGCTCGATAAGGACGAAGAACCAATAACAATACTTCCACTCACAGCACCAATACACTGTGTTATCAGCATGACGGAGAAGTAGATGTTGGAAGAAATGATGATTGCAAAAGAACAATAAAGATTCCTGAGAGAGGTGCTGGAACAGCAGTTCTGATGGATCACTATTGGGCCTGCATAGCAAAGGCATACCACAGCTTGCCACCATTGTGGAATGGAGCATGCACTATGGTACACATCAACGTACTCTCCTTGGTAGTACCGCAAAAACACGTCAACCTGGAAAACTTCCCTAAGATGAACGAAGGGAATAAAAGGAAGAAATGGTCAGTGAAGATAGGAGGAAGCAATCAACGGAACGACACGACCAGCCTGTCGAGAGTGAAAAAACAAGGAGAACACTGACGAGGAACTACCTGTGGGGAAGGTCAGAAAAAGCTCTGAGTGACATCCCACCAGCTCACAGACTGTTTAGCAGAGCGGCAATGTTCTTTTCCTCCATAATACATCCAGGGATGCAGGCATATGCAAATGCAAAGTGGCTCCAGATTACCAGATGGGAGCTAATGATGACGATCAACTCCACCGTTAATGGATTCAACGCGATAAAAGAAGAACTGAGGTCAATACGGATGGTAGCACTTCAGAACAGGTATGTGCTGGACCTTCTGACAGCAATGGAAGGAGGTGTTTGCGCTACAATTGGGAGCTCCTGTTGCACATTTAACCCAGCAAACAACGAGGACAACCGCACGCTTTCTGAGGCAGTATAAGAGCTGGCCAAGATGCACACCAAAATGGAAGAAGAAGCGAAGGGAGTGAAGAAGGACGGTATCTGGTTCTCATACATTTGGTCATGGATGCCATCTTGGCTCTCAGATGGTCTTAAGATTGTGACAGGGTATATCATTTTAGGAATGGCCGTCCTGTTGGGGATTAAGGGATGGAAGACAAGATCAAAGTGTACTACTGAAGAAATGACCGAAATGATCGGCATACACGCCCTAATGCCAGCTGAAGACAACAAACACACAGACATCATTATGAAGGAATGTGAACGGTTACGCCAGCAGATAATGGAAGCAGATTTGTATCCACCATCAGTAAAAGTAGAGAACCCAGGGAACCCGAAGAGTTACATTGGAAAGTGGGTTTATTGCAAACCCGGTGGTGGATGCGTCTATATGTACTGGTCATTTGAAGATCACGTGAATCAGTACGGACACTTGGCAGGAATAACGAAGGTATGGTGAGTACGCAGAGACAAGAGAGTGGATAATATTGTGGTCGACAAGTCGACCAGAGGGGGGACTGAAGAGGGGAAATGGGAGAATCCCTTCCCCCATTCTCATCCAAACCATGGCCTAGAACGTCACAGCCCAAACACCCCCCACGAGAGGAATTCGGCCCGCTCACTTCCACACCAGACATCAAGATCCACTGTAGCCACGCCCACACAGCCAGGGAGCCTGCCCGTTAATGAAACCATGTGCGGGAACCTCAGGTGGAACTGACATCGACCTTATGGACCAACTCGATTAGACAGTAACCACAAAACGCCATCATCGTTAGAGACGCCATGAAGACATAGCCAACAGAAAAGAACACACGTGCCACCATGCACATCGGTCACCCACACACCAACCTACATGAAGAACATGCTCAGTGCTATGACACAGAGGACCGTATATACCCACAGACATGCATCGTTGTTATTTTCCACATAGGCCACCTACAGCACCGCAGAAACGCAAGATGCCTGAAGAGCACGTGTATATGCTTGCAGACGTTTTCTCGCCACTTAACACCATGAAGACGCCACCCTATATATCTACTAATGAATCTGACACTCTGTCGCCCCTCGCTACCCCCATATTATGGATTATGTACCGCAACCCAGAAGCTAGGCCAAGGTAGGCCGCAAAGCAAGAGTCCCCAGGCACAAGCTTCTCAGAAAAAACTGCAAAGCGCTGATCACGCAGAACGAGCCCCAACGAGAGCCCACAGCCAAGGCCGCGATGTTGCAATCTGCATGCCGTGCTCCCCGCGCCAAGGTTACACCTGCCACTGCTAAACGCTCCTCAGAGCCGAAATACAAATCAAACGCTCAAAATTCTTCTGCTCCAGCCATGGTCTCACCAAACGTGACCAAGCCGACCTGATACGATGCCAAGCCTACGGGACAGAAACACGCTGGGGTCTCACGCCTGGGACACAGTCTGCAACAATAAAGTGACAAATTGGACACCTACAGCGTTGGGAAGGACATGCACACTAGCCACTAGTCAGACCTGTCCATTGTTCGTCACGGACACATAGTCGCACATTGTTGTCAGCACCAGGTACACCTTAAGCTGGGAACAACGATGGTCCCAGGCTTGGGGGCTCACGGATGAACCAATCATAGTACGAGGGTGCATCATGATATAGTCTAGCTAATCACCAAGTGTCCCCTTGTAACAAATTTGTTGTAGCAAATGTTTGGGATGGCCCAAGCGTACCACCTGTCCCTTCCTCACCCAGTAACACTCTTCCCTATAGGTAACTATACTGATCTTGCCACTCAGGGAGCCAACCTGAAGTGGCGCTAGGTTTTGGGGATAGTTCTCCTAGGTGACGCACGTAGCACGTAATAATACGGTAAAAAGGGCCTGCAAGCCCACTAATGATGAGAGCCTCCCGGATGCATAAGGCCTGAGAGTTCGTCCCTGCTTGTTTCTGTAATTACCAGCAGTACAAACCTTGCTCTTTTGTGTGCCTCATACTCCTTTTGGGACGCGGGAGGAGTTGCCGGCCCCCGGGAAATCACCCCGACACAGTGTCATGTAATTTTGGCCTTTGGTAGACAAATTGGAAGGCTATTTTCTGCACTGGGAGAGGGGGGAAATTAAAACAGGATTCAGTTGTGGGAAAGAGAGAACATTATAACAGGCTTTAGTTAAAGATTAGTTAGACATGTACACAATTCGATTATGATTTTGTCGAATGAGAGGTAGGAAACTAAAATAGAATAGGTCATGCAGTAGTGAAGGGAATCCCAGAGACCAGATTGCACGACATACACACGCACTATGGAGTGAGGATATATTTTTAATATATATTATTAGCGTATTTATTGAACACTGACCTAGCTTTGGCAAGCAATGGCATGTTTTGCAAGTTATAGGGAGGAGGGTATAACAAGGGAAGCAGATCACAATAGATCAATGAAATGGAGCGGGAGTGTAAAAAAGGTGGAGGGGCAAGGAGGGCAATTAGTCAGAAAATGACCTACATGCAACCAGGGTAGGAAAGAGGGGGTAGCAGATGTCCCACCGTCAGGTTAGGTGGTGAGTTGAGGGTGTGTGGACCAATGTAATAAGGAGGAGTAATTCCTTGAAGGGTAGGGTCTTGAGCTCCTTCCTGAAATATAGAAGGGTATGGGTGAGTCTAGTGTTGATAGGGAGGTGATTCCAGAGTCTAGGGGTATAGACAGAGAAGGCCTATTTTCAGGTTTTTTCCTTACACCACCACCGGAGTTCAAGTCTGCATATGTTGTGGCTTCTGGTGGATTATATCCCTGCGGTGCTGCTGAGCTTCTCAGCGAGGTTGCTAGGGGACTTCAGGGCAGTGGATTTGTAGATGATACAGTAGGATTTTAAGGTGATAAGTGCTTTAGTTTGATGAGGGTCGGGTGATGTGGTTGAATTTGATGGGTTGTGCTTCAGCATGCAGGATACATCTCATGGGTGCCAGGATGGTCGCAGGAAGTCCCTGCAGAAGGGCATTGCCACAGTCCAGGAGGGAGTGAACCAAGGCTTGCACAGCAAATCAGTTGTTTGCTGGGATGAAAGTCTTGATTTTCCACAGGAGGAAATATCACAACTAAGCCGTTTGTGTCTTTGTTGCTATGTGCTCCCAGAAGGAGAGGTGCCAGTCAATGTAGAACCCAAGGGACTTGGCGCAAGTGGTCAGCTGGGCTGTAAAGCCCTCAAGGTTCATAGCGGCGAGCTAGGTCTGGATGTCAGGGTGTTTGGTGTTGATGGTCAGCAGTAGGAATATAACCTTGGAAGGGTTGAGTTTCAGGTAAGTACTGGACATGGAGGAATGGATCACTGTGAGGCAGGCCTTGAGCCTGTGGATGCCATTGATGGAGAAGATCGTTAGGTAGAGCTGTCTGTCATCTGCGTATCAGTGGATGTGGATGTCATGTGGAGCCGCTACCCCCAGCAGCTGCATGCCACCGTTCTTTTCTTCCACTGTTTCCACCCCTTCTTCTCTTACTGCGATCACTTAGCAGTCCTCCACCTTTATTATTTGCCATAGATTCCACTTCTGTGTTCCGAGCAGTGCGCAAACTGCCACACATATTCCAACATCCACCACCTCCTCCTCATCGGAAGATGATATGCTGCCAACGAAATCCAGTTTTTCCTTTTCTTTATTCTTGGGGAACTAAGGGAAAGGTTTTCCTAACGGTTTCTGTAAAGGGTTCAAAAATATTTTTTGTGAGGTAAGGTGAGAGCCTAAAGAGACAGGGCGTGTGAGACAAAGGTTTTCTCAAGGGGTTCTAGCAATTAGTTTCTATTTTGTTCCAAAAAGGAAGGTTATGAACATTTTTAAAATACCACAAAAGAGCCACAAACGTTTTCACAAAGGGTTTTCACAATAGGTTTCTTTTTCTTTTCGAATGGAAGGATACAAGATAACGGAAAGGGATTATTTTAATGTATTTGTTTAAGGTGATTTTCCAAAGAGTGAAGAGAAACATATAACAAACAGTTGGAAAAACACATATATAGGAGGGGCTGATGGCATGCAACCAGGATGATGTTTCAAAATATCAGCAATTCATATGTGGTTCATGGATTCACCACAGTGACCTTGGTAGAGATGCATCAGCCTACTACTTTGTCAAGCGTACAGTTTCATAGACATTGGAGACAGGCATCCAAAGATCTCTGCTAGAGCCCAGAATCTTTTGGCTCTATCTCGCTGATGCTTCTTTCTGTAAAAAGTGCATTCATATGAGCATCTCTGTGCAAACATTATTTCCCTGTCTTTAATTTGAGGAGGGGCAGTAACTTTCCAGTTCAAAATAAGCAGCTTTACGGCCCACAAGTAGGAGGTGGTGCTCCAGCCTTCACTGGGGCTGAACTTCGACTTAATCAATTCCTTTCCCAAACAAAAAGAGAATTGGACTGGGGTTTGCTAAAAAAAAAAATGTATTTTATTTCTTTTTTCTTTTTATACATTTTAATTATTTATATACTGGAGGAACAATGCTCCTTTGATCACAAGATAACGTACAATAGAAATCCCTCCAGTGCTAGTAATCCTAGACCAGAATGAGTGTATTACAGGGTATGACCAAAACATGTGACCCAACGTGCCCACATGACCACATCCTGACCAGCAATCCGAGGACGGTATCAGGCCCATTGCGCCTTCCTTCACAGCGGTATAGCACATTTCACTGAATTATTCGGAATTGTATTTCCCTATTCCGCAAGTTGAAGGAAACAAATCGAGACAGAAAAAAATTGGTCATTTTCTTCAAGAGATATTATTTTACCTACATCCTCTGACCAAAGATTAGCTAATGCAGTGTTGCGTTGCTAATTCAGAGGCCTAGGATTGCTATGAAGTGCCAGGGTGTGCATGTGCGTCCTGGTTTATCATATTCGCATACAGATTTAGTCCTTACACTGGTGTGCCCTGAAATTACCAAATTAATATCTTGCATGATAGTCATGTGGGTTAGTAATTCGCCCTCCGACAAGTTTCACAAACGCCTTGTGTCCTGAAAACCCAAAGTGGTCCGCTATTGTAATGCGTGTATCTCCATTTTCTACCTCGGGAGAAGGTAAGGGAAAAGGACTCAAAAAAGTGACAAGGGGTTTTACAAAGGACGAGCAAGACATTAAGGAAATTCCCAAAACAAGCACAATCCGAAATAAAAAGTCACACGCTGGAAATGAAATGTGAAAAATGCTCTCAATATCTGCATCACAGGGCTTCCTGTTCCTGGTTCATCATGGCTCTCCTCTCAATATATGCATCCCTGGGTCTCCTGCTCCTGGTCCATCCATGTCTCTCCTCTCAATATCTCTTTCACGGGGTCTCCTGTTCCTGGTCCATCCATGTCTCTCCTCTCTATATCTGCATCACAGGATCTCCTGTTCTAGGTGCATCCGTGTCTCTCCTCTCAATATTTGCATCACAGGGTCTCCTGTTCCTGGTTCATCCATGTCTCTCCTCTCAGTATCTGCATCACAGGGTCTCCTTTTCCTGGTTCATCCATGTCTCTCCTCTCAATATCTGCATCACAGGGTCTCCTTTTCCTGGTTCATCCATGTCTCTCCTCTCAATATCTGCATCACAGGGTCTCCTGTTCCTGGTTCATCCATGTCTCTCCTCTCAGTATCTGCATCACTGTTACGCTCACCTGGCTCCCTCAGAGGCGTCGATCTGGACTGGACTGCTGCGGTCTCCCCCAAAGTGGCGCGTAGGGCTGAGATGACAGACTGGACTGGCCCACCTAGCTTCATTTGCTTGGCCGGTAGGAATATTCTTCTGCAAGTGAAGAAAGGGAATTAACCACCTGTGGAGTTGAGCGTAAATCCCCCCACCCCGCTGTTCTCCCCACTGATCACCTTGGATGTTCCCTCTTATAGTCTCACCTGATGATTTGAAAAGATGAGCTCTCCATCCTGCATTGAGCGCAGGGGCGCATAGATAACCAGTTGATTCACTGGCTCGAAGGAATTGGTGAGTTCCAGGAAAATATTGACTCTGATATTCCCGGCAAGACGCCGTAAGTATGTAGTTCGTAAGAGTTCAAATGCCTGACTTTCACTCTTGTCCGATTCCTTGCAGGTTGCAGCTTGAACTTATTGAAGAGTTCCTCGTGGCAACCGGTAATGTCCTGGTAAGGATTTGTATTATCCAACACAGTTCGATAAAATAATGTCCATATGTAACCTGTTACTTTCTCCCTTATTCAGGCGCTGAGAGAAAGCATGAAGTCTCTGGGAATAATGCCTCCGGCGGTAAAATCAGGTAAGTCTTTTGTGGTGAGGAGGGTTCCCCTTGTTAGTCCCTTGTTTCACCTTGCTGTCCTTTTCTTTCCCATTAGGGGCCGGGGTTCGGCTAGGATGCAGTGGAAGCTGCGCCGACTCGTGAAGAAGAATAAGACCCCCGGTGGTAAAATCAGGTAAGTCTATGGGGGTATTCCTCTGTGTATTCCCTTGGCTCACCTTGCTGTTCTTGTCTTCTCCTTAGGTGCCGGAGTGCGGCAGTAACATGCAGGAGGATGCGGTGAAATGTGAAGAAGCTGCGAAGGCCGGTTCAGTTCACCGCGGCGCTGCAGCAGGCGAGGCGACGCGCATAAAATAACTTCTTTCTTCCAGCTCGAAGGCGCGATGGATCGGGAATTCAGGTAAGGATCAAAGGTATTGCTCTTGTTCTAACCTTTTCTCCTTCTTTCTCCCTTTTTCTAGGAGCTCCAAACTCGAGGTGGGCGTGGCAGAAGACTGGATGCAGACTTGCAGGCACGGTGAGCGTTACGCTGCTGGCATGTGCTGCTCTTCGGGCGTGGTTTGAATAGCCTTCAAAGTAGTCCCAGGTAAGTATTCCTCCCCAGCCCCACCCGAGTAAAAAAATAGTCCCTAGGTAAAATAGTCCCTTCTAAGCCTTGTTTGGCTTGGAGCTCTTGCAGCATGGTCTGCATCAGGTAAGTTTGCAGCATGGTCTGCATCAGGTACATTTTAATCTATGAGCGTGGCGCCTATGGTGCCAGGACTGACTCTCCATATGAGCCTGGCGCCATAGGCGCCAGGACTGCACCCAAATAGCCCCTAGCGGGGGTTGTTGGGCTTGCTTGGGGTAACTTGATGCCTGCTTTCGGGGTTGCTGGACTTGGTCTGGGTCCCCGGGGGTAGGCATCATGACAATCACAGGGTCTCCTTTTCATAGTTCATCCATGTCTCTCCTCTCAATATCTGCATCACAGGGTCTGCTGTTCCTGGTTCATCCATGTCGCTCCTCTCAGTATCTGCATCGCGGGGATCTCCTTTTCCTAGTTCATCCATGTCTCTCCTCTCAGTATCTGCATCACGGGGTCTCCTTTTCCTGGTTCATCCATGTCTCTCCTCTCAATATCTGCTTCACGTGGTCTCCTGTTCCTGGTTCATCCGTGTCTCTCCTCTCAATATCTGCTTCACGGGGTCTCCTGTTCCTGGTTCATCCGTGTCTCTCCTCTCAATATCTGCATCACAGGATCTCCTGTTCCTGGTTCATCCGTGTCTCTCCTATCAATATCTGCATCACAGGATCTCCTGTTCCAGGTTCATCCGAGTCTCTCCTCTCAATATTTGCATCACACGGTCTCCTGTTCCTGGTTCATCCATGTGTATCACAGGGTCTCCTGTTCCTGGTTCATCCATGTCTCTCCTCTCAGTATCTGCATCACAGGGTCTCCTTTTCCTGGTTCATCCATGTCTCTCCTCTTAATGTCTGCATCACGGGGCCTCCTGTTCCTGCCTCATCCATGTCTCTCCTCTCAATATCTGCTTCACGGGGTCTCCTGTTCCTGGTTCATCCATGTCTCTCCTCTCAGTATCTGCATCACAGGATCTCCTGTTCCATGTTCATCCGTGTCTCTCCTCTCAGTATCTGCATCACAGGATCTCCTGTTCCAGGTTCATCCGTGTCTCTCCTCTCAGTATCTGCATCACAGGATCTCCTGTTCCAGGTTCATCCGTGTCTCTCCTCTCAGTATCTGCATCACAGGGTCTCCTGTTCCTGGTTCATTCATGTCTCTTCTCTCAGTATCTGCATCACAGGGTCTCCTTTTCCTGGTTCATCCATGTCTCTCCTCTTAATGTCTGCATCACGGGGCCTCCTGTTCCTGGTTCATTTGTGTCTCTCCTCTCAATATCTGCTTCACAGGGTCTCCTGTTCCTGGTTAATCCATGTCTCTCCTCTCAATATCTGCATCACAGGATCTCCTGTTCCAGGTTCATCCGTGTCTCTTCTCTCAATATTTGCATCACAGGGTCTCCTGTTCCTGGTTCATCCATGTCTCTCCTCTCAATATCTGCATCACAGGATCTCCTGTTCCAGGTTCATCCGTGTCTCTTCTCTCAATATTTGCATCACAGGGTCTCCTGTTCCTGGTTCATCCATGTCTTTCCTCTCAATATCTGCATCACAGGATCTCCTGTTCCAGGTTCATCCGTGTCTCTTCTCTCAATATTTGCATCACAGGGTCTCCTGTTCCTGGTTCATCCATGTCTCTCCTCTCAATATCTGCATCACAAGATCTCCTGTTCCAGGTTCATCCGTGTCTCTTCTCTCAATATTTGCATCACAGGGTCTCCTGTTCCTGGTTCATCCATGTCTTTCCTCTCAATATCTGCATCACAGAGTCTCCTGTTCCTGGTTCATCCATGTCTCTCCTCTCAGTATCTGCATCACAGGGTCTCCTTTTCGTGGTTCATCCATGTCTCTCCTCTCAATATCTGCATCACAGTGTCTCCTGTTCCTGGCTCATCCATGTCTCTCCCTAGAACAGCAAATCACAACCCACAGAATCTCATAAGGTGAGCTGGACATTTGATAAAGCCACTGAACCTGACTAGGAGTTCTAGGGATCTGATTGGCCAGATGAATACCTCCCAGAGGTGTGTGGTTCTGATTGACCAAAATTAGTCAGAAGTGCATGTCAAACTCGTGAATAAATTCAAGCGAGATCTTGCTCTGCTGGCGTACCCGCAAGGTCTTGCTGCCAAACCCTAATACATTATTCTGCTTACCCCCTGAGTATGGCTAGGTGGAATGTAAATGACTTTAACTTGGGCACTGAACTACCTCGACCACTTTATGCTAACTAGAAATTAATTTATATTAAAATATTAATAGTGCAAAACATTATTGTTAATACAAAGGTACCCATATTTCTTCCCACTCATTACAAATGTATGTTTTATGAGGTCCCATATTATTTTATGTCCCACTATCGTTGTCCTCCCAGATCGTCCATTATTGCGATTCTTTTATTTTGTTACTTCTTTTCACTTGTCTAATTTGCTCCCACCCGAGGCTACCCGGACGCTTCATGTTTTTTCAGCATTCCTGGCTTATGCACCCGGCCCTCAAGCGCTATATAGCACGAGACATCTGTTGCATTTCGGCACATCTTTTTGGATCATGGACTACCGCTCAGTGATCCACTGTTTGCCAACAGAGGATTTTTGCAAAAAATGCAGCCCATCCTTCTACATATACCGAGGGTCGCCCTTATAATGTAATCTGATAACAAATAATAAAGAGTGCCGCTGAAAATATCTCACCAACACCGTGTCATCCAGGGGGAGTGAAAGGCAACGTGTGCCACCCCTGACCTGGGCATTACGGTCTGTTAATAAGTCAGCAGAGCAGCCGCCACCTGGAGAAACTGCAAATGGAGCCGTTGAAAATGCCAAGCCAAATGCTCTCCTGTCTGACCTGGCCAATGAAAACGCTTAATTTCCCCTGACGATCATCAACATTGCAGATATCAGCCATCAGGGGCCCACTTTACGCATGTACACACGCACGCGCGCACGCACGCATGCGCGCACACACACACCAAAGATTGGTTTCAATCTGAAAACACCCTGATATTTGAAACAGCCAGACACATATTAAAGAAATGAAATTATGAAATCCATGTAATAATAAAAGCACATAAATATACAAACAGCAGCAGAATAGACGAGAAGACACTGTAGTGACTGCTGCGTTGGCTAATGTGAAGAAGGGTGGCCAACTATCCCGGATTTCGCGGGATTGCCCTGCAATTGGGTCTATGTCCTGCAGTTTGCAGAGAGGCTGTGCGGGACGCAGGTTGTTCCGACTTTCGTCCGGACAACCTGCCTCCAGCACAGTCACTCTGCAAACTGAAGTGGCCATGGACAAAGCACGGCGCTTCCGCCTGCTGCTTCCTTTCTCTGGGCGGCTCTGCAGCCCTGGCTCCTTTTGAGCCTACAGGGCGAGCTGTAACACTCGACACCTGGCTTCATTCAAATGCTGTCGTGAAGGTCATGTTTGCAGTTAAAAAACGTGACCATCACCTCTCAAGGACAAACCATTTGCATTTCAATTCCAGGAATTAAGAGCTATTAAAAAAATGTACATTAAAAAAGGGGCGGGCCAAATGTGAATGACGTGATGTCATCACCGCCTTGTGGGCAAGTGTCCCGCGACAGACTATCAAAGAGTTGGCCACCCTAATGTGAAGGTTCACTCGAGGCTTGGTAATCAACTTCCAATGACAGCTAATACCAGCTACAGGCAGACAACTCCTAACATGACAATGGGCCTCATCCCGAGTATGGAGGTAATCATGGCGCTATTAGCGCCATGACTACCTCCAATACCGGTATCGAGTCCGCACTCGTTCAATGGGGACTTACCAGTCTATTCCAACCTTTGCGGGACCAGTAAGTCCCCATTGAAAAAGCCATTCCACATTCCCATTTGAGCCCCCATAGGGCTCAATGGGAAAGGGGAAGGTGCTAATAACAGTACCCCAAATTGCGGTACCATTATTAGCTCTAAATTCCCTTAACGGGTCCCGTCCTTAATGCCTGGTAAAACCAAGCGTTAAGGAAGGGACCCGCTAAGGGAACTCGGAATTAGGCACAAAGGGATTACCGGCACCGGTGTCCTTACCGTTGCCCGGTGTCCCTTTGCGCCCAACTCGTAATGAGGCCCAATATCATGAATAAGAGAGGACGCATGATCTAGAGCTCTATAATAGACTCGAGGGTGTTATATGCTAGTTCTGCCAGGTAAGCAAATTGCAGCACAACAACTCTCCTGCCTGAGGCTCAGGGCCAGATTAGTTTATAGGGTGTAGAGGTGGACTGGGGCTGAAAAAAGAGGTCCAAGTCCCCAAATCGTACTTTGCAGTTTCACAACAATTTGAGCAATAAATGTCGGTGCATTGCAGGACACTTTGTGGCAAATGGCTCATTTTGAAGCCTATTAGTTCTGCAACAATGTTAAAATATACCAGCACCACAGCGCTCTAAGTGATGAAACCGGACCACGTTAGCACACAAAATCAGCCTACACTGGACTACTGCACTGGTTCGCTTGAACGTTTCCCATTTCACTGCAGGCCATTCAAAGTCTGACAGAGTGTTTAGAGCTAGAGTGGCATGCAGGGACATTGGGACAATCGTTGCGCCCCAGTGTATTGGACCCAGTGAGAAACTTTAAGAACATCACCTCTGGGCACTTAGAAAAATGCATAAAGGAAATCCTCTCAGACATCACTGAGGGTGATACATGTGAAAATATAGTTCACGCCTCTAATGCACACGTCCAGAAACGAATAGATCAGCTAGTACCTATCAAGTGCAAAACAGTCAGGGCAAATATTGGCCATCAAAAATGGATTAACCCTGAACTGAGTCTGCTGAAAAAGGAAAAGAGGAGGAAGGAAAGCAGTTGGTTTAAAAACCCCACAAAAGGTAACTGGGATAATGACCAAATCTCAGCAGCTGCCAAGTCTACAAGAAAGTTGTTTGACATTCTTAAATTGGTTGTAAACCCAAAAGCTTTGCCCCACGTTTCCAACCGCCACAAGAGGACTGTGCAAATGTACAGGAAGCTTTCACCAACAAAATACAAAAAGCAAGAGAGACAATAAGAACAGCACAAGCCAGTACCCAGAAACAAACCAGTCATTCCACGAAACAACCAGGAATGTTTCAAATTCAATCCCATCACAACAGAGGAAATGGATGTGTTATTAGCCTCCATGAGACCCACCTCGTGCACAGAGAAACTGCTCCCGCCAAAAATTATATTAGACAATAATAAGATGTTGGCCCCTTTGGTTACCAAGATGGTGAACGCGTCCTTTAGAGACGGGAAGATACCTGGAACTATTAAGACAGTAACCGTCACACCTCTGGCAAAAAAACCTGGCCTAGACCAGAAAGGCTCGGGCAACCTCCGGCCAATAACTAATTGGAACTTCCTGCTAAAATTACTAGATAAGGCAGCACAGCAAATATTTGTAGAAGCTAAATATATCTTACACAAACAACAATCGGGTTTCAGGGCATCACATAGTACTGGGACAGCAATGCTTGACTTACAAACCCAGATGTTGAGTATCATTGACAGGGGAAAGTCCGGCTTGATTATGTTGTTAGATCTAAGTGCCGCTTTTAACCTCCTAGACCACTAACAACTACAATGGTCCCTGGAAAATGTAGGTAACTGCTCCCTGCAAGCAACCAGATGGGTAGCCTCATTTTTATCAGATATAAAATCCCAAATCCATTGGAGTGACGCATTCTCGTGCGAAACGCCCATTTACAGCGGCGTTCCCCAGGGCGCAACACTATGACCACTGCGGTTCAATCTTTACCTGAGGTGTCTCTGCATAGTTCTTGATAACATTGGAGTATGATTTACGAACTATGCAGATGACACCCACCTGGTGATAGAGCTGAGCGGATGTTACGCCAGAGATTGCGCTAAGGTTGCATCCCTTTATAACATCATTGAAGCCTGGATGGAGAAAAACTGGATGCGTCTTAATGGAAACAAAACAGAGCTTATGATATTCGGATCCCTGAAAGCCCCTGCGGAGCTTAATCAAAAGTATAAGACCATTAATATCAAAGACTCCCCGATCACTGTAGTCGAGAAGGTGATGACGCTGGGATTATACCTAGAAGCATTGATGGGTGCAGATGCACATGTTACATACCTTACCAAAAACTGCCAATATTATCTCAGGCTGCTCAAGGCCATGAAACCATACTTGAGTGAGGGTAACTGTGCTACCATAGCCAGGGACACCATTTTATCCAGGCTCGGCTATGGCAAAGCACTCCTGATCGACACAAGTAAAGGATGCATAGCCATATCCTGCAAAACAGGGTTCATAGTAATTTTTTCGAAAACAAAAATGTCGAAAATCATTTTTTCGAGAAAAAAAAATGTCGAAAAAAAAGTCGAATTTCTTTTTTAATACGTTTTTTTTCAAAATGGGGGGGTTCCCCCCCTCCCCCCAACCCCCCTTTTTTCTATTCTTTTTTTATTTTACCCCTTTTTTTTATTCCCAGACCCCAAAATAAATATATAATTTAAAAAAAAAGAATTCGACTTAGTTTTTGATATTTTTCTTCTCGACATTATTGTCTTTCGACATTATGTTTTCGAAAAAATGACTGCACACTGCAAAACAGTGGTGTGTGAATAATAAAGGAAAAAGCTAGGAGAGACCACATAACAGAGGGCAGGAAAGCTCTACATTGGCTGGCAGTAGAAGACAGGATTCACTTTAAATCCATGCTGATGGTACACAGATGCTTATTCTGACAAGCTCCAGCATACCTTAAGGAAAAGATCTCACTCTACGTACCAAGACGTTACCTAAGATCTGAGGACCAGGGCCTGATAAGCTGCCCTCATCAAAAAAGTCCAAAAGTGGAATGGCCTACCAGTGCAGCTTAGACTAGAGAGGAACTACAGCACATTTAGGAAAGCACGGAAAACAAACCTGTTTAGGTGAAAATGTGTTAAAATACATGGATCCTACAAACTGGGTAAGAATTTGTATCGTTTTTATATGTTTTAGTCTGTGTCTACATGTCTGTGTCTACATGTTGGCGCCCCGATGCCTGTGGGCTTTCGGTGCAATATAAATACACAAATAAATAAAATTCTAATAAATGCGAGGTTCATCAGGCTGTCTAGAGGTGTCAGGAACACCATGATGGCTTGAGGGTGAGCTTTCATGGTGCATTTGGGGTGATAGCACTCACAGCAGCACTGCACTTGACCTCAATCTTATTTTACTGCTATTCCTTTAATGTATTACTTTAGTTGGTGTTGTTTTACCTTACAATTCCGTCTCTTTGTGAGCTACTGCATGAGGTTGCCTGACTCCTCTCATTTTCCTGCTATTAGGAAAAAGAAGAGCTACAAACCTGACTGGCTACTTTGGGAAAAATGGAAATGGACAGTGCTTAAAGTGGGCCGGGGCCTGCCGGGGCCGGGCCCCGGCAGTCTCCAAAAAGTGGGACTGAGCCGGGGCCCTGCCGGGGCCCCCGTCCTACAGCAACATTGGCGGGAATCGCGGGATGCATTATCCCGTCGCGGCCGCAGCCACGACGGGAGATGCGCCTGCCATGAAGTCAGGCGAGCTGACAGAAGTGGCAGCCAGCCACAGCGACGCTGTGACTGGCTGCCACTTCAGTCAGTCATAGTAACTGCGTCTGGTGACCCCTCGCGTGAGGTGTCACCAGAGGCAGTTACTGTCCCCTTTGTTTCCCCAGGTCGCCGAGGCGTCTTTAACCCTCGGCAAACCTGGGGATTCCTCGACATATTTCGAGGTTTATAAAAGAAGGCTTGAATTGTGTACTTTCAAAGCCATCTTTTATAAACCCGAAATGTTTAAAAAAGATAGCCTGAAAGCTAGTCAAACCGTAGCGTATGCACACAAATATATATAAATGTTATATATTTGTGTGCGTACCTTACTATGGTTTGTGTACTTTGCAAGCCATCTTTTATAAACGTAGAAATATGTTACATATTTCTATGTTTAGAAAAGATGGCTTACATAGTACACAAACCATAGTAAGGTACGCACACAAATATATAACATTTATATATATTTGTGTGTATACCCTACGATTTGCGTACTTTTTAGGCCACGCCCCTCCCACAAGCCACGCCCCCAAATGAGGGCCCCCCCCCTCGATTTCTTACCCCACTTAAAGCCCTGAAATGGAACATAGCAAGACAGATAGGACAGTGGCCCGAGATGAATGTCAAGAGTAATTGTATTCCCGGAAGCAAGGTCATTCCACTCCAAGATGGTGACCGCAGTAGACAGACACTTCAGGGTCAAGCTAGTACTTCCTTTATGAGTTTCCAAAGGATGCCACTTACTGAAAAACAGATGACATCAAGAGAGTATGTTGAAGCAGGGAACTCAATGGAGTCTGAACTGTATTTGTAAACGTTTCCACTCCGAAGGTTGGAAGGTTTCATGTTAATGGTCTCTAAACAGAGTCCTTGTTAGCCAAATCCACTCCATGCTTCAGGCCATGCAAACAAAATACGTTTGACCACAGTGGAGGTCAGTGGGAGTTATTGACATCAATAGAGTTTATCCTTAAAAGCTGGTGTGGTTGAAGGTGTTAAGTGAAAAAATAGTTTTTTTAATCGAAAAAAAGATCAATTTAGAAAGACCGCACAGAGCGGTCTTTCTAAATCGAACTTTCACACCCCTGCCGTACACGAGTGCGCGCAGAAGCTGACAAGCGTGGACGGGAGAGGAAAGGCGAATCCCGGGAGGTAGGTATGTTTGATTTGTGTGTATGTGTGTGTGTGTGTGTATAGGTATGTGTGGAGAGTGTGTGTAGTGCTGGGAAGGGGTGGTGGTCGGGAAAATTGTGGTTTTCGGGGGTTAAACCCCCCTAATTAATAAGACAAGCTGCGGGAGACGTTTGGGCTGGGCAAGGCATCACCTTGAGAAGAGGGGCAATATGTGATATTTTGACATTTTAAAGCCAGCACAAAAACGACCGAAAAAAACAGTATTTTTTGTGTTCGGTCTTTCAAATGCAGAAATATCACATAGAACCGTGGTTGTATCCCGCAAAGACTCGAATTTGAGATACCTATTTTATTCTCTAGTTCCAGCCAGCTTCCAAGTATGCAGCTAATGGGAGCATGGCTGCAATTAGGCAGGTTACACGAGGACTGTATGGATTACATAAATCAACGGCACAGATTACAAATTACACATTTGTTTTAGAGTGCTGAATGTCCAGAACACAATGAATCTGCTTTCTAGGTAGATGCACTGCTCATTATGAAACAGAAACAATGGATACTTATAGGCCATTTGTAACGAATGCCACAGGATAGCAATTATCCTTTCAAAAAAAAGGTTCTTTGAGTCTTGCAAAAATAAAGTGCCTGATCTTCTGAGTATATGGAAGACGCGCCTCTTTTCAAGTATGCATGATATTTTGCTACAGAGTTAAAGGAATATTTTTGAGAAAAAAAAGAAAAATAATTCCAGAGACATTTAATATCTGAAAAATACAGGGACCAGCCCATTTGTGCATGAGTTGTAGCCATGACTTTAGATTCGTAACAGTGTAGGTAAACTAGAGGTAGCTTTGGTAATGACAATAGAAAACATTTACACATTGACAGAACACATTTATTTTATTTTATTTTTCTATTTGAATTTTTGTTCAGCTCTGTCTCTACCCCGAAGGTTTCAGAGCGCCTTACATCAGGGTTCAAAATTGCTGGTATCTTGGAGCTATTTATCCCCGGCTTCTAGCCTAGGAGAGCCAGGTTAGCCTGAAACAAACAGTTAACAGGAGCCTCTTTTGGCTCCCCAGGGCCAACTGGTTCCTTACAAACATACATATATAACATTAACTTTAAGTATTTGAGAATGCTATTAAAGAAGGATTAGGACACATCGTGTACACCTTTACACATGATGGATCAAAAATAATGGCCAAAAATGGAAACTTGCATCTCATATGGAAGTTCTATTTGCGGTGCCCTGTGCACTTGTTCCTGGTTTCCCAGCGCTAGCTCCTGCTTCCTGGGTGATGCCTGGCACACAAGGACTGTTTTTAGCTGCTGCTTATCAAATCTTAATGTCGAACCCTGTTACTTGGCAAAGGGTTGAAAAGGTGGGAGTTGAAACAGAAGATGCAAAACTGTTTTCCAGATAGGATAGGATGGTTAGGATGTACAAGTGGTAGCTGTGGAGGAGGGCAGGGTTATGTGTGGGAAAACAGTTCTGTTTTGGGGCTCTTTCTGAAAGTGGAGATGGAGGGTACAGTGTGGATGTGAAGAGCTTGGGTTTTCTATGATCTGGCTGCATTGGGCTACAGCATTCGTCATACAATCAATTGTGTTGCTCTGGTTTTAAGAAAGTATTATTGAGATTAAAATATGAAAATATATATATCATATTATTTTTAATTTCTTCTGATTTTTGTAATATGGAACAATAATTTAATACACGAAAATAAAAATAAAAATAAATGTGTATCGGTAAGGAGACCCTGACCCTTTCCGTTATTACCTAGAAACATACTCACCCCTGGCCGTCCTACGGCTGAGTGCCGGCATTTGAGCGAGACTAGAAGGCCTGCCCCCCCCCCCCCAACTGATCATTAATGTTGAGTGGGAGTGCACCTAACGATTCATTCTGTCAGGTGAACTGCGTCCATCCCATGAATTGCCTAATGGTCCAGGCCAGCTGTTTTAAGATTGACCAGGGCCTTACACAGGAGCTAATGAAAGCTTAATAGTTTTCAGAGGCGTATGGCTAGCTGTAGGCCTGCCTGCAGTTTACAGTCTCTAAGGGTGTCTGCTCAGTTTTCTTTACAAGCTGTAAAGATGCCTACGGGATAACATTTAGTCTACCCATGATTTCACTGTGCTATCGACTACACACTATGTTGTAAATCAAAGCCAAGAGACAAGTTAGCATGAAAATGAGTTTATTGCAGGACCCCCACTGTCCTACCAGACCTGTCCAGCAAGAAAGCAGCAAATGAAATTCTTAGAAAAAAAACATTCTACTTGATATGAGAAGACACACCGGCCATGCCGTATCATCCAAAGCCAGGTCATGAATAATGACAGTTCCCTCCCTTAAAATGGAGAAAAGGAAAGGAAGAATAAAGGGAGGAGGTGGGGGTTACGGAAGGGGCAATAACACGGCAGATGGAGGAGGTATCAGACCCTCCTAATAACACACAAAATGAAGGCGTGCTGATCACCAAAGTAATTGACACGCGGGATGGCTACAAGAAACAGTCCCTCCTAATTAATATCTACTTCAATCCTAGGTCGAGTGTATTTGAGAGAGTCAGCAATGAGATCGAAAATGCTTTGCTCGACTGGGATAAAGGGGGGGGGGCGGCTAATTGTCCTAGGAGGTGACTTTAAGTGCAATTATATGGTGACAGTGGGAGACCACTTGGAGTTGGACGAGAGGGTGGTGAAAAGCATTAGAATTGGCCTCACTAGAAGGGCTAATATAGGGCGGGAGTGGTCGCTCTTTCTTTCTAGATGGAACTTCACTCAAACAAATGTGATGGGGGAAGGGAAGTTAAAAGACACCCCTACTTGGGCCAATGCATTCACCTCTGCAACCATCGACTATATTCACGGGAAATACAGAATGTATTAGGCTCCAACACCTACAAATAGTTCACACTAAACGGAGTGATCATTCCCTCCTCTTGCTTACGGTCGCAATGCCCCCCATGGTGGAAAAGAAGGAAACTATGGGTGATACAAATATTCTAATAGAGGGTGTAGGGGGGAGATTGATCCAGCGCAGCTCCAATGTGAGTCTAGCAAATAAAAGGCTGGCAGCCTGGTGGGAGGGACTAAGTTTAGTGGATAGGAGGGGAATGTGCTCACCGGTATTCTTTCCGACCCTCTTGGCAAAACTAGGGAAAGTGGGGGAATCAGTGCAAGGACACCCCTTAAAGTTAAACAATGAAGGGCACTGCCACACATCTGAGAGGAAGGTGAGTGAGAAGAAGCACCTGCTAACCAAAGAAATTGGGTTGGTGAAAAAAGTTAAGGGGCATACTAGGTCACAAGAGTCTAGGGCCATAACAGTACTGAAACAAAAATATAGGTTGTGGAGTAAACATCATAAGACACGGAAATATATCCACAATAATCAGAATATCCTAATAAAATTGGTACAAAAGGACACACAGGGAATATGGTGGATGCTAAATCAAAAGCTTAGACTCCAATCAGTACTGCAGACCTCGTGCGTGGCAGAGGAATACTGGGTTAATTTCTTTAAGTTAAATTTTAGCGAGAATCCCACTCAATTAACCCAGGGGTGGGCGAAGGAGGTACAGCCCCATGTGTGGGATTGGAGGTTCGAGAAGGGGGACCAGTAATTAATTATTATGACACTTAATAATTCCAGGACAAGTGGTCCAGATAGCGTTACAAACAAGGTCATGAAAAATAATCCACAGTTATGGGCTGACATCTTGGGCAATCTATTTAGGAGGATAGCCTCTAAAGGGGAGTGCCCCCGATTAATGGCATAGTTCTATACTTATCTGCATTTTTAAAAAGGGGAGACAAGTGGTCCTCTGGCAGCTATCGGCCCATCTCACTACTAGATACCTCTTCTAAGCTGTTTGTGATAATGGTCCTTAGATAATTGAGAACTTGGGCAGAAAAGAAAAACCGACTGCACGGACTACAGACAGGTTTTAGGAGACGGGTGGGCACCCTACAAAGCGGAATGACCTTACATACTTGTCTCTCAGAGGTCGGGGCTGGCAAGCATGCACATTTTTACGAAGCCACTGTCAACCTCTCGGCAGCATTTGACAATGTCGATCTATGATGTCTTTGGAAGAAGCTATCGGAATGGAGCATTGACCTGGGTCTGCTGGGAATGATTCAGATATTATACTCTGCTAGCAGAACTAAAGTCAGGCTCAATTGGAGGGGAGATCTGTCCAGAGACATCATGGCTTCAAGGGGGGGTCAGACAAGGGTGTGTAGTAGCTCTGACTCTTTTCAACTTGTACATGGCTGTTTATGGAAGGAAGCTATGACCTGGTGGGGTACGCACCAATATGGGGGGAGTTGCGGGACGGTTGCATTGCCTATGTGGATGATGTCGTCCTGTTGGATTACACGCTAACAGGGCTACAGCGCTGCTTGAATGAGCTTGGAAATTACCTACAAAAGAACCATTTTATGGTGAATCCAGCAAAGTCCCTAGTAATTACATGTACTAAGAGGAGGAAAGAAATTAGCTACATATTGACAAATAATGGTTGACCAATCAGGAAAGTGGAATGTCTGCAACAACTAGGATTCCCTGTGTGTTTTAAGAGGAAAAGTAGAACTGAGGAATTCTACTGGGCTAAGATATCTGCAGTGGTTTTATGTGGGTGTGAGTTAATGTTTTGTTATAGATATTTATAAAGTGCACGTTCGCCCTAGGGCATCATGGCGCTTAACCGGCAGACAGAGAACAGAGAAGAAGAAAGTAGAGAATCAGAACAAGAATGTTTTAAGAAAACGACGAAAGATCAGATGCTCAGGAATGGCACCAAGGGAATGAGGAAGAGAATTCCAGGCCCTGGCAGCAGCGACTGAACCGGTGCGGCCATCCATACGGGAAAGCCTGACTCGCGGAATCTGACTCAGAAGAACAGACTGAGAATGGAGCAGTCTAGACGGAATATGAAGAACGAATTGAGCTGAACATATTCCGCACCTAATTTGTAAAAGACTTGATGCACCATGCAATGCGATTTGAAAAGAATACGCTTGTCAACAGGTAGCCAATGGAGATGAGAAACAACTGAGACATATGCGCACCCAATGGGGGGTGAAGTATGGACCTGGCCGCAGCATTCTGGAGAAGTTGAAGGTAGTGCAGGAGATAGCAGGGCTGACCAAGGTAGAGCGAATTACAGTAGTCAATTGTTCTAACTACAAGCGCCGCCACAACAGGAGTCTGAAAGTGGGCTGGAATAAAAGGAAGAACTTTCAGCAGAATTTTAAATTTTAAGTTACCAGATTTGCAGACTGCTGCAACCTGATCACCCATGGATACGGATGAAGCACATTTTACACCCAGATTTGTTACAGAAAGAACAGGTACAGGAAAAGGGCCCAATGAACTTGGCCAGAAGTCAACAGTCCAAAAAGACAGACGATTGTAGGTACCAACGACCAGAACCTCTGTCTTTTCGCTGTTAGGTTTTAGCCAGTTTGAGCCCAGCCAGGACCCCAGGTCCTCGAGGCAACCCCTAATTTGTGCAGCTGTCTCCATCTGAGCAAGATCAAGGCGGACCAAAATCTGCATGTCATCGGCATAGGAGTAATATCGGATTCCATGGGACTGAATAAGACGGAGAAGTGGCCTAATGTAGATATTAAATAATGTCGGCGAGAGTGCAGAGCCTTACGGAATGCCACAGGACAGGAGGACCGGCTTAGAACAGAAAGGAGGGAGACAGACAGGGAGCGGTCTGCCGGAAAAGCAGAAAACCATGCCAAAACTTGGCTGTATAGGCCAGCCGCCGATAACCGGGAGATCAGGGTTGGATCATGGATGGTCAACTGTGTCGAAAGCAGCAGACAGATCTAACAACATCCATGCTCTGACACCATCCTGATCCACCATGCGAGCCAAGTTATACATCACAGAGGTGAGTACTGACTCAGTACCTCTTCCCGGGCGAAACCCTAACTGAAAGGAGTCGAAGAACCCAGATGATTCCAGGAAAGAGGAACGCAGAGGAGAGACAAGAGACTCCAACAACTTCATAAGAAAAGGGAGAAGTGAGATTGGGCGAAAGTGGGCAAGCACAGTAGGATCCAGAGAGTGTTTTTTAATCAGGGGGACCACAAGCACATGCTTCAGGGCAATAGGAATATATCCATTACGAAAGGATATATTTACTGCAGATGTAATCAGTAAGATGATATCACCCGAAATCTCTTTAAGAAGCATAAGAGGAATAGGATCAGACTGGGATGCAGATTTCAACTAATGAATGGCTGTGAGAACAACTTGATTAGTAAAAGTAGGGAAAATAGACCAAGAAGAATTAGGCTCAATAGTGAGATGAAACGTCTGTTTAGTGGTGGGGTATCCAACAGTACGACTGATGTTGTGACGGATAGTCTCAATCTTATTATAAAAGAAGGAAGAGAGAGAGACACACAGAGAGCTTGGGAAGGCACAGCCTGAGCGTCAGACTTAGAGGGTAGGAAAGAGACTGAACCAGATTAAACAAGGCATTAGGTTGGTTAACAGCTGCCTCCACCTTATGGCTCAAGAACAATTGTTTAGCAGAGACAATGGCCTTGTGATAGGCCACCGTAGCACTGCGAAAGGAAGTTTGATTAGCTGGAGAATAACCAGCTCGACACTTCCTTTCAGCCTGTCTGCAAAGAAGCTTGCAGGCCCTAGGTTCCTCAGAGAATCATGGTTCAGAAGGGCGATCTTTCTGTTTACAGAGCCAAAGAGGGGCCAATT
This sequence comes from Ambystoma mexicanum, assembly GCF_040938575.1. NCBI lineage: Eukaryota > Metazoa > Chordata > Amphibia > Caudata > Ambystomatidae > Ambystoma > Ambystoma mexicanum. The sequence goes on along the minus strand of NC_090933.1, from coordinate 910,688,384 downwards.
CATCAGCGGCTGCAGGGAAGGTGACATCTAGTGCTAGCAGGGAACATGGCAGATCTTGGGCACATTGAGACAAGAAGAAGGTTACTAGGTCAGAAATTGAGACCCGTTGCCAACTGCCCTTAGACAGACAGCAGGTCTTGTCACAGGACAGAGAGAATCCACACAAGAAATGGAAAACGGTACCAACAATTGGTCCGACCAAAGGATTGGACCTGGAGGAGAGGTAGTAGTGAAAGCCTTAGGAGCAAAGACAAAGTTTAAGACATTACCCAGTCGATGATTGGGATCAACAATTAACTGAGGGAGACCAAGATCAGACATAAGAGCAAGAAAATGTAATACCTGACGGGCATTGGTTGTATTTGATGGAATATGAAAGTCTATAACAATCAAAAGATGCAGATTTTTAAGCTGGAGATCAAGCACAAAGGCAGGGAATTAAGCACAGAAAGAATGATTAATATTTGGGGGTCTAGAGACCACCATGACAGATAATGTTGAGTTAGGGGACACCGAAATACAATCCAGAAGACACTCCATCGTAAGGGAGTGATCAGGAACAGTACAAGCAGTTTTAAAAATAGCCTTATGCATAATGGCTACTCCATCCCCAGGATGGCTCGAGAGGTGATCGACATGAAGATACTCATATTTTGGGGGGAGTGCTTGGATAATGGAGGAGACCGAGGTGTCACAGAGCCAAGTCTCCAATAAAAACAAGAAATCTGGTTGGGAGGAGGTGATGGCATGAAGATTGGGCCCAGATGTCAGCAACAGTCACTTGACTTGTTGTGCTATCTTTCCAGATTTCTGTCCCATGGCTCATCGCTCAACTTCTGTAGAGATTGCAAATGGTTTCCACTGTTAATGCTTAATATCAGTACATGCATTCCTTGGATGCTTAAAGTACAACTGCAGTATCTGTCAGAGGTCTATACACGTGGGTGGGGGGGCGTAGGAATGAGGGAAAACAGGAGTAAAAGGCACTGGGTAACAAAGGAGGCATCTGGACAACTCCTTCTGGATTTAGCATAGACCGTTACTAATGTGAGGGGACCTCACCTACGTCTTCAAATCCTTCCCACGGTTTGTTCTGTGAAACAATTATTAGCTTCAACTTGTGACTTTAAATCATTCTGATTTGCATAATGGTTAGACAGGAGATGCTCTTTGTGCTAGAGACTACACCAGCCGACAAGATATTCAATGTATTGCAAACGATGAAATGTTTAGAGAAGTCATTCAGCGCCTCGAGGTCCATGAAGGAGGAGAGCGCTATAAGTTCGGTCAGTCATCAGTGGCATGAGCATTCACTCAAACTTGGAAATGCGGTTTTATTTCTTGATTATCTTGCATTAGAGCAATGCACTATGCTCTCTTTTGTTTGTATTTTAGCATTATACATATGAACTGCCTGGGTGGATGGCTCAAGGGTTAAGTGCTCACCATCTCACACGGGGCCAGCCTGCATTTTGCAAGTTTCAATCCATAATGGGGCAAACTCAGCCTGTCATTCTTCTGCTGGAAGCAAACTGAGTACCATTACATGTAAAACTAACCCATGTGATTACAGTGCTTAGAAGTGTAAGAAAGCGTAAGGAGTGAAAGGAATTCGAAACACATTTTTATTTTGACAAAGATGGCAGGAAGATTTCTCAGTAAAAAAAAAAAATCCTAATTTTGAAAAATGTATGTATTTGTGTTTAAACGCATTCACGTGTTCAAATCTCCCTACACTCAGCCTTTCATCCTTACGAGGGTGTTGAAAAGGAGCGCGATTGAGTTTTGATTCAATTTGCAGGGGTGCCCAGCCGCTGCACAAAAGTGTCATCTCAGTTCCTTCGGACTGATGCAGCAGCACCCCTCCTCCCCACAGAAGAAGGTGGGGGTGGGGGTGCTGCTGCTGCAGGGGGTCATGGGAGAGGGGGAAGGCAGAGAAACATGACGGGAAAGACGGGCACAACCGTGGTGGGGATGGGGGTCGGCAGATAAACTGAACCTGATATTGTGGAGCACCAATGCGTGAAGGTGCACAGGGGTGGGGGGGGCACCTGGGAGCAGAGAATGAGATTGGGGTAGCGAGACCGAGGGAAGCGAAGAGAAAGGTACGCAGGTGGAGAGGACAGCATACACATACCCGTCAATCTCCTTTGGCTGGAAGTGCTTAAAACACAGGCATCCACATGTTGTGATTCTCTGTGATGGGATACTAGAGACATAAAACGCAAAAAGCCTAGTTGCCTAGCTATAGTTGCTCCACACAGCACAACGTGTGCGAGCACATGAAGCTCATAGCGCGGCCATACCCCATTGACCACCCCATTTTTGGGGCCATGCAACATGATGTGATCGATACACGTACCAAAGAATAATAAGGACAACTGGTGTATATTTGGAACACAAAATCACATCTAATCGAGTCATGAACCAAAACTGGGGTGTGGGGGGGCAGTCGCAGCCCAAAGTAAATTCACATCCTTAGACTTATAAGGTGGCCCCTTGGGCGGGCAATGTCATTGTCCTATGTTCCCGGGGACACTTGTCAATTCCGGTTTGCATAGTGGAAGACGTACGCCTCTGATTTCACTTCCGGTTCACAGAGTAGCGGACATACACCTCCGATTGTAACTGTCAAACAGTAATTCTTCGGGACCACTGGATCTGGTTGACGAGGAGTCTCAACTGTCCCTAAAGGTCTTAGTGCCCGTCGTACGAATTTGGCTCGAGTACGGCCATTGGGAAACCACCCACGGCCGAAACTGCTGCATACTTCTCCTCCCCGGCTAGGACTGCCCCGTAACTCTGCCATGCTTTCGGGGTCCCCCACGCTGCCCATAATGCCCCCATACCTGTGCGCCTCCTCTTCCTGAACCTCCGCTACCTATCACTTCTCATTCCCCACTTTCTATTATTACACCACTCATTTTGTAACCGTTCCCAAGCACAAAGTGGATTTACTCCCACTTTACGCTTCTCTTCTAAATTCATCCTGAACTTCAATGACAACCAGTCTATAGAACAGCTGTCTCCTTTGGCCGTAACATGATTTCACCTAGATGACTCATGGAGATCAGTCCTGGCAGCAGAAAGTGCCCAGCTATCCTGCGGGTGGCACATGTTCCACTTCTATGGTACATGACTACTGAGTCGACCCCTTTCCCAGAGCCTGTGTGGGTACCCCCTTACTTCTACGGTAGTTAGCAGGCACATGTCCCAGCTGGTAGGTGTGGCCAAATCCCTATTTTTAACCAAGTGATGTTTTGAGGGATGGTGTTCAAAATAGCTTTTTGTTGGGAACCTTCCCATACCGGGGGACTCATGCCCTTCTGGGCCCACCTTGTGGGCTGCAAAATAAAAGTGTCTCTCTTTACATATATGTGACGGTTGAGTGAACTATTAATTTAAGATCTATTCATAACCATTCACAAAGAAAAAGTGGTGTTACGCACACATTGACGCTTGTCTCCTAAATTCATCTTAAAGTACAATGTCAATCCTCCTATTGAGCTTCTGCCTCCTTTGGCCGTAACATGATTTCACTTTGTTGCCTTTGGAGATCAGCACTAGCACGATAAGTGCCCCAAAAACCTGCCGGTGGCCCAAGACTAATAGTCACTGTTCGAATGAAGGCCTATGTGTTCGCCCAAACATGGTAACCATGTACCTGCCTGTTGGTACAGACCCTCAAATTGTACATAAACCACAATTTCAATTATCATCAAGTCTTATCGTAGGCATGTATCTTGTGGCAGTGTCCCACAGCTTGCCAAACCTTACAGGGTCGTAGTGTAGTGTTACTGGCCAGACCTTCAAGTTGTACATAAACCACAATTTCAACTTATCAGTGCACGTATGCCATCATCCCGTATTACCGTAGGCATGTACCTTGTGGAGTGTCCCAAAGCTTACCATTTCAAAACATATTTGGGGTTGTTATGGCACGTTCCTGGCCAGACCATTAACTTGCACCCAAACCACAATTTCAAATCATCAAGGAGATTATGTCAACATCCAGTTTTACCATGTGCATGCACATTGTGGGAGGTCCCACAGTTTACCAAACCTTTCGCGGTCGCTGAGCCATGTTAATGGACAGCCATTAAGTTGTACCTAAATCGAAATTTGAACTTATTGTGCATTTATCCCATCGTTCAGTCTTACCACGGCTCATTGCCCCCTGTGCCCTCTCTCTGGCTAAAAATTAATATTACTAACCGTTGCTTGTGAGGGGTCAATCCTTCTAGGGGCAACCTGCAACATTGCGTGCTGCTCCTTGACCTGGCTAGCCCTGGCTTCACATCTCTAGCCTTCAGGCGTATCCACATCGTGGCATTAATGTGGCAATTAACGTCCGGACGCAAAAAACCTGTGCCCCAATGTGCGGCTTGGCCCGCTTATGGGCGCGGAGGCGCTGCACTAGGAGAAACATGTTAGAATCACCTCATGCTAAATGTCACAGCTCTGGATGCCTTCGCAAAGCAGCAGTTGGGGAAAAAACCCACTGTCTCAGGCCTGTCTGCATGGGTACCTGCAGGATGTTAGAACAGCTGGGGGACCGGAAATAAAACAATGGTACGCACTTCTGAAATGTGGACAAATTTAGTAGTTTCAAGAATATCTATTCAGCCACACTGGTCATAAATACTAGGCCGAAATGCATTCTGGTATTCGTAGTCTCCTATTCAAGAAAGGGAGCAACATGCTTAAATGTTTCTATAAGGATTTATCTATTTGTGTTAATACCTTACCAAGCTTCGTGTAACCTGTCTTGTGTGTGGCCTGGCGTTGAGGCTAAGATGCAAATGGACCCGACTTCGGATCATTTCTTCCCCACCAAATTCGTGTTACCCTGTGCAAATCCCTTGGCCTCTGAGTGCCTTTGTTCGTTCTCTGGCCACATCTGGAGCACGAAGGGCTTTGCCTGTAGCTACAGTAAAATGGACTCAAAGCAGGACTGCACATTCAGTGGCGGTTTTGTGCCAATTTAATAGGGCCCGGAGGCTGGACTGCAGAAGTCAACTGCCCCAATATGTGCCTTCGCCCGCTGATGGGCGGGGAAGTGCGGTGCTAGGATAAACCAGTTAGAATCCCACCTATAATAAATGCCACGGCTGGGGGACCCTCCCAAAACAACATTTGCAAAACCCAACCCCTTGGAAAAAACACTCCGAGGCCGCATTGCATGGGTACCGCAGGATAATAGCACAGCCAACTTTTCCATTCTCATCTTTGGGTTCTACCTAAAACTGTGTATTGTGCAATGTGAGCTTGCGCCACGTGGTCTGGCTGGTCCATAAAGTAGGCTTGTGCACCAATGCGAAAGCGGCCCACCATTGCAAATGGCCATCCATAGCTTTTGTGGCACTGGTTCAATATAAGCCATCTCGCTGAAGAGTGGTGCAAATTCATTAGTTTAAAGAACATCCATTCATATATTCTGGTCATACCTACCTGGTATTCCTTTTTTTGCCTTAAATGCGTTTTTTATTTTTATAAATTATAGTGATGCGAGGAGCAAGCAACTAGTGCGTTAAAAAACTTCTGTACGAGGAAGCCACCAGGGGGCGCACAGGCAATGGCTGCCTGATTGCCGAGCTCCGTTGAAGCCAGGTCGACAGAGGGGACTGAGCCCCCCCCCATGACCCCCCAGGTGGATTGAACAGCCAGATCGGCTGGTGAGCCCCCAGGGCCTCCCCCGCTCGAAAGAGCAACGTTTGGGGACCATTGAGGGGCTGAGAGCCAGTCCTGTGGCCTGCAGGGAAAGAACGCTGAGGAGCTGCACGGCCGCGATGCCGGGAGTGGAGCCGCAGCTCACCAGAGCCCGGAGAGCACGCAGGAGAGGCCAGGCTCCCCCCCGGCCTGCTCTTTACACCCGCCCGAGGGGGGCCTGGCGAGAAGACAGCAGCACCAGTGAGGCCGGAGCGGGTCCCCTGATCGGGGTGCGGACCCCCTCCGCCCCCCCCGTGCGGGAGAAAGTTGACCCGGAGGCTCGGGCCAGCGGGCAGTGAAGACGCGTGGTCCCGGAGCCGGCATCCGGAAATTTGGAACGGGGGACTGGGGCCCAGTGCCCCTCGGATCTCGTGTGTCACATGAGTCAGTGACTTCGCGGGCCCGGAAGCGGAGCCCAGGCACGATACGCCTCGGCACAGACCAAGGAGGCCCGCACTCCCCTCCCCCTGCGGCCTTGACCCTGCTCTTGAGTGCCCCCAAAAGGAGATCATGCGGACCATTGTGGGGCCTCCGCGGCGCAGACGGTCCCTCACCACAGAAACTGTGTAGGAAGGAGCACTTCCCCCCGGCCCAGGAAGACACGGGGTCTGCACACATTGAAAGGACAGGCAGAGGGACAGAATCTCATTGCCCGGAATACAAGTAGGTGGCGGCCCCTGGGCCCACTCCCAGGGCACGTGCCTCCTAGAACTAGCCAGTAGGGGGCAGGGAGCATCTGGTGGGGGTGGGAGGGTCAGTGCCTCTGGTCCCTCCTCCCTGTGAGAGAGACTCCACGGGCCCGCCCACGAGGTGTCCGCTGACCTGGCCACCCTCCTCCAGGGGCATAAGGAAGACCATGTTGACCTCGAGGAGTGGGGTCCAGGTGTGTGGCCCCCGCCCGGTGTTGGTGGGGCGTGTGCCCACCTGGAGGCTGTCCTCCCGGAGCAAGAGCAGCCCCCCCTCTGGTTCCCCCTGGATAACCCGACCTAGAGACCTCCAAGCGGGGCCTGGACAGGGTCCCCGGACCCCCCTCACCAACGGCGGAATCTGTGGCAGACCCGGGGGGTTACCAGATGAGCTGGCAGGTGACCCTGCAGGAATACCGCTATAAGGAGACTGGGAGCAGCGACAGCGGCCCGGCCCTCGCTAGGGGTATGGCCCAACCAGAGACCTCGTTGCAGTCCGCAATGGCGATGGAAAGGGGCTTCGCCTCAATCCTGCAAGAAATAGGGGAAATGAGATCGGACATTGCCCAGAAACTTGAATAGATGGACCAAAGGGTAGATAAAATCGAGGACAGGTTGCTACAGGTGGAGACCAACCAATCGACATCACCGACCCAGGAGGTACAAATAGGCAAGAGGCTAGTGGCCCTGGAGAAGAGGGACGAAGAAAGGGCCAGGCAGATGGACGATTTCGAAAATAGGGAAAGGAGGAATAACCTCAGATTCTTCGGGGTCCCTGAAACGGAAGGAGAAACGGAGAGAGACCTAACGCGACTGGTGAGAGACATTATCACCCTCCTGTTTGCAGAAGAGATGACCACAGAACTCATGTTTGACTGGGTGCACAGGGCGGGAGGGAGAGCGGGGGCCCACCAGTCGATTGTGGTCCGGTTCCACTACTACACGGAGAAGGCGAAGGTACTGGAGGAAGCTAGGAAAAGCTCGGGAGATCTCCTACAACAACGCTCAAATCACAATTTTCCTCCTATACTCTGGCGAAACGCAGAATGTACCACGCCCTAACGCAGCTATTAAAAGAGAGGGGAGTGCGCTACAGATGGGGGTACCCCTTCTCCCTGGCTTTCGAATATATGGGCCAACGGACGACGCTGATCACGGAGGAGGACATAAGGGGGGCCATCCAGGATTATGTGACGGAGCCGTCCCCCCGGCGACGGGCAGTTCAAGTGGCCGTGGGCCGTCAGGAGGCAGGAGAAGGAAAACTGGCGCAAGGAAGTTCAGAAAAATGAACACTCCGTCGCCGGCAAAGTAAGGAGAGCGGAACGACTCTGAAGGCTGAGGACGGGGGCGACCCATCCAGTTTGGGAAGGAGGTTTGAAGACTCAGATGTGCTACAGCAAGCAGCGTCCCCTTGAACAGCAAGTATAAGGGGGCCATGGAGGGGACGATGCTGCGAGGGGGGAGGGGTGGCTCAAAATGACGAGCACTACAAAGATCGCCTGGCCGAGGAGGGCAGGCTGGTGGTCCGGCCAAATGCCAGCGATGGCGGAACTAACTGGCTGGACGCCGGGAAAGGGGGGGACATATGAAAGATGCCGTTGTTCAGTTAGGGGTTGGGGAAGGGGGTCAGTTGGGGGAGCGTTTAAGGCCCACCCTGGGTGGAGGGAAGGGGGGAGCAGGGGAGCACAAAGTACGACTAAGGGAGCATGTAGGGAAGGACAATCTGATGACGTTGACTGAGAGAAGAGGTAACCTAGATTATGGCTGAAAGTCTGCCCGCCCTGGGAGTGGGTTCCCTCATTACGGGGCCTGAACACCCCCACCAAGAGGTCCCTGGTCTGTAGGGAATTTAGAAGGGCGAAGCTTGACCTTCTTTTCTTGCAAGAGACTCACTGGACACGGGGGAAGGAACCCAAAATGCCGGGCGAGGAATTGGAGAGGTTTTATGTGCGTACCACAAGACCAAGAAAAGAGGGGTGGCTATCTTGCTGGGGAGGAATGAAGGCTTTGACCAAGAGGCCATACTGAAAGACCCGGAGGGGCGCTACCTTCTCAATTTTGGGAAGAGGTCCGGGATAAGCTAAAGCTGGTCGTAGGGGGGGACTTCAACACGGTCCTAGACCCGACCCATGATAGGAAACGCGTAGGTCCCCACATCTTCAGGGCAGCAGACGAAACCATGGCACTTAACTTCCAGAAGAGTAACACGGAACTAGGCTTGGTAGATACGATCCCAACCCCCAGGACGGGAGATCCCTCCTTCACATACTACTCCGCTATCTACACGTCATACTCCAGAATAGACTACATCCTAGTGGGCGAGACCGCCCATACACCACTGGACACAGGGTCGATCCTGTCCCCTGGTCAGACCACGACCTGGTCCGAGTCACCATAGCAAGGGGATGGCAAAGTGGCCTCAGAGAACGATGGAAATGCAACGACTCCTTGCTGAAAGACGAGGTCCACGCACAGGAGGTGCTAGACGCCATAACGGAATTCTTTGAATTCAACGATAATGGGGAGGTAAGCATGCACACCCTTTGGGGCGCCTTTAAGGCAACCTTACGGGGAGTCCTCATCAAAAAGGGAGCCCAGAACAAACGGGAAAGGGAAGCGGTCTTTGAGAGAAAAAATAGCCCTACTCCAGACAGGGGGCGCCCCCATACAACACCTGGACTGCGAACCGGTAGCTACCCTGAACGATTATAGGCTTCAATTAAAAGTGCTCCTCCTACATAAAACAGAGAGGAGTCTTCAGCTGGTTAAGCAAAAGTACTATGAAAAAGGGGACAGGGCGGATAGGATTTTAGCCTGGAAACTGAGTGAGGTACAGAGAAGCAGAATGGTGAAAGTGGTGAAGAATGAGTGGGGCGCGATAGGTCATGATACGGCCCACATAGGAGAGGCCTTCTGCCGATACTACGCAAAATTATATTCATCAGAGTATGACAGAGGCGAGGCAGAGATTGCAGGGTTCTTGAACTCCATACAAATCCCCGCCCTGACAAGGGAGATGGCGGAGAGGTTGGAGGGTCCGGTGACCGAGGACGAGGTGGAACACGTGATTAGCGGGTTGAAGGTGGGCACTTCTCCGGGCGGGGACGGCTTCACAGTGTACTTCTATAAAAGTTTTCGCTCGACCCTAGCCCCACACTTAGCGAAGGTGTTTAATGCCGTGCTGGAGGGAGGCACTCTCCCAGAATCCATGATGGGGGGCATAATAGTAGTGCTGCCCAACGAGGGCAAGGACCCTATGGACTGCTCCTCCTACCACCCAATATCTCTGTTAAACACCGATGTTAAAATCCTAGCTAAGGTGGTGGGGAGGCGGATGGAGGAGATAATGCCGAAGCTGGTTCATGGGGACCAGATGGGTTTCATAAGGGGTAGACAGGGCTCAGATAACATCCACAAAACCATAGATCTATTCCATTACGCCCAGGAATCGGATCTTGATGCAAGTGTACTCTCCTTGGACTCGGAGAAAGCATTTGACAGGGTTGAGTGGAGATACATGGAACTCCTCCTCCAAAAAATTGGCTTTGGGGCACATATCAGGGACTGGGTGTCTGCACTATATAGAGCCCCAACGGCAAGGGTACAATTGAATGGGAGGCTTTCCGAACCATTCCCCCTTTCACGGGGAACAAGGCATGGATGCCCACTTTCTCCCCTGATTTATGTCCTTACAATGGAGCCCCTAGCCATAGCAGTTGGAGCACACCCAGATATTAGGAGAGGCGAAGTAGAATTTAAGCTTTCACTGTTCGCGGATGACATACTGGCTTACCTGGTGGAGCCTAGCTGACCTGATGTCCACATTTGGGCGTTTCTCAGGGTTAAAGGGATGGTCTAGTAAAAAGTTTTATTTAAAAAATAGATAGGCCACATAAAAAAAAAATACTATCATCCTCTGTTTTAAAACTTCCTATGTAAAATTTTGAGCTATTCAAGCTCAAAATTCGAAAAAGCAAGCACAGGGGCGCAGCCATTTTGTGAAATGGAGGCCCTCCTGTGCCCCACGGGGAGCCCGAGAGCCCCAAATGGAAAAACAGATTCAGGCAGAAACAACGCGGCATTGCGGAAAACAACCTCATTGTGTCTGCCTGAATCTGCTTTCCCAAATGGGAAATCAGCTGCAGGTAGAAACACTACGCGGCATGTAAACATGGGAGCACCGGAGACCCAAAGTGATAGCCACAGCAGGCAGAAACACACGCGGTTGTGTTGGAAAACGCTGTGGTTTTTCTTTCCAAGTTTCTCAGGCTCCTCCGAGCCGGAGGAGCCTGAGAAACTTGGAAAGAAAAACCGCAGTGTTTTCCAACACAATAACGTTGTATTTATGTTTGCGGTCGCTTCAAAAGCGACATTATGTATACAACGTTTTTAAAGCTGCGGTTTTATTTCTAAGTTTTCCGGGCTCCTCCAGCCCGGAAAACCTAGAAAAAAAAACGCAGCTAGTGCTTATTTTTTGTAAAAAAAATAAATAGCACTTACCGAGATTCAGCTGCAGCTTTCCTGCTCTGGTCTCCGGTCCGCGTCCTCTGAGTCCCGGCACTAATGAAGGGAAAGCCACCCAGCGGTAGACTTTGTTTACTACAGCTGGCTGGCTTTTCCTTCATTAGTGCCGCAAAAGCAAAAGCCAGCACAGGAGGGCCTCCATTTCACAAAATGGCTGCGCCCCTGTGCTTGCTTTTTCGAATTTTGAGCTTGAATAGTTTTAAAACGGAGGATGCTAGTATTTTTTTTTTATGTGGCCTATCTATTTTTTAAATAAAATGTTTTACTAGACCATCCCTTTAAAGATCAATGCCACAAAGTCAGTACTACTCCCCATGAGAATACGGGACCCCGGGGTTGGATTCCCTGGACAGGCTCAACAGGATAGCGGTGGGGAAGGTCTCTATCCGATACCTGGGCGTCCTCCTCTCCAGGGACCTATCAAAACTAGCCCCTACCAACTATGACCCCGTAATGACAGGGATTACCTCAGACCTGAGGAGATGGGGTACAATGATTCTGTCCTAGTACGGCCGCATGACGGCGGTAAAGATGAATATACTACCGCGTCTACTGTACCTCTTCACTGCTCTCCCAACCAGCGTCCCCGACCAAACCTTTAGGGCACTACAGAACGCAGTGCGAGAGTTCATATGGCAGGGGAGGACTCCGAGGACCGCAAGGGCAGTCCTGACCTTACCGAGGGTGGAGGGAGGATTTGGGTTACCAGACTTTCAACTCTACTTCCACGCCACCCAGCTGTTCGTCCTCCTGGAACACATGAAAGAGGGGATGGGAACCTATTGGTCCTACCTGGAAGACATGGACGCCCACCCTCTTAAAGTTCGAGACCTCCTGTGGGCCCCACGTAAGTTCATCCCGAACAGACTTAAAACCCACCCAACACTGGGAGTCCTCTGGGCAATCTGGAATGAGGGCCCCCAGACTGCATACCTAATGTCATGGCTGTCTCTTATGTCCTCACTCTGGGGACACCCCCTCAAACTGGGTAGTAAGGGGTTCCGGAACGCCCATGCCTGGTCAGACTCGGGAATGGAGTGGGTGGGGCAGATGTTCAGATAAGGGGAATTCCTAACATATGAGGAATTGAGAGACACTCTCGGGCAAGGGTCCCTCTCCATATTTGAATACCTCTGCCTGAAGGGTATCTTATGCGACCAGTCATTGGGCCAAAATTTGAAGAGACAGCTGACCCCCTTTGAGAAACTACTTGACACGGCGACCTCAAGGAAGGGGGTGGTGCCCGGAATATACAAAATCCTAAACACTATCAACCTAGTGGAGAGGAGGGGTTTCCGCTCATTCTGGAATGATCTAGCAAGGGAGGTCATCTCGGAGGATGCCTGGTCAAGGATATTCAAAATAGCATTACATGGGAACTTGTTCACAGCAGATATGGAACATAATTTTAAGATTCTGCAGGTGTTGCATAGGGACCCAGTGAAGTTATCAAAGATGTTTCCCGGGGTGTCCCCCGAGTGTCAAAGGGGCTATGACCAGGCGGGAACGAGGGGCCACATGTGGTGGCATTGCCCTAAAGTACAGGTGTATTGGGAGAAGGTAAGGGGTTGGATTGCCGAAGTCTCCGAGGAACTGCTCCCCCAGAACCCACTGACGATGCTGCTGGGTCTTCCCCCGGAGGACACGAAAATACACAGGTACCCTAGAATGTGAGAAATAATGTTGAGGGCGGGTAGGGTGGCCCTGGCGCAGAAATGGAAGAGCCCAGAGACACCCTCAAAGGAGGACTGGCTGAAAAAGGTAAAGAACATGTTCTTAATGGACAAACTAACGGCAATGATGAATAATGACTCTGCCTCATTCCAATCAAATTGGTACGAATGCAGTAGTCCTGGGGATGGGACGTTCATTGATACCTAATCGGGGCCCAGGCAGGGGCGGGCGGAGATGGGGTCAGGGAAGTACTAAAATAAAGCCGGGCGCCCACGGCCCGGGAGATAGCTGACGAAATACAGCCAATTGAAGAAGTCAACAATCACATTTGCTCCCAAACTCCGGACACAATGAGGTTTCACTGAGACTCCCAAGATCTTGGTTTATGTTTGGTTATGTTATTAGGGGGGAGGGTCTGTATTGGGGTGGGGGGAAGGGGGAGGAAGGGCAGGGGTTTCAGGGCAAGTTGACTGTATAACCTTTGAATCTGCATTGTGCCCGTCTGTTAAATCAAGAAAATGTTAATAAAACCAAAGTTTAAAAAAAAAAAACTTCTGTCCTGTAACTGCGCATGGAGCGCACGTGCTACAAAATCAGCCTTGTCGCTGCTCAAACCGTGACACACAAATGCTGATCTAAAACAGCGTAATGATAAACAGGTAATTCAAAACCCAACAGCCAGTCTGAGTAAGTGGCTGCTTCCAAATCCTGAATCCCAACGGCGCAACCACCAACTTCCTGTTGCCCTATAATCCTGTCTCTGCGAGGTGGCCTTTGCAACCAAACATGGTGTGCACGTTTGTTCCTGCGTGCCCATCTGCCCGGTGTGCCCCCTTCGCCCCAGCGTGCTTGGCCAATATGCGTTGGAGAACTAGAACATACCGAATGAAACATGCATAAATACAGATGCGATGCACATGTGAGCCCTGCACCTCTCTCTGTCCTAAATCCAAGAGTTGCGACCCAGGTGGCAGGTTGGTTGAGCTGTATCACAGAAAATGAATCGATTATTGCCCCAATCAGTCATACATTTGTTCTCGCTGCGTCGGGGCACCAACCCTCCTGGACATTGCTGACTACTTGCTGTACCCATTTGTGCCCCAATTCACTTGGGCTCCTTGTACCTTTAATGCCAATGATTAGGAAAAATAAATCAGCGGAGGCGAATCCTTTGACCGGTTTTCTGCAAGACTGCTGGTTTGACATTTCAAAATGCATGAATGCGGATCCTTACTTGCACATGGATGCCTCCATTTGGCTCACTCCGACCTTGAAAAGTCAAGGAAAAGTTTTCTTCTGGTCAGAATGGTTCTTGGCGGGAATAAAATATTTCCGTGATTTGATAGATGGAGGAATTTGGATCCCTTACACACAGCTGAGTCAAACTCATAACATGGCTAATTGTTCTTTTGCTGAGTACAGGAAATTGAAGGCTATTGTTACTGCTTGCCTTGGTGGGCATGATTTACTGAGTCAAAATGTTGCCTGGTCCGCACTACAGTCATGTGCGAGCGCATCTCATCCAGATGCTACAATATACGGATACTTATAAGCATTTTGGAAAGCAGATCCAAGGCTGCTAGCAATCTGGGCGGCAGAGTTGGGAGAAGACATTGATTGTGTCTGTTGGCAGCGTTGCTGTGAGAATACCCAGTTGGTGAGTCTGGATTAGGGTCTTAGAACATCACAAACAAAAATTGCTCTTTAGATCATACTGGACACCTGTTAGGTTATTTAAGAGGCAACTCGTAGACAATGAACTCTGCTGGAAGTGCAACGGTGCACGAGGATCCCGCAGTCATCTGATTTGGTTTTGTCTGAAGACCAAGAGGTGCTGGGAGAGTGTATGTGAGAGGTTTGGGCTGGTCTTGAGCTGTACGATCCCCCTCTCAGCCACTTTATTGATTCTAGGGGACATTTCAGTGATGGATGACATCTCTTTTGGGCAGATGACTTGGTTACTCCGTGCCAGTATGGTTGCTAAGAGGATGATATTGAGATCATGGAAGTCAAGTAACTCCTTTAACATCGATGAATGGGTGGATGAACTTTTAACTATTTTAACCTACGAGAAAGCCATCTACAAGAATGCAGGTGATATTGAGAAATTCTGGGACATTTGGAATAGATTCCTTGAGGTATACGGTTAAATTCAAAACTCTTGTTCAGGGTGTACTCGGTGGTTTTTACCCGTGAAATGGGAACATGTGCTAGTTAGTACTATGTATATTCTGTTTTCTGTGTTTTTTAGCAAGTTCTTACAGGAAGGTCCCATGCTGCCTGGATTGTTGTTATGCCCAGTTTCAGGGGCCTCTGAAATTGAATGGGTTTTTGGCCTTTCGCTTTGTTTGATCGCCGTACCGCTCAGCTTTGAGGGAATGTCATGTCGGTTGTGGAGCCGTACCGCAAGGTTCATATGGCTGAATGGCGAGTTTTGCAGGCCGGTTGAATTTTGCTTACTAAAAACGTAAGACAATACTTTGGGCCTGATTCATGGAACATTTTCCTATGGGTATTTTAAATTTTTATTTTCAAGACATATCATACAGATGTGACAAATATCATTAATCATCCAAATAATCACAAAAACACAAACCTAAATAAACCTGGCATATAAATAACGCTGAGAGCAACAAATACATCTATAACTAAAAGAATTCAAGAAGAGAGTAAAACAGAATAGAAGGAAGAAATGAAAGGAGGAATCGAGAAAGGACAAAGAACCATAGAGCAAAATAAAGAATAATTCTTCAAAAAGAACATGAGTAATTATTATTATTTTTTTTAATTTCTTTATTGGTTTTGAACAACAACAAGACAACAAAAACAAAACATACAATCTGACATGACACAGCATCACTGGCGCGTTAGTATGTTTCTCGGAGCCTGCTGTACTTCCGCAGCTTCGGGGTTCTCAGGCGACCGTACCCTTCATGTCCATCACCTTTGTTGGGTCTACTGCAGAGTTCTTTACAGAGGTGTCTCGCCACGGAGCTCATGCCGGGTAACCTCATTCTTACTCGTTAGTCTGCCGTCCCCATGGGGTCCTCACTGTCTCTCTCTTCTCTCGTGTCGAATAGGTCCTGCATCAAGGAGTTCCATGCGGTCAATTTGTGTGCTGTTTCCCCTTCCCCTTTTTTCACTGCTCTTATCCACACCGCAGTCTCTGTCTGTGCCCACTTTTGGAGATCTGACCACCATGCATCTATGTTCGGGCCCTCCCTTGACTTCCATGACATTGCTATTCTTCTTTTAGCCAATATGCATATTAAGTCCTTCATTTTTGCTTGGTGCGATTCATGTCTGCTTCCTCTTGGGAAGAGGCCTAGTAGGTATCTCTCTGGATGCTCTGTTTGTAGTTGGAGTCCGCCTTGTGCTATCTTGGTTCTGATTCTGTCCCAGACGGTCTGTATCACTGGGCATGTCCAGAACATGTGGAGCACGTCGGCGTCCTCAGCCAGGCAGCGTGGGCACCTGTTTTGATTTTCCGTCCGCATCTTGTGCATCCTCTTGGGCGTGAGGTATGCTCGGTGTGTGATATATAGCTGTGCCTGCCTGAACCGTGCATTCCTTGAGACCTTTTTTGGGTATCTTAGCGCCCTGGCCCATTCTTGATCGCTAAATGGCCTCTGGAGTTCCTCCTCCCAACGTCGCCTCGTGTTTGATCCTTGCGGGTCTACTGTTTTTAATAATTGTTCATATAACCTGGAGGTTGTGTGGGTTCCCTCTGAAATGTCATACCATACGTCTAACTCTGTCATCTCCTCCTCCTCCGGGTCTATCCATTCTGGCCATCTTTTTTTGATATTACGTATTATGCAATTGTAAAGGATGAATTGGCCTTCGTGTATCTCGTGGTCATCCACTATTTCTTGAAAGTCTGCCCACCTCTCCCCTCTCCTCAGCTCTCCAATTTGTGCTACACCTTTGGCCTCCCAGTGCACTCGGTACATCGCTAGCATGTTTGTGTTCCCCCCTAGGAGGCCCGCCAGAGGGATCTGTGTGGAGCATGGGTCTTTCATACCCTGGAGTTTCCATGCCCTTTTCCATAGCCCCACTGCGATCTTAAGCATGTTCGGCAGGATCTTGAGCTGGGGCGTGTTAAGCCACAAGATCTCCCTCAAATAGTATCGTTTCAGTGCTGGCTGAAAGACAATTGTGTCTATTGTTTCATCCTCTCCCAGCCACTTGACTGCGAACTGCAGCTGTCCTGCTAGGTAATATTTTTCGAAGTCCGGTAGCCTGATACCGCCGTCCTCGTAGTCTTTCTGGAGAGTCTCCATAGCAATTCTGTTCCTCCCTCCTCCCCATAGGAAATTCTGTGTTATCATATTGAATCTGTTGAAGAAGGCTCTGGGAATGGCGTATGGGATGTTTGTGAAGTAATATAGCAGGTGCGGCAGCACCACCATTTTCAGGAGGGCCGCCCTCCCCATCATCCCCAGCAGGAGTATTCCCCAGAAGACCATTGATTTCTGTGTTTTTTCCAGTGCCGCCAGTGTGTTTTTCCTATGGGTGTCAGCAGTGTCGTGGTGTATTTCTATTCCGAGGTATCTGAAGGAGTTCCGTGCCCATGTCAGGCCCAGGTCCGGGAGGCTGCCCGGGGGGACCCGCCTTAGCCCCGTAAGAGGGAGTACCAGGGATTTGTCCTTGTTAATTGCTATGCCCGATAATCTGGTGTATGCCCCGATCGCCTCTAGGAGGCATGGTAGATTGGCGGCTGGATTCTCTACGAATAACAGCATGTCATCCGCGTATAGCGAGATTTGATGGAGCACCCCGTCTATGTTTATCCCGGTGTCCCCATATTCCGCTCTAAGGAAGGCCGCGAGCGGCTCTAGGGCCAGAATGTATAATAATGGCGACAGTGGGCATCCCTGCTTGGTTCCCCTATGTATTCTCCACTCCCTTGAGATGAATCGCCCTGTCTTCACCCTTGCTCTAGGATCGTTGTATAGTAGTTTGATCCACCGGAGGAATCCCTCACCAATGCCGAAGTGGGCGAGTACGCTCACCAGCCACTCCCAACGCACCGAATCAAACGCTTTGACAGCGTCCAGGGACACTATTGCGCTCTCGCCTTGTCTTTGATTTGTCTCTTCTGGTACATGGTGCAGTCTGCGAAGATTCCACAACGTGTTCCTCCCCGGGACATAACCCGTTTGGTCCGAATGGATCAAGGTGGGCACAACTTGTTTCAGGCGGTTGGCTAACACCGCCGTCAGAATTTTAAGAACATGAGTAATTTGATTAATATTATTGCTATGTCATTTACTTTCTAAGTTTGAGAATTGCTATTTGTTGATTTTAAACTTGTTGGTAAATTTGACTGATAAAATTGCTCTATGGTTCTTTGTCCTTTCTCGATTCCTCCTTTCATTTCTTCCTTCTATTCTGTTTTACTCTCTTCTTGAATTCTTTTAGTTATAGACTTGTCCCAACAAACAAAGAACACATTCCGCCATTGTAAAAGAACAAGCAAAACCACCTTATGTAATGAAACAACCTCCCACCACATTTTTACCCGGTATATAGACCACCTAGAAAACAGTGGCACCAAACCATCTTATTGAAACATTGCAACCTAAACAGAAAGTAGTGGTACCAAGGCATCCATGTTAAACAACAAAGTTAACCAATGCGGCACGGCGGTCAAGCCTGGGCACATACACATACATAAAAATACTTTAATAAGCGTGGCACGGCGGCCACCTGATAAAGCATAACGCAAACCACTGTATGCAATGCTAAGCAGACCCCCGCATACAGATAAATGGCGCATAGCCATTTGTAAATTTCCATTGAAAACACAGCCCATGCGGCACGGGGGGCGTTCCTGAGCATATACATGCATCCCTAGTCAATCCCCCATGTGGCATCGTGGCCCCTCGATGAACAACGAGAAACCATATTGAAATTAAAACCCCACGCAGGTCCTGCCCGTTTAGAACCGAATGCCCAGTGTTTTGTCAAACCCATGCTCTGGGAATGGTACACATCTACATAACCGGCAGTACTTATAAAACGGCACGCACTCGGTAGTGCAGGCCCCAATGAAAATGCCAGACGGCAAGAGGAGACCATCATGGGTATACGGCCTAGTGTCCTCGACACTTAAATCAGGCATTGACATAATCCTAAAAAACAATCATCAATCCAAGACCATAGTTGCTGCACAAATCCGCGAAACATCGCTGACTGCCGCAGCAACAGCCCTGGTTTAATGAAAAATTAAAATGCCCGTCCTCTGGCCGGCATTCCAGGTCTTGTTTGCAAGCCATCAGGCCATAATACTTACCAGAGAAACTTCTCCGACAACGATTTACTTCGGGCGGGGGCGGGGGGACTGCAAACAGAGACTTCTTGCTGTTAGATTTAATCCATCAGCTGTGGTTTTGGATACCGAGTCTAGAGCCTCATTACTCCATCTTCTCCGGTTGAGTATATAGTCGTGGGTTAGGATTCTTCTTGGTCTGTGTGGTCTTATCACAGTAGTGCTGGTTACACAGGGTATTCGCAATGATGGGCCGCGGGTAGCGGTCGAAGGGGTTTGCAGTGGTTGCAGTGAGTCTTCTGAACAGAGGGCTCAGGTTCTGATCCAGTCGTTGGCAGAAGTTCTTACTCAGCTTTGTTAGATGTTCATCCAACATCTCGAGGTCCAGGTCTCTGTGAAGGTCTACTATCCTTGTGAATAATGTAGCACCAGACGATATCCACAGGGCCTTGTTCTGGACTAGCCGAAGATTCCTCCGGTCTCGCTCATGGCAGGTCATCCATGTTTGGAAGGCATACGTCAGGGTAGGTCTGAGAGCACCTTGTAGACGTTTATCTTTGTCCGGAGGGGCATGGACTTGGTCTTCAGGAGTGGGTACAGCACTGCCATCTTTCCTGTTGCCTTCTGCTGAGTATTCCTGATGTGGCTTCCCCAGTTGAGTTTGCTGTCCAGGGTCACACCGAGGTAGCGGCTGCTGCTCTCCCATTTGATGGTCTCCCCGTTGAGGCTGATGTGCGTGTGCTCCTTGATCTTCTGTCCGGTAAACAGCGTTGCAGTTGTCTTGCTGGTGTTGTGTTCGATCCGCCAGTCGCTGTACCAGGTTGAGATGGCATCCAATGAAGCTTGCAGGTTCTTTTCCACTTCGTTTTTTCTGAACGACTGGGAGATGACTGCAACATTGTCCACGTACAGCGCCAGGTCGGTCTTGTGGAGATCTGTACGGATGCCGTTGGTGAAGAGGTTGAACAGGAAGGGTCTGACGTTCGATCCCTGTGGGACGCCTGCTCGGATGGGATGTGATAAGCGGAAGGAAGGTGTGGTCTCCCAGGTAGCTTGCTATCGTCTTCACCAGGTAGTTCGGAAATCCCAGGCCAATCATCTTGTGCAGCAATCCCATGTGCCCGACTCAGTCGAATGCTTTGGCGACATCCAGGAAGACGATTCCCGTGGACTTCTTGATGTTGGATCTGTGGCTGATGTTGTCCATCACTCTCAGCAGCTGATGGGTCATTGTGTGCTCCTTTCGAAATCCAAACTGTTCCTTTGCTAGTAGATTTCTTACTGAGGCAAAGTCGCTGAGTCTGGCAAGGAGGACCTTCTCCAGGAGCTTCGGTAATCCAGAGAGCAGGCTGATGTGGCGGTAGTTCTCAGGATCCCTCAAGAGACTAGGTTGCTTAGTCTCCCCACCTATATACACCTCCCGGAGCCCTGCCGGATGTGGCTGGGCCTGGGGACGACCCATCCTCCTAAAGGGAGGAAAGGTGCGGGTGCCGCTGGAGGGTGTGGCCAGAAGGGCGGCCCGCTAAGCAGACTGTCCCTCTAGCACCCCCCGTGGGGGACGGACATCCCCTTTTCCTGCAAAAGGCTCCTATTGTTGATTAGAACATACTTTAATGAGGAATTTTTCCAGATTTTAATTGGGTCTCAGAAGAGTCTGATTTTTGCATTGATTCGTTTTGTTAAAATCAATTTGTTGGCCGAAAATAGTATTTTAATGTGAAAATTGTATTTTAGGTTGTAATTTTAGGTTTGATACTATTAGTTGTGAGAATTAATGTGGTTTTAGTAAAATCTATTTAGATTTCTGAAGCTAGAAATGCAAAAAATGAATAAAGGTTTATTTGTAAGACCATATATACAATTTAAAAAAGAACATACATGGGTATGCAGATGGAGAATTTAGCATTATCTATAAAGAGCAAGGCTAAAAGTGGGCGGCACAGCACACGTGCACTTGCCATGGAGGCCTCTGGATAGTGGTCTATTTTCAAGGCAACTGGGAAAGGAATCCATGTAGTGAGTTTTCTTTCTTCTACTCTTCTACAGAGTCTGCAGACAGTTTGCTGACTACCTAGAAGCTGTCAGGTCTCAAACTTCCAAGCTGTATGGGCATCCCAGGAAAGCCCAGATGGCACAATTGTTGACCTCCTCCCCTGCCACCCAATCAGAGTCACTGCACAGAGACCCTATTGACCCTCTGCCTCGTCTAGCCTTAGCTTAGAGTTAACAGGAGGAATCGCGAGCAGGCAACGATGCGATGCCGGGCCAGACATATGCAGAGCTGATATTCCTGGGCCAAGCAAAGCTGAAGGCCAAGGGAAGGGGGCATTTGCCCCCTTGCTTCCCTGCTGAGCCTGCACCTGTTGGCAGACATGCAGTAGGTCTATATAGCTAAAGTGATGAAGTGCCTACTTTCAAGGCAAGGTTATCTATCATTCCTCGTTTTGAGATGGCAAAACTGAAGTGAGGATTTGTTAATCAGTCCTTCCGGTGTTGGGTCTGCAGGACTGGCAATGGGTGAATGGCATATACAAAAGAGCAACAACTACTTCAGAAACTGTTAAGAATGTAAAGGAGGGGTGAGTTGAGAGAGGTTCAGGCGACATGTGGTGATGCATATGATTTATTCATAGTAAAGGGCTGTTTAGTAACTGTGCATTTGAGCCAGGGTGGTGACTGTCATAATTTGTCTGCGTTATGATGGCGTTACAGTGGTGGATATTGTAGTCAGCCTAGCTATTTTCTTCTGTGGCATAACATTCTATCTGGGCATCTATGATAAAGAAAGCATAATAAATGTTATTACGTGACTAGAATGACATTTTGGTGCAGCCTACGTTGTACAGCCAATTTGGACATGTTTTTTTATATCGACATGCCCTTTTGTAAAGGCAGAGCCAACTGGAGTATGTTCTTACGTGGAGTACTACCCTTAATTGGCAGAGCTAGCATGTACATGGTTTCTTATTTTATCATTACTGGCATTACGCGCAAAGCAAACATGAGTATTTTCCTATATTCGAATACTGGGATGTATTGCCAGCGTGAATTTTTTTTTATACTAACGTTTATCGTGGGCTGTACCAAAATGCCAGTCTAGCCACCTAATAACGCTCATCACGCTTACTTTTTCATAGTATTTCCTAGATTGTGGCATTTCCTATCTTATGGCATTTCGTTCCATAAGCAGAGCAGGCCTGATGCTCACTCCACCAGCAACCACATGCTGGCATCGTTACATCAAGGGATGCATTCCACCTCCGGCTGCAGGTGAGCCCATTGGGCTTGGTCTTCATACTTGGGCGGCAATACCATTTGAAATGGCAGCCGCTATTACAGGCACTTGTGTGCCTTTGTGATTGCCCTGAGCCCACCCTACGGGCTGTTGATAGGCTGCTGCATGTAACTTTTGACCAACTGGGGGGCCGGCAGGTGAAGCTGGCCCCCAGCACCAAGGCCCACACCTAAGGTCCCTGTCTGTCCTGTCCGACCGTGGCTGCAGGGGCCAGGAATCGCTGCCCACCATCCCGATTCCGACATCTGCTTTTCCTGCCTGCATGCTCCCTCTTCTGCCTGAAGGTAAGAGGAGCTGCCGGGCGCTTTTATCCTGTCGCCCACCTGTCCTGTGCTTCAAGGATTGGATTTCCTTGGGTCTGCTATTCTCATCCCTCGCTTGCTGTGCCCTTTGTCCAGCACCTTCTGCAGCCCCCCCTTGTTCTGAATGTCGGGTCTTGTGCCCTGTCCTCAGCATTCTGTGGGCCCCTCCTCTCCACCCCCTAGGATTGCTGCAACAATCACGCTACCTCCTTCCTCGCCTGTAACCTCGCCGACTGAATTCATTGCTTGCCGGCAGTCTTCTCTTTTCCCACCCTGCACAATCTTGAGGTGTTCACACTGTTCCAGCTCCTCCGTGCGCTGCACCATCAACTTTTTATTTTCAATAACTGACAAGCAGCTGCCAGACGTTTCTAATCCTTTTCTGGGTCTTCCTTCACTCCCTTGCTGGCCTGCTTCGAAGTACATTCCACCGGTGCGTCGCTTCCCCGACCACTCCTACCTCTGACTTTGAGGCCTCTCTTTCACCTTATTCTGAATGCCAAATTATGATGTCCTGCATTTTCGGAATGTTGGGTTGTTTGATTAAGCTGTATTCAAATGTTACATTTTTACTGTATTTATTGAAATTCGAAACTAAATGTGTTTTAAATATTCATTTGGACTGTATTTTGCAGGATTCTAACTGCTTTTCCTGAAGCTCGCATCTAGATGTGTTTATAAATCTGCATTTTGACTGTATTTTGCTGGATTCTGTTTTTCCTGAAACTCGAATCTTAGTGTGTTTTCAAATCTGCATTTTGACTGTATTTTGCTGGATTCTAACTGCTTTTCCTGAAACTCGAATCTATAAGTGCTTTAAAGCTAATGGCTCTACTCCAACCATGCACTCTGTAAATCTGATCCCTGTGACCAAACTCCTCAGGCTGTTAGCATATTTGGCTTATTCTCCCTAGTGTAGAATTCAATCAAGTTCCACCTGTAAAATACTTCATTACAAATTGGGATGCTTTTTTACCCTATCTTGATTATAATTGCTGATGCTCTCTTTATGTGCGCCTGCACCCCCACATTTGTGAACTGGTCTTGCTCACCGTCTCCCTTTTCAACCTAGGCCCTATTCTTCATTACCCTTAGTTTCACTACTTCGCTTGTATGTGATTCCTCTTCACTGGACTTTCTGCTAGGCTGCCTGGTGAGTTCCTCCTACAGTGTGCAGTTCCCTTATCTACTCTCCACCCCCCTGTAATTAAATGGTGCTCTCTTTCCCTCCTATCTATTCTACTTGCTACAGAATCACCTTTCATACCCCTCTCTTGAACTCTGGAAGGAAAACATTTAAGAAAGCACTCCTGGTCTCCAACCCAGGATTGCCCATTGCTGACACCGACAACAATGCTTCCTCCAGACTGACTATTACTGATATTCTCTTTACTGTCCCCTACCCTGAGCTATGGATTTCCCACATGGTCGCTATCCTCTCCCCTTTTTCCTCCTCTCCCATTAATAGTGGCACCAGGAGGGAAGTTCTCTTGGCACACTTCCTATCATCTAGTTGCATCATAAATGTCTACAAGAACAGTACTATCAAGGCCCAGGGCTCTCAGCGCAACCTCCTTGTTGACAGGTGTCTCTGTCTCTCATCAACTTCTTCCCTTCTCCTGCCATTCCTTTGGCTGCCACCCCTCTGGCTTCTTCATCCTGACAGCTGTACCTCAGCCCTGTACCCTGTCTAGGAAGAACTTCAAAGGTGACAACCAGCTTCATCTAGTTACCCTCAACTCTTGTCTGCTGTCTCTCACTCCTCTGACATCTGTCACCTCCTTGAAGACTTTGACCTTGACGTCCTCGCTCTCAGCGAGACGTGGTTCAATGCCAGCTCTGTCAATTCTTTTGACACACTTCTTCCTTAGGGCTACCAGATCCTCTCCAATCCCAGGGCTAACCATTCTGAAGATGCTCAACGAAAAAAGCCCTGCTCCAGTCTCAAGTTGTGCGAGACAACCAAGGCCATCAAAAATGGTTTAGCCCCCAACTTACAAACATGAAAAAAGAGAAACGTAAATTGTAACTCCAGTGGTTAAACATCCAATCGAAGAAAATAAAGCAGCATGGAAGGAACTAGACAGAACCTATAAAAATAAAATTGGTGCATCAAAAAATGAGTACTATAACCTTGAAATTAACCAGGCCTCCAACTGTCCTAGAAAACTCTTTGAGATTCTGAGATGCCTGGAAAAGCCTAAAGCCCTTCTAACATCGTTTGTGCCGGCACTCCAGGACACTATTGCTGTTCAACTATCCTTTGAGGCTAAAATAACCAAGGCTAGAGAAAAAATTAAGGAGTCCTTGCCTGATTCTGGCACCTCAAGAGACAAAAATGCCATGGAACATGATGAAGAGAGCCCCGTATCTTTTGCTTTCATCACCCTAACTATTCCAAATATGTAGAAACTACTGTCCTCTATGCACCCCCTTCATGTTCTGAAAATATACTCCCTGCAAAGATGATTCTAGAACATAGAGATCTTTTTGCCACTTTTCTGACCAGATTTGTCAATGCCTCCTTTAGAGATGGCATGATCCCTAGATCACATAAATAAGTGGTTGTCACACTTCTCTTAAAAAACCTGACTTAGATCCTAGGGACCTTGGCAACTTTAGACCAGTAACAAATTGCCAGTTTCTTCTTAAGATCCTTGACAAACTGGCTTGTGTGCAGTTTCAAGCATCTGTGGAAAAACAGAACATTCTACATGATAGACAATCAGGCTTTCGATCTCGGTATAGTACCAAGACAGCCTTGCTAGATCTACAGTCACATACGTTGGGTTTGATGGAAAGGGATAAAGTAGGTCTATGGGTCCTTTTGGACCTATCCGCAGCTTTCGACCTGGTGGACCACCAACGCCTCCTGCATTGCCTAGGTCAACTGGGTCTGTGCTCAGATGGGGTGGTTGGTTGCTTCCACTCCTTCTTATCTGGACGTGAATATAAAATCCAGTGGGGAACTTGTGCTTCTCCTTCAATCCCTATCTGGTGTGGTGTTCCCCAGGGGGCTAGCCTCTCCCCCATGTTGTTCAATCTTTACATAAGGTCATTGTGCTCTCTTTTGGATGACTTAGGTGTGTTTTTTACTAACTACACTGATGACACGCTGCTTGTTTTTGTGTCTTCCGTGGATCATTTAATTGACAACACTTTCCTTGTTAATATTTACCAACAGATTGAACCCTGGATGTCATCCAACTGGCTATTTTTGAACGCCAACAAAACTAAGATTCTTATTTTATGCTCCAGACACTACCAGAACACATTTAAGTCTGTCTTTTAAGTGTTTCTCAATTTGTGATAACATCATCCCTGTTCAAACCAAGGTAAAGACTCAGGGCGTCCAGTTGGAGGCGAGCTTGAACTTTGATGCCCATGTCAATCTGTTGAGCAAAAACCCGAATTACCATCTTCGTCTCCTGAGAAACATTCACACTTACATCTCTGAGGAGAATAGTGCCACCATAGTTCGAGCTCCCATCATTGCCTGGCTCGACAATTGTAATGTCCTGTTCATTGGAACGTCTAGCGCCAGTATAATAAAGTGCAAGATTCTGGAAAATGACGCAGTATGCATTATTAAAATTTTTTCTAGGTGTACCCATGTCTCTTAACACTGTCAGAATCTTCACTGGCTCCCCATAAAGGAGGGAATCCTGTTTAAGATGGGACCCTTGGTGCACAAGTGCTATTTTGGTCAAGCCCCCACTATCTGAAGACATCCGTTCCACAGTACTGTCCCACCAGAACCCTTTGCTCCTCTAACAAAAGGCAGATTTTCTGCCCGGAGCACAAATGCGTAAACAGACTCAGAAGATCTTGCCCTGTGGAGACAGCAACTTTTTCGAACTCACTTCCTATCGGCCTGCGGTCTGAAGCCGTTCTTGCTACTTTCAGGAAATCTCTGAAAAACGCATCTGTTCAAATTAATTCTTCCAGCCTAATCTAGTTGCCCTGTGTCCTGTTTCTTGATGGTTGTCCTTTTGTGTTTATGCTATGGCGCCGCGATGCCAGTGGGCTTTCGACACCTAATAAATAAATCAATAAATAACCGGTCTGGAGGTGGTGTGGCCCTTGTCTTCCTTGATGGGTCCCTGCTACTATCATACCCACTCAATCTTAGTGAGCCCTTATGGTCTTTTAATTGTGGTAACATATTGTACAATGATCTAAAACAGGGAGTTACAATGGACATCAAGGGACGCCGCACAGCATAGTCTCAACACATTTCATAAAAAAGCATTCTTATATAGCAAAAAATCATCATACGTGACGTCACACTATGTGGCAAAGAAGAAAAATCTACAAGGGATTGTGGTTGGCTTAAGGGGAACATCTAAGTATACTTTCTATACTGGGTGGGATTGTGCTTGGGTCGCTACAGTTAGATTGACAACTCATGCCCAGCCCTAGTGCAAGTCATCTTCAAAAGTTATCAGATACATGGTACATCATTCGCTCTAAAACTATAAGGCCCTTCGCTATATGGCCTTCTACAATTGGTCGGCATGCTTGTACCCTTCCAGAACATTCAATTCACTAGCAGCACATGTCTACCTACCCAATTAGCCCTGTATCTCTCATCGCTCATGCCTTCTGCCATTCAGATTGTCTTTGAACTCGCCCTGTAGTTGCTTCTTGCTCCTGGGAATATAAGGGAGTGTGAGCATGTTCTTATCAAGGTTCAGGTCTGCATGCCCACTTCTATTTCCATCCTGGACTCACGTGACAGGAGGCCGTGAATCGCCCCTGTTATATCATTTAATTGTCTTGAATAAATAAACTTGGCACTCATGGAGGTCTCTCTTTGTAACTTAACAAGGGATGCTTCAGTGTTTCACATTCACTGTTCTTCAAGGACTGATAACCAGTTTTGGCTGCTTCAGCCTTTGACACCAGTCCAGACAGCCTTCTTGGTCTTGATTCGAGCTCCAGCTAATTCTTTGCTGCGACACACGCATAA
Source organism: Ambystoma mexicanum (assembly GCF_040938575.1). Classification (NCBI taxonomy): domain Eukaryota; kingdom Metazoa; phylum Chordata; class Amphibia; order Caudata; family Ambystomatidae; genus Ambystoma; species Ambystoma mexicanum. The sequence continues at coordinate 910,660,948 of NC_090933.1, read as the reverse complement.
CTATCCATCCTTCTTTCTCCATGGGTTTGAGCTTACTAAAATTGTGACATCGAACATCCAGATTCTATATAATGGCGGCACCACCTGCAGTCTATTTCACTACGTATAGCCAGCCTTATGATTACTTAGTCTACTTGCATTACAGCATCTGTACAGTTATAAAACGTCATGCATTTTCTGCAGTGCTTCTTCACACGTGCAATCTTCAATCCACATATGGAAGTTTACTCGATTCTTTACTTTGTCATCAGATTCTATAAGGTCTATGCATTCTGCTTCTTCAGCCACTCTTCTCAATGCGTCATGCTCATTTCTTGTGACATCACCAGCTGCTCTTTCATATTCCTTCGGGTATCTTCTCCAAGAGATTGTCAGTTCTCCGGGGATAAATCAGATAGGGTTTTCTTAATGGATGCCTTGTCTCGAAGACTCTTCTCGGAATAGTCACAGTCACTGTTGTTGTGCATGTCGCAACTTCTGGCTTCCAGCATACAGGTAGCATGGGGCGGGACTTCCTGTAGAGGCATTCGGCTGCTCCTCAACACTACTCCTCCTTTGAATGTCTTATCTGCAAGCTTTGTGTCTCTCCCACCTTCTCTCTCACTCTCGCTACCATCTACAGGATTCCTGGGCAGATCTCCCCTTCATTGTGGAGTTGGCCGACCTCACCTCCTCTATTCTAATCTCCTGCTTGGAGACTTCAACATTCATCTGGATTCTCCTGATGTGGCCACTCTACTCTTCCGCAACCTCTGTGTCTCGCTCTCTCCCTCACTGTTCTTTCCTCAGGTCTGACGTACTCAGCCGGACACACCTTGGTTGCGCTCCTCTCTGCTGATATCTCTGTCTCCTACCCTTTCACTACTCCTCTCTCCTTGACTGACCACGCTCTTTTCTCCCCCAATCTTGAGCTCCCCGGCTAAGCCTCCACCCGCACTGCTAGTCTCTTTCTCTGTCATTTGACAGATGAAGCGAGTGTAGTAGCTGCTTTTGCCTGCTCCTCCACTGCCCCCCACTCCTACTATTTGCTCTCACACTGATCTAGCTATTACTAACCTTCACCTCTCCATCTCCAACACCCTTGACATCCTTGCCCCTGACTTGAGGATCTGCATGAAGCCATCTGCAGTATGATTCCGATCTAGGCTTGCTGAAACGCAAGTGCAAAGATGCATAACAGAAGTGGTTGACTTCTAGCACATCCTCTGACAAACTGGCCTGCCGCCTGCGTCAAAGGCAATACCGACTCTCCATCCCCTCCATGAAACTGGACCATTTCCAATCCCGCATCTCTGGGGCCTCAAACAACCCAGCTGAACTTTATTTTAAAAATCTGTAAGGAACTTGCCAATCCTATCGCACTCTCCACCTCTCCTCGTCCTTAATAGGCCCTCTGCATGGCCTTGGCCTCCCATTTCACAACCAAAGCTCAGGACATCCTGACGGACATTAATAACGGTACCAGTGCTACTGTCATGTTCTGCTCGCGGGTGCCGGTACGGCCACCAGGTCAGACCTGGTGGCTGCAAGGGCACCCACGGGCAGAACTCGTAGTATGGCGGTACGGTTGTGACAGTGCTGGTAGCGCTACCGGAACCATTGTTCCCTTACCCCCATACTTATAATGAGGCCCAATGTCTCTAGAGCTCTGGTTCTCTCTAGGCTTGACTACTTTAACAGCCTCTTCCTCAATCTACCGCTCTGCTCCCTTCGTCCTCTTCAACTAATCCAGAATAGGACTGCAAGATTTATCCTTGGCCTCAAGCCCAGGGAACGCATCTCTACAGCCCTAAAATCTCTCCACTGGTTTACGGTGGTCGAAAGGATCAAATTCAAGACCCTTTGCATCATCCACAAAGCTTTCTGGGGTCTGGGACATCCCTACAGCCAACTCTCTCTCCCTATATACCTTCCTGATAGAGTCCTTAGTTCCTCTACCTCCAACTCTCCGCAGGTCAGATGTTTCTCCAAGCAGAGAGTGGGGGGGTAGATCGCTCTCTTCAGCAGGAGGCTCCCTTTGGAACAGCCTCCCTGCCCCTCTTTGACTTGAGCCAGATCTCTTTAAGTTCTGGAAGCTTCTCAATGCCTTCCTTTTCTCCTCCTCCTTCTTTCTTCCCCTCCGCTGCTAGTCTCCTCCTGCCTCTGAGACTAGTTGCCTGTGTTCCTCTAAGAATCACACTGGGCTTAGGCCCTCCTTTAACCAGCCTTCACCTGGACCCCTTCCTACAGCACATGCCCTTGGGCACCCTTCCTGGTCTAGCCTTCTGAGGTCGGTTCACCCTTGACCTCACACTTACCCTACCCCCTGGATTTTCCCCCTGGCACTTACCCTCCTGGGCACCCTTTAGAACTTGCCCAGCACTGGCCCCCCAGCACTTCTCCCTCACTACCCTGTCCCTATTGCATCCCTTCGCCCCATCTCCCCCGCCACCTGTACTTTATACTGCACTTGCACAATCCAAATGTCACAAGGCCTAGTTGGATCGTTATTTTTGTTTTTTCTCCTCTGTTCCCCCCACCCCCTTTTGCCTTGTGGCACCAAAAACTTGCTGTGTTGGCCCTATACAAATGGCCAATAAATAAAAAATAACATAAATAGATGCCCAGAATAAAATGCGATCCAACAGTAAGAAATAACTAGCTAGACTGGCTGCCTCAGAATGGCAGTCTAGTCATATCATAATAGTTGTCATACTTACTTTAAGATAGATGCCCAGAATAAAATACCACGCCACAGTAAGAAATAGCTAGACTAGCTGTACCAAAATGCCAGTCTAGCCACATACTAACACCTATCATCCTTGCTTTATGATAGATGCCCAGTAGAAAATGTCATGCCACAGTAAGAAATGGCAAGACTGGTTCCACAGTAAACCAGTCATTGGGAGGGGTAGATCCATATTGTCACTAGTGATCAGTGTTTTTGACTCGTTAGATGAATTTTTGAGTGTAACCAATATACTTATAGATTTTTTTTATGTGTTATCTGTCCACAGTCCGAATTAGGCTCAAGAAGAAGAGAGAATAATCTCGAAACATGTGAGCCATTGAATATGAACTCCTTGAACATCATTGTTGAAGACATTATACTTTGATTAAACTTCTTGTTGCTTTTTAATCTAAAACATTATTTTGTTGACTATGATTTGTATGTGAATGTTTGATACCCATTTAATTTGGTTGGAATTGTATCTTTAACCATCTGATGACGGGATATGAGGGTGTACAGGGGACGGGAGGGTTCCAACTTTGGATCCTCTTTTCTTTGTTTATGTTCTTAATGGTGGTTCTGTGCCAGGACCATTTTTCCTCCCCTGCACCTTAAAAGTGTACATCATTATATTGAATTAATTTGAAAGAGTTTTGCTTTTCAAATCAGGAGTGCACCCACAACCTTGTGTTTGTCCACAGTAGGAAATGCCTAGACTGGCTGCACCAAAATGCCATCTAGCCACATAATAGTTATCATGCTTGCTTTATCAAAGATGCTCAGAAAAAAAATCCCATGCCACAGTACGAAAGTGCTAGCTAGACTGGCTGCACTGGAATGCCAGTCTAGCCTTGTAATAAGTTATCATATTTACTTTATTATGGATGACCAGAATAAAATACCATGCCACAGTAAGAAACAGCTAGACTGGCTGCACCAAAATGCCCGTCTAGCCATATACTAGTACATATCATCCTTGCTTCATCGTAGATGCCCTGTAAAAAAAAAGTCATGCCACAGTAGAAAAAGGGTTAAACTGGCTCCCCCAAAATACCAGTCTAGTCATGTACTAATACATATCATCCTTGCTTTATCATAGATCCCCAGTAAAAGATGTTATGCGACAATAAAAAAAAGGGCTAGACTGACTCCACCAAAATGCCAGTCTAGCCACGTAATTACACTAATCATGCTTGCTTTATCATAGATGCCGATACAAAATATCATGCCACTGTACGAAAGGTCTAGACTGGCTCCACCAAAATGCCAGTGTAGCAACGTAATTACACTAATAATGCTTGCTTTATCATAGATGACCATAAAAAAGTCATGCCATAGTAAGAAATGGCTAGACTGGCTGCACCAAAATGCCAAGCTAGCCATGTGATAACACATATCATCCTTGCTTAATCAACATCAGTTTTTACTGGGCATCTCTCATAGATGGGCAGTAAAAAATGCCACTGTTGCACACAAATTCACACAACATTAATTTGCTCATTCACACACAAAATTCACTCACTCATTCACATGCACACCCATGCATCATACACTCATTCACACACCCATTACAGAATAATTACGCATAAAAAAAAGAATCTTATCTGCAGCCCCGGTCCAGAATCTGCTCTGCTCTGGCTGCACCTCCAGAAAGCTATCTGGCTCCAGTGCAGAATGAGCATATGCACACAGGAACCAGAGCTCTACATTGACAGCACTCAGATCTGTTTGAATGTGCGGGGAGGCACAGAAGCGCCCAATCATGCCATCATACATGCTGTACCCAAGCCTGCATTCCCAATGGGCCATTTAAGACTGCAGGAACAAAATGCCCCCACCTTGCATGGTCCATTGGACATGTGCGCTGGGGAACTAAACTGTCAAAAAACACATATTCCTTTGACAGTTTAAGACTAGAGGGGCCCGGAGTGCTTTCACAGGAAAGCCCAGGAGTGATCTCACAGCTGCAGCAAGTAGTTGAGGGCGTGCTCGATGGCTCTACTGGGCTAGCATGGCTCCTCCGTGATGGGGAAACACACTGGCTAGTTGTCACCTGCCATCCATTATGGACGAGTCTGCCCTGCCTTTCACCATCCACTTTCCTGCAATCTGCCTCTCTCAACCAATGCCCGTGCCCACTCTCTCGACTGGACCTCTTCTTCCTCCGGTCACAGATGCCCACCTTAGAAAGACAGAAGAGACTGCGATTAGTATCAGGATGTAATCACGAGCAGTGGATACAACTTGGTTCAATATAAGTAGACAGAGCAGCAGAGGCGTTGCTAGGGGGCTATAGCCCCGGGTCTTTTGGTTGTAGCCCCGGATAGAATCTCGGGGTCTACAACCAAAAGGGTAGCTAGCTCCGAGTCCAGACAATCCTGACATTAGTGTAGCCCCGGATCTTTTCCAGACCTAGCAACACCTCTGGAGAGCAGTTAAATATAGGCAGGTGAAACTACGGACTGCAATCAGAATAGTCAGCTGAGACTGGCGATCTTGCGTAAAACACACCAGGACACCATGTTCTTTCTTTACTACCTCTCAGTGTGATAGCCAGGAATTCGTGACAGGATGGGCCTGCATTATATGCTTGTGGGCCTAGATCAGAGCTCACCATAAACAAAGGGAGATGTTTTCAGTTTACTAAAGTGTTTTATTTTGCACTCAGGCGCCTCAGTCGAAATTGACGCTTTTATAGGCAATAGCATAATTGGACTAAAAAGTCACAAGACACAATTCACCCAAGGGCTCCTTTCATCTTGATCTTCAGTTTTGCAAAGACAATCTTGCTTGTTATAAAAGGGGAGCTTACATCCCAATTCTATACACACTTCTACGTGTTAAGTATTTACTTGCAAAAACAAGAAGTTTATTTTACTGTCTACTAGAACACCAGAGGAACAAGTTAGCCAGTCCATGTCCTCAAAGCAAGAAGTAGGAGGAATAGTGTCAACTTCAACATGTCATTACCCCTTAGGCGTCTCAAAGAAACATTGTACTGTGACGAGGACGATCCAGACCCAAAGTGATGAAGATTACCGGTAAGCACCCCAGCCATTCTTTTGCTAGTACTGTGCCATATCAACTCATCTACAAACACTTCTCATACTTTACTGTGGCTATAAGACCCGAGGCGGCGGACCAATACTGCCCCAGATAATGCCCCCGGACCCATAGTTACAGGGCCGAGCGTAGCGAGGGCCTTAACGGGGCCCCGGGGGGCATTACCGTGTGCGGTATTGGTCCGCCACCAAGGGTCTTATAGCCATTAGTACCCCGGCCCGTTAGACCGGGGTACTAATGGCATTTTTTTCTCTTCCGAAACGCTGACCCGTTTGGAAACAGAAAAAAACATTTAAAAAAAATAAAAAGTCAAATAAAATGCCCACCGAGAAAAGGGAAAACTTAGTCCATTTTCCGTTTCCATGGCGGCCATCGGGAGCGGACGCGCTGGGAACAGAAGTGTTCCCAGCGCATTCGCTCCTGAGAAAAAGAAAAAAGAAGGTACATGGGGTTGAGAGGGCAGGGAAGGGATAGTTTACAGGGGAGGGGGTGAAGGAAAAAAAAAACATTCCTGAGTCCCCGGCGGGGGACTAAGGCAGCCTCCAGCCTTGGGGAGGCTCAAGCGGGGATTGCCCCATTTCGAGCCTCCTCATTGGCTTAGGGGCTGCCACGCCCCCTACCGGGAACAAACGTTGGTACGATCGTACGTCCACGGGAATACCGTGTGGTATGGCTCGGAAAAGAGCCAATCCACGTGTAGGATTTTCCGTGGACAGCGCATGCCGGGTACTAATTGATGACCTGCACAGGACATCACACTTGTCTTTCCTCAGTCTATGCAAAAAGGACAAGCATACTCGTCCATGGCACTTAATGGGGTTAAGGAAACCCAATTCACTCACGTGACATTTGGATGAACCTGTCCCAGCTTTACTGCCCTTTTTTAGGCATAGCACACCTGGAAATCTGCTGATTTCTGACCCATTGGTGCTATGGCCTGTCACGTCTTCGGTAAGCAATCCCCTCCCCAGTCTGCAAAGTACCTTCCCTCCTTGCCTCAGGAGAAGGCAACAGGTGTTCAGCAATTAGATGATGGCTGATTGTTCTCCAGTGTTCCCAATGCGACTGGAAAGATTGATTGCTATTAGGAGCACGGAGATTGTCCAAGGGCACACCATTATTTACTCTGAAACCTTTGCTTATTAAGCGGCTTAATGTGCCGTGACTGATGACTTATGGTTGTTGATGGAAATATGATGCACACATACACCGATAAAAGGGTAAAATAACAGAAATACAAAGAGATTCAAAGGAAGCTGCTGCCTTTGAACTCCTGAGGCAAAAAGTTATCCTCATGTCAGGGATTGGGTGTTTTCCAAAGCTCCTGCATGGCTCCATCCTCCACTGAATCCAGAGAAAGAAGCTGTTTATCAGCTTGATCCGTGGCTGACTCTGACCCAGCTCCGACAGCCTCTCAGAAGAATGTGTCTGTTGCAAAGCGCCCTCCGTTTTTCTGGGCTGGCCTTTATACCCCTGTGGCACTGTGCAAAGCATGAACAACGTCTGTGGTGTGACCTTTGATTTGAAAATGGAAAGGCACTTTACAAAACCGATTTGGGATCTTATCTTAGCCAGCACATAGCAGTTTTGCAAAGGTAAATGCATTTTTATTTATTTATTTATTTAATTTATTTCTATAGCATCGGGAAGCCCGGGGGCAGCTGGGCGTTAAAACAAAAACACGCAGAGACAACGGAAAGCCACAAAACAGAAGGTCAGAGATGGTGCAGAATCATTCAAACGGAAGAGTTTTTAATTTCTTGCGAAAGGGTAGCCGGGCTTCTTCTTGTCGAAGTGCTAGGGCAAGAGCATTCCAAGCTGAAGCCACTAGGAAGGATCTCCCGTTTCCCCGGACTCGGTTGGGTTTGGGGCACATTAGTAACTGGCCATTGCTTGATCTAAGAGTTCTCCAGGTGTGATACTTAGTGAGTTTCCCTTTCAAATATAAGGGAGCAAGGCCATAGGTACACATGTGTGCCAAAGTAAGGGTCTTGAAACAAACTCTGGAGCTGCCCGGGAGCCAATGAAGATCGTTCCTTTGTTCACAGATGTGCATGCTGGTGGCAGTGCCACAACTGGTGGCACACACACATTGTGTGACCGTGGCAGGCAGGATTTGATGCCCTGGAGCTGCAGGTTTGCCCCCGAGCAAAGGAGGACAGGCCTTGCCCTCAGGCCATAGCCTGTCTACACCATAGCTAACGGCACACATGGGGAGGCATGTTCTGGACATGTGTTGCTAGCCATGAGACAAGAACAGAGGGGCAAGAGCTCTGGAGCTTCCTGTCGTTGAAACCATGACTGAGAGCCGAGGTGTAAGGGTGGGCCGAGAGTAATGCAGCATTTCTAACTGGCCGGCACGATGAGGCCCCTCCCTGTCTAGATGTGCTGGGGCCGTAGACCCCTTTCCACTGAGCAATAATTTCTTACTGAGAGAAACTATGTGGAAAGTGTAGTAGCACATCTTCAGCAGAGCATCCCAGCTGAAGTGACACTATCCAAGACACCTTAAGGGCCATCCTTTCCCTCCATTGCCCTCCTAATCTTACCCCAACCCTACCCTACCACTCTCTCTTAGATCTCCTTACCACTCTGGCTAAACTGGCATCCATCCCCCAATCTGCCAACCCTTCCTGTTCTCCCGTAGACCACTTCACACCCCAGATCATTAAGGAACTGACACCCTTAACCTGCACCTACCTCTCCCCTCTCTTTTTAATCCCTCTGTTCCATCTTTCGATAAGGTACCCACTGACTTTCCTCTCCTAAACAAAATATTCTAATGCTGATGCTAATAATCATAGACAGAGTTAGTGCCCCTGGCAAATCCTGCAAATCCCCCATGGACTCCATGGCTCCATGAATGCGACCAACACCTCCATACTGTCACTTGTAATCCAGTGGTAATTTCACCAGACTCAGCGGCGGTATTGGTAATCGAGTTTGGCAGTAATTCAGATGAAATTACCAACAAACTGGTAACAATGCTGCAAGTTCCTGAAAACAAAGTCATCCCTCTTCTGGTTCAGAAATCATCACTCCACAGATACAGCACTCACCATGCCTGTAAAATCCTCAGCACTGCTCACAACTCCAACCTGTGCACTCTATCCTTCTCTCTATTGGTGCACCAGATGCCTACAAGAATTAGGGTATCCGGTCATTGCATCTAAAACAAAGCATCAACAAACCATACCATTGAAAAAAAGCATCAAAAAAAACATTGAATGCATTTTTTTCAATGGTAAATGGTTTAGTTTAGTAAAAATGTGTTTTAAACCATTAAAAAGGGAGGTTGGGGGGACCCCCCCATAAAAAAAAATGTTTAAAAAAATGCATTCGATGTTTTTTTTTTAGATGCTTTGGTGTCAAAGGTATGGTTTGTCGATGCATATATAATACCTCTCAGAGGAATTCTGAATTAATGCTTATAGATGTTTAGGAACAGACTATTCTACACAATGGAGGACAATTTCCAAACCCCTGGATCAGTCAAAGTGGCAGCAAAAGTGGCTGTCGTGATTGCTGCCACTTGCACTGTCATTTCTACCGAGCCAGGGGATTGTGGAGCATTTTTCCGGTGGAATTGGTGGTTTGGACGGCCTTTAAATGTCCGCCCCCCTTTCCACCTCTGCATGATAAAGCTGCCTGGTCTACCGCCTGCAGGAGGAAAGGTAACGAGTAAGGGCGAATTCACCCCCGTTTTACTCGTTACTTTTCTACTCTGTTTTGGAAATGCAGCAAACATACATGGTCCCCTCCAGTGTGATTTCCGATTTATTTAAAAATGGTCAAATATAGAAGAGGTTGTTATATTGTTAATCAAATAGCTATATTTATTCAAAAAGTTTCATGTACACATGTCAACCTGTATGTATAACCGAGGTTCAGCTACTTGCAGCTGATAAGCTAAGATATTGGCATGAGGTATTTCAGTAAATGTATTAAAGTGTAATGAAAAGATTAGGCAATACATTCTGCTCTGGGATTTTTCCATCTCCAGCCTACATCAGACAAGTTCACGCTCATCAACTATGGTTGGGTATTATCGAGGCGCATCCCCCTGCCCCCCAGTCAGACACCTAAGCGGGTTCATGCAGAGCTAGATAGACCAGGCCCTGTATATGCAGAGAGTCTATAAACGCGCCTCATCACTCACCGACCCGCCTCTGCTTTAAACTACAGTGCTTCCAAACGCTCCATGAAGAAGGCTGGAACCCTCAGTGAATCCTTTGCATTTTCTACGAGGGTGCTAAGCTCTAGAAAATACTAGATGCGAATAATTATAGACATCTTTGTGACAATTTCTATGGGATCCAGAGAAACACATCTTAGGGATTACTGCATAACAGTTCCTAAGCAAGCCAGTCCAACATTGAGGGGTCAGTAGGGCTATTTTCAGAATGTTGCTTTTTGCGATGTTAATGTTATTGTGAAACCATGTCTTTTTGAATTCCATGATGAAACCTCAATGTGATTAGCTCTGTTAAAACATGTTCAGTTTAATTCTCTCCTGCACATTTTGGACGACACATATTGGGTCTAAGACACTGAGAGCAGCAGCATATGGCCTTGCTGTCTTTCTGTTAGATAGGCAGAACACAATCAGATCATACCTACGACTCACTTTCCATTGACGATTGGTTATTTTTCCACACTGGCATGATGCTAGGCGTGCATTATCTTACAGTATTCTCTCCATTGTGTTAACCAGCTGTGAAGCGTGGGTGGCATCAGACACTGGTCAGGAGCAGGGAGAGAAAGAACGGTGCAGGAGAGTGAACAGTGTGGAGCGCTGTGAGAGACAACTTCCCAAGGGATCAACATTTATAAGGATTCTTACTGCCACAGTTTAGATTAATAGTTTTACTGTGTTGCTATTCTATGTGCTTAGTCTGTGTGTTCGTGCGGGCACTTGCCGATTTGGAATGGCTTACATCCCTGGCCCTGTGTAATTTCTGCCTCAGGCAGGCGAGCCAAATGGTTTGTGGAAGGGCTGGAAAGAGGACTTTCTCCAATGTGTTCTTGGTAGTTTATGGGCCCAAGTATGCCATAGAAACTAAGGATGCACGTTTGTATCGCTGCTTGGGGCATGCTTGCAGGATATATAAGGTTGTCTGAACCTGCACAGCCATCTGATGGAGCATCTTTCAATAGTTTTGAGGCTAGACTTGCCAAACTAGATAAGCATTTTGAAGTGAAAGAGAACAAACTATTAGCTTTGTATCACTTCGCAACGAGAAGAAAAAAAAGTGGAGACTATTGAAGAGTTTGTGACAGTGTTGAGGGGTCTAGCGATAAAGTGTCAATTTGGACACTGTCAGGATGGACATCTTGGGGATCAGCTTATGATTAATTGTGCTAATGAATGAGTGAGGGAAGAGTTATGGAAAGAGGAATTCAAACTTGGATCCGGCCATAGAGATTACCAAACAGGCTGCTCAAACAGTGCTAGACATCGGAGAACTCAACAAAGAGGATGATAAGAATTCTGCTGGGCACAATGTTTTGCATAAACGAAGGAGTGGTATGAATCAAGGTCAAGGCTTTAAAAAATACGGGTTTGGAGAATTAAGAATAGAGGGAAAGTCAGAAATGCAATTGTGGGAAAAGAAGGGGGAGTGATCGTCATGGACAGAAACAATGTGATTGTCAACCTAGGAAATGTTTCAGATGTGGTAGTTTGCAACATCCCGCCATCAACAAGGAATGTGCAGCGGTGTATGTGGAGTGCAGACTGTGTGGTAGGAGAGGTCACTTAGCTAAGTGTTGCAGATTAGCTCTGGGTTGAGGTGGGAGCATAAATGAGAATGACCGAGAAGAGGAAGATATTGAGCAAGGAATGCAAGAGGGTTTAATGATCACACATGTAGTTAATGCAGTTATTCGGACCAGGATAAAGAAACCCAGATCAGTCATTAAGGTAAATTGAGTTGATATTCTTATGCTGATAGACAGTGGGTGGATTACATGCTGATTGGGAAGGATATGTGGGAATCCAAGTTAGAGTGCTGTATTCTTAAAGAATTTAGTTTAAGAGCTAATGCCTATACGGAACAGCCTATTGAAATAATAGGTGAGATGCATGAACATCTAGTATTTTAAGGAAAGAGCACCATGAGCAGAGTGTTTGTGATGAATGTTGGGGGTAATTTGTTGTTGTGGGGTTGTCAGGCTGCGTTGGGGATAAAGTTGGACCCCAATGCCAAAGAACAATTGTAAACCAAGAGTGAGGAAGGAATTGCAGCGGGGAGTGGAGTTAAGGGATACAAATCTCACAAGATGACGTTGGACTGGATGGAGACGGATGTGAGAGAAGGCCGAATTCGAGATTGGGTTCCCGGTGTATTTGAAGACAAAGTGGGGTGTCTTAAAGGATTTATTCATAAGATCAAATTGAAGTGGGGAGCAATTCCTGTCATGTTCAAGGTTAGAACAGTTCCGCTGGGATTAAGGCAGGAAGTAGAAGTGAAGCTGAACAGGATGGTGAGGGAAGGAGTGATTGAACAGTTAGATGCATTGGAATGGGTCATTCCATTGTTGTTGTGAGAAAAACCAATGTGGCAGTAAGAATTTGTATCAACCTGAGAGAGGTTTACAAGAATGTAGTTGCAGGAAGGTTTCCAGTTCCAAAGATTGATGAGCTAATCCCTGATTTGTCTGAGGCCATGTCATTTTCTCTTCTTGATCTCAGGTCAGCATATCATCAAATTAGGCTTCCACCTGAATCATCTGATGTGGCAACATTTATAATGCACATTGGGATGTTCAAATGTGTAAGGATGCCATTTGGTTAGATATCAGCTGCAAGCAAGTTTCAGAAGGTTATGTATGGTACTCTTGGATAAATTAAAGGTGTGAAATATTACACAGATGATATTTTGATTTGGGGATGTAATGGGACAGAACATGACAGTAGGCTGAGAGAATACTTTGAGAAATTGGGAGAGGCTTAGCTCACGTTGACATTGGAAAAGTGTAAATTCTGCAAATCTGAGGTTGACTTTTTGGGATGTAGTTTATCTGAGGGAGGAGTTAAGCCAAAGTGCAGTGCGGTTAAAGCCATTACTGGAATTATTACTCCTAAGAACAAGGTGGAGGTGTGGTCCTTCCTTGTAGTGATAGAATACTATTCCAAGTTTGTTAAGGGCTTATTGAGCAAGACCAATCATTTAAGAAAGCTCACCATAAAGGGAGTGAAATTTGAATGGCCAAAGGACTAGGATATGGACTTTAAAGGAGTGAAAGAGGATAATGAGAATGCCTGCTTTAAGAGGCTTCAAGGAAGATTTGAGAACTGTAGTGTATACACATGTGTGCGATTTGGGCTTGGGAGCGGTTTTCATGCAGGAGGTTGGTGGTGGGAGAAAGAGCACCATAGCTTTTGCATCAAGGCTGTTGATAGAGGTAGAGTCATGCTACTCTGTGATTGACCAGGAAGCATTGGCAATAGTGTGGGCAACTATTTAGACTTTTTCTGTCTGGTAGGTCATTTGTACTGAGGACTGATCATAAGCCATTGGTTGCAATATTCAACAAGAGAGGGTTGAATGGGGTGTCAAGAAGAATTGTCAAATGGGTGACGAAGTTACAAGGTTTAGACTTTGTTTTTGAACATGTATCAGGAAAAAGAAAGCTGTGGCAGATGGATTGTCTGGGAATCATATTATGAAGATGGGGTGGAGATAATTTTGGAAGGGGACATTAAGAATACATTCATTGTTGAAGGCTGTCTTAAAGAGGAAGAGTGGATTAAAGTTTGTGAGGAAGATGGGGTTTACCAAGAGGCGAAGAGGCACGTTGAAGAGTGATGGAGTGAAGGGTGTGAGAAGCGAGGAACACAAGACATGAGAAGATTTAAGAGAGTGAAAGATGAATTAAGCATTCTCTGAGAATATGTGTGCAGGGGACAAAGGTTATGAGTCCCTGATCGGATGAGAGAAGTCATGGTGAATTTAGGCCATGAGGGACATAAAAACAGATTTCTGATAGCAAACAAATTCATTGAGCATCAAATTAAACAGTGTGGAGAGACAGGGATCAGGTATTAGAGACAAGGACGCCTGGAATGGAAGTGCCACAGGCTCCAGAAGTTCTGTGGGAAAGTAATGCTGTTGATTTGTTAGGTCCATTGAATTTTGCAGCTGCGCTTGCCAATTACATCATAGTTGTGATGGATCTGTTGTCAAAATGGCCGGAAGTAAGAATTTTGAGAGAAGTGATGTCGGGAAACATAATAACGTTTTTGGAGAGTGATTTTGGAGACAAGGTTTTCCTTCAAAGATATTGAGTGACAATGGGCCTCAGTTCACATCAAGAGAGGTTCAAAGATGGTTGAATGGTGTGGGAGTTAAGCATGAAAGGACTGCATTGTATCATCCCCAAAGTAATGGTTGCATTGAGATGTTTAACAGGACGATTATGGATGGTATAAGCATGTCGGTGAGTATTAATGAAAACTGCAGAAAGTGTTGATGCATCGGTTATTTCAATATTGGATTACTCCCCATGTTACGGCAAAAGTGTCACCATTTGAGGTATTTGGGGGACACAAACCAAATGAATTAATAATAACACACGTCCTAAGAAAATGGATTTTGTACCATATTTCCATTTAACATGTTGTGTGTTACTTTTACCATATGCGTCATTCATCAACATGTTTGGAGACGGAAGGAGATGCATTATATAGTTCATTACATTGAAGTTATAGTGTATATGGAGGTAGCTGTCGAATCCTCCATGTGTTGTTCCATATAGGATTGTTGTCATTCAAGCAGAAGAATGTTGAGAAACAATGTAATGGGGAGGGAGAGACCAGTAGGAGACTAGAAGCTGAAGGAGGAGGATGTGCTGCAGCGGTTCCTTATTACACTTTCAGAATAAAGAAGATAAATACAGGAACGAGTTGGAATTACCTTTCCTTCAACATTTTTCATGTACCCATGTTATGAGTTCATATTTGAAGTAGCATCACTTTAGTGCAGCACACACGATTGCAGGATCTTCAGCATCCAGAGCTGGTGGATGAGAGGCCCGGAGGCTACCTCTTGGTGTGTTGAAACATCTTGTATGGTTCACTTCTTAAGACATGACAGCTTTTTGCATGTTTCCTCTTGACCTATGCTATAGAAATCATATATATACGCAGGACTTGCTATACAATTGTGTCCCCTAGTTTTTAAAATTGGGAATACAATGGGCCTCATTACGACCTAGGCGGAGAACCATGGTGCTAATAGCACCATGGTCCATGCCGGTAACTTACCGACTCCGCCATGGAGAAAGGGGGAATTACCACCCCATTACAAGGTTGGCAGGACGGTAAGTCCCCATTCCTCCATGGCCCTTCCCCATTCCCATTTTTGCCCCATAGGGCTCAATGGGAATGGGGAAGGCGCTAAGTACGGTGCCGCAAATTGCGGTACTGTACTTAGCACCAAGGTCCCTTTGCGGGTCCCTACTTTAACGGCTGGTGTAGACCAGCCGTTAAGGTCGGGTCCCGCAAAGGGACTTCGTAATTAGGTGCTAATAGGTTAATGGCGCCGCAGCCTTTTACGGCGCCGTTAACCCATTAGCGCCAGGGTCGTAATGAGGCCCAATGATATTTCTCGTGAGTAAAAATGTTATTCCCATCTCCATTCCCATCACCATATATATATTTTCGCAATCTATACTTAATTGCACCTAGTACTGCATGCACATTAAAAGATGCATTTTGCCTCAACTTCCTCTTCATCTGAGGCAGCAATAATATTAGAGCGCCTTCCTGTGGCACTGCCCTGCTGGTACCGCTGACCTGAACATGCCTGTGGGGCTGTGCAGTTGAGGGCAGAGGGCCTGGCTGCCATGTATCAGTTATTTCGTATTTATGCTGTAATTAATGCTATTTGTACTCCCTATTTTTCTTTCCTGTGGGATTCTTTGACTGTTTTTATGAGTAAACGCGTGTTGATGTCTGAGTAGCTGAAAGGCTTTATATTTCATTACTCGATATTAAATTTAAAAAAGTATATAGAATGTAAAAAAAAGAAAGAGAGATAACATGATTGTTGAAAACTGGGAAATTAATCTTCTCTACAAATTAGGAAAAAGCAAACGAATAAACTTCTTATATGATTACGAGTCTTGGGTATGCGTTGCCCTTCTACGGTAAAGGGTATCTTATTTGATTGCAATTCAATATCACCAGTGGACAGAATTCATACCAAAAAGCGAATATGCCTTGATTGAAAATAAATGTCTCCTGTCATACACTTGATGTTGCCAACTTCCCAAAGTACATCTTAGCATACACAGCCCACATTTCTGCAACATGTGGTTAGAAGAATAAAGAACAGCTTGAACACTGTGAAAAAGCATGAATCTGTTTATTATTAACATATTTTCTTCAAATTAATTCTTCCATTTACCAAATACCATTGGAATGTATTCATTTATTTTGTATATGCATTTTTTGATAGCGCCCATGACCCAGAAGTATCATGGCGCTAGAGAAGTTACAATACAGATGGTGCATTTATGACACGTGGGTTACAGGATTGTGTCGGAATATGGTTATAGTTACAGGTAGTGTTAAGCAAGCAGGTAATGTAAAGCAAGCAGGAATTAGGCATATTTGTTGAACAGTGCTGTTTTGACGTTTTTGCGAAAGGTCTGGTAGGAGAGTTCTTCTTTCATGTTGGAGGGGAGCATGTTCCAGAGAGTGGGGGTGGTCACAATGAAGCTATATCCTCCAGCTCTTTTTCTGGTGACTCTATGGGTGATTAGTGAGGTGGAGGACCAGGATCGCAGGTTGCGTAGGTTGTTTTTTTTGTAGATGCAGTGGGCAAGGTAGGGAGGGGGCGGTGTTGTGGAAGCAGTGATGAGTGATGGATAGGATTTTGTACTCGATATGTGCCTTGATAGGAAGCCAGTGTGCTTCATGTCTCACTCTGGAGATGTGGTCAGACCTTGTCATTCCCCATACTGCTTGGAGGGCGTTGCTTTGGATAAGCAGCAACTGATCCATATTTTTGTGGCGGTTCCTGCGAGGATGGAGTTGCAGTAATCTAATTTGCTGCCAATGATGGCCCTAGCAAATGTGAAGCAGTTGGTTAGGGTGAAGAACTTTCTGGATGAGTTGATAAATTTGGTGGAATAGGCCACGGAGGAGGCGATAGCCTTGACATGTTTGTGCATGTTTAGTTCAGCGTCGCGGTAGACTCCCAGTGTTTTGACAAGGGAAGAGACAGAGGTGATGTTCCTGTCTATACGAAATGAGGCAAAGGCAGTGTCAAGATGCTTGAGGCAGTGCAGACAGCCAATAATTATCAGCTCTGTTTTGTCATCGTTCAGGCAGAGATGGTGGTTAGCCATGCAAGCCTGGCTGATGCTAAAAACCTGGTTGATGTTTGCAGAGTCAAATCATGGTTGCTGGTGATTTCGAGGAGGACCTGCGGGTCATCGGCAAAGTTGGTGTACGAGATGTTTAGGCTTTCCGAGTGGTCAAAGAGTTGCTTAGTGTACATATTGTACAAAGTGGGTGAAAGACAAGATCCTTGTGTGACACCATAGGAAACTGGAATGGAATCAGCTGATTTATCCTCAACAAATTAAAATTGAATACCTTATCCCGTTCAGTACTTTAAGAAGCAAGCCATGAATCGAAGGTAGTGCACACTGTTCATTACTTTAATGCTTCCAAATGCTAACAATAAGGGTTAGTGGTAATCCCCATTCTTCCTGGAGGCAAAAAAGAGGAGCTCCTGTGGATTATTTATCTGTTGGTGTGTTGTGCCTCTCTGCACGCCAGTTCTCCACACCTTGCACAGAACTCAGGTTGAGTGTTGATTGTTGTATGTAGTGATGGGTAAGGTTTCTCTGGTGTTGGCTAACAGATTACCACTACTCACTTCTTTCTTAAGAACATCATCAGTGTTCTGGCCAGACTGCTTGAGTTCTGTTTCTCCATACTGTAATCCACTTCTGTCCACAGAATCACTTTGAAAAGGGATTTGTATGAGTTATGTAGGGGGACATTTTTACTGTATTTTGAACATCAAACGCAACCTTAAATTCTCTCTATGACTATTAGTGCTTTCCAAAGTACAGAAAGGAGAAGAACAATCCATGAAGGGGGTCACATACATCTCATAAATCAAACATACAAACAGAAAAGAAAATATGTATCACATCAGCATTTCCTTCTTGTGCTTTTCCTATTGCAAAGTAGCAGCATATCACAGAGCCTAAAAATGCATAGCTATACATTTTATATGGCAATTAAGACACTGTTAGACTATCTATGTCTCTCTCTTTGGTTATACATATGAATTATTCTGTAAATCAACTCAGAGAATCATTATTTATATCACGGCGGATCAGGAGTTTTCCATGTCCTGGGAATCAATCCTTGTGCTATCAAAGTTGTTTTGTTATGAACTGTGAACTAGCAAGTAAGACTCCTCCCCCGGCAGACCAACATGTTCTTGGAGGCATTCTAGCACAAGAAACAAACATGTGCTGGAAATCTTACTTTGGTGAAAGGCATGTGGCATATAATGCCTGCCCCTCAGATTGCCATTTGTTCAGCTGGGCTGGGTTGCAGTACATCACAATAGATTACACTGACTTACTGAGATGTAAACTGACATGCACTGTCAATTTCGATGTTATCTTCCCCAGATTCACTGAGTTCTCCCTCCTCACCTGTGTCAGACGATTCTGTGTTGCATTCTTCCTTCAGGGATCTCCTCCAGGTGTTGAAGTCTCTTGTTTTCTTTAGAAGCAGTGGTCTACCTCGAAAAGAAGCCACCGTTACTGAACTGACTGTATCCACGTGACCCCCTTCCAGGACAGCTGGATGGGGAAAAAGCCAATCGGCACAAAACCCCCCAAGAGATGGTGAGAGGTAAGGAAGGTGGTTCCTATCCCTCTGGAGCAGAACACTGCAGGCAAAAACCCGGCGGTGGCTGGGGAGTCTAAGGTAAGCACTCCGATGGTGTGAGTTAAGGTAAGAGGTTCGTAGTAGTTATCAGGATCAGAAAAATGCAGGTAAGAACGCTGATGTGGCTTGGGATTCCAAGGTAGGCGCTCCATAGCAGGTAGAGAGAAAGAGAAGGTGGTATTATCAATGTGCAGTCTAGCGGGGCACCGAAAGACTAGGCGCAGAGAGAGAGAGTAACCAAAAGAGGAACTCCGTGCAAGACGCAGAAGACAGAGTAACAGAAAAGAATGCTGCAAGAGCGTGGGGCTGAGGAAATTCAGAATATCTCCGGAGAAAGGGGCGCAGGCGTTTGAGCGTCCAGAGGTATCCTACACTGCCTGTGAAGATTTATTAAACATCCGCCATGGGTCTGCAGACCTTTTAACCTACATTACTACATTCAAGAGGTTGGCAGCAGAAGCCGGATAACCATTAGAGAAGCTCACTTCCCCATTATTTTGGGCGTAACATGGTTGAGGAAACCCAATCCTCGGATAGACTGGACCCAGAACCAGCTGGAATTCAACTCTGGTTATTTCAAGGGCCATTGGCCCTCATTACAACACCGGCGCTAAACCATGGCGCTATTAGCACCATGGTTGGTGCCGGTGTTGTAACGAGTCCGCCATGGTGAAATGGGGAAATACCGCCCCATTCCAAAGTTGGCGGGGCGGTATTTCCCCATTTCACCACGGCCCTTCCCCATTCCCATTTTTGCCCCATAGGGCTCAATGGGAATGGGGAAGGCGGCAATTACGGTACGTCCCTTTGCGAGTCCCTACTTTAACGGCTGGTCCAGACCAACCTTTCAGGTCGGGTCCCGCAAAGGGACCTCGTAGTAAGGCGCTAAGTGGTTAACGGCGCTGCAGCCTTTTACGGCACCGTTAACCACTTAGCGCCTGGGTCGTAATGAGGCCCATTGTCTGAACAAGACGCAGTACAACACAGTACAAACCCTTGCTGTAGAACCAGAAAAGGTCCTTGGTATCCACCATATCCCTACGGAATTGAGCGCTTTCAGTCAAGTCTTCGTAGAGAAAATACCTCAGGAATTACCTCGCCATACACCGTAAGATTGTGCCATCGATGTGGTACCTGAGGCTTTGGTTCCATTCGGCAGGATGTTTTCACTTTCGCTCTCTTAGAAAAAGGCCCTTAAAACTTACCTGGATGCAAACTTAGAAAATGGCCTCATTAGGCCATCCCGATCCCCAGCAGGTTCATCCTTGTTTTTCATTCCAAAGAGAGACTCTTCCGAACTTTGGCTTTGCATAGATTACCGCGGTCTCAACAAGGTAAACATCAGAGATCGGTATCATATGCCTCTCATAACAGTTATCGTTGAAGCAGTCCAAGGTGCTAAGGTTTTTTCTAAACTGGACCTCTGCAGCGCTTACCACCTTCTTCGTGTCCGCTCAGGTGATGAGTGGAAAACAGCGTTTGGAACCCTTTTGGTTTATATGAGTACAGGGTAATGCCCTTTGGACTTGTTAACCCCCCCACAATCTTCCAGCGGTTTATGGACCGAATATTTTCCGACATAATTTATCCGACTGTCAAAATATATTTAGATGACAAACTAGTGTTCTTGTCCTCTCTCCAAGAACACAAAGAACACCTGCTGAAGGTTATGAGATGTCTCCAGGAGAATTAGTTACTAGCCAAACCAGAAAAGCGCCTGTTTTGTATCTCACCCGTCCCCTACCTCGGGTATATCCTTTCTCATGATGATATCCGGATGGACGAGAAGAAGGTACCAGCCATTCTAGATTGGCCAGCACCTACTTCAGGTTCAGCGTTTCCTGCGACTGGCAAATTTCTATCGACGCTTCATCCCTAGGTTTTCGGAGGTGGTGCTAGCCATTACGCCCCTTTTGAAAAAGTCAACCAAGCCGTTCTCTTGGAACCTTCAAACTAAACAAAGCCCTACGCGTTTGAAAGGGTTATTTTGTTTGGCCCCTGGTCCGAGACAGCCGGATCAGTCCAGGCCTTTCATCCTAGAGACGGAAGCCTCAGCCTCAGCGGTTGGTGCGGTTCTGCTACAACAGCATCGGAAACTTGAACATCCAGTAGCTTATCTTTCGAAGATGCTCACACCTAGTCAACAGAACTACTCGGTCATCGAAAAAGAGCTCCTCACAATGAAACTGGCATGCAAGGATTGGAGACACCTTCTTCAAGGCAGTTTACATCATTTTCTCATCCGCACAGACCATCGGAACTTACAAGTCCTCCAGACTATGGACTGTGTGAATTCTCGACAGGCCAGGTGGGCACATTGTTTTGCACAATATGATTTCCAAGTGACCTACTTGCCGGGCAGCCTGAACACACTGGCTGACGCCCTCTCCTGCAAACACTCAAAGGAGGCCACCATACAGATCCAAACCGAAAGGTTGATACCTCAAAATTGCATAGTATCCTCTTTCCTACAGGAAGTCCGAGAAGCAACCATTCAGGAGCAAACATCGCTGCCCCCAAAGACATCCTCTCGATTGAAAGACAAGGACGGACTATTGCTTTTTGACCACCGTCTGTTCATACCAGAGGTACCGAAGCGTCAGGATAGCAGTTTGCTAGTCACTGCAGTTGCAACGCGCTGGGCCACCGGAGAGGAAGTGGATTTGAACCTCTGGCGGCACCATCTGGTCAGAAAGACTAGACCGCGTGTTGGCTGCGTGTAGAACGTGACGGAACAATTAATGGCGGCGGCCCTCTTTCCACCTCTGCCATAGCTTCCATGAACCCGGGTGCATGATATGCACAATTCCAAAGTCAGCACTATTAAGCGATAGCTAATTCTGGATAATCCAGTATCATCCTGGCTACGGTGCTCTAAAACCATATCACAACATAATTCAAATGTAAAGAGAGGACTCCAAGGGAAATCACATTAAAGACCTGGGCTAAATACATTTTGCAACACCCTTAAAACGAAAACATTTGATATCAATGCCCCATTTGGCTTTGAAATAATTACTTTTCATTTCTGCCATGTCCAGTATTTCGCCTGTTCCAAATATTTCAGGAAACTTTGTTATAATATGAAAGCAAGTGACTCGGCAAGCCGATGTGAAAGGCTCTAAAACACCAAATTAATTTGTGCAGGACCATCTCCTTATGATCTTAAATATCCCAGAAAAGGTGGAGGGAAGACCACATCGCAAGAGATGTCTTGCAGGGCTCGATTATTTGCCTAAAATGTGAAATCAATCTCAGTATAAACCCCCAAATACTTCACCAAAGTCCCAATTGGGCTGACATAATAATCCATATTCCAAGTTACAGACTGCGATTTTCGTTCATTTAACATATAACCTGACACAAATAAACCTTAACATGCCAATTCATCTCTGCAGTGGTTTCATTTAATTCACTGGTGATGGCCAGCATTCCATCTGTGTATGCCACAATGTTCCTAGTACTATGTACCAAAAGGGGAGAGGGGTTCACATGTATGCAACCGGAGAACAAATCGCCGGGATAAACTGCAACAAGCACAGGAGTCAAGTCGGGGGATAGATCAGGTCAAGGAAAGTAGAATTTCATCAATCTTTAATAGACACATATTCAATTATATCATACATAGTGCTGAAATTACAATAAAAGCAGCATAAAAACATACCATCAATACTCCACATTTCCTATTAAAGTGCATATTAGCTTGATAGTATTCCTAACATATTGGAATAAATACACTGGGAAAAATTATAATGGTAGTTTGAATTTAACTAGAAAAAACAAAAAGGAAAAAATATTCAAAAAGAAAAAACCAAAAAGAAAAAAAGAAAGAAAAACCAGAAAAACAAGGGCACTCATCCAGGCAAGACTGAACACTCAGTATCTCCTGCGAGGTAAAAAAGTTGTCCCCTAGATAAACGGGACAGTACCAATGAATCACTACTTCAAATTTACTGCCTCCATTGGCGCCTATAACCAAACTCTGTAAGGACTAACAATGTCCGGAGGGGTAATTAAAGTATTAGTTTGCAATTTGTCCCCCCCCCCTGGGGATGTATTTACAACGCTTAAGATATACCGGGAGGTTGGTAGCCCCGCACCCGACTAGAACACAGTCACTGGATGGCTCGGAACACCAGTTACTCAGGTCCACCCTACGTGCGAACTTCAGGTCCAGAGTTCTCACCACTCCAGGTCCGGTTCGCTGGCGAAGCCAAGCAAGAACTTTATTCCGTAATGAGTCTCTAGTCTCTATACCTTCTGCTTTCCCCACATTTGTTATGACAAAGTTCCTCTGGTCCAATACAAAGGCTTTGATGTCATTGTTCTCAATGTTAGGCATAGATTGCTTCTTTGTGTACGAGGATCGAAAGTGGGTATGTTTAACAGTCAAGTCGACTGGTTTTTTAAGGGGACTTACACCTGAGATGGAAGGTGGTAGTTTAGTAGCAGCCCATGGATGTGCTACAGCCAAAAACGGAACAGGCGTAGCTGGCTCTTCCTGCCGGGGGAAGCCAGTTGTAAAAGGCACACCACTGTCTGTTTGACAGCATTTCTGTACCCCATATGTGGAAGGGGAGGTTTGAGACATCTTCTCAGCACAGTCAGATGTTACTTGAGGGAGTTTTTGCTGAAAAAACCCTGCTGGAGTGTGCTCCTTAGAGCAGGTGCGTAACATCCATCTGTGGAAAACTCCGAAATTCGTGCAGGCTGTGATGTCTAACAGCATCTGTTCCTTAAATTGGCACCAGGGAAACACACTCCCAAGATCCACAAACCCTATGTGCTTCTGAGAAGCTAGTGGACCCTTGATATTATAGCCCAATGCTTTAGATACACGCATGCAAGGGGAGGCACAGGCATCATATGCGTCCTTCCCAATGTCATCAGTAGTGCTTTTATTATTGTCCAATATTTCGGAGATGGCACGATGCTCTAGTTGGAGATTCAACCTCCTTTTTCTTTGGGTCACATAGCTAGGGGTCAAATGGAAGGGGCTGAACATCCCTCTTAGGTGCTAGCCCATGCTTTCCAGCCCATGAATGAATTTGAAACTCTGAAGAATACATGTGGCTTTTCGGCATGAGGTAGGGAAATAATCGGTAAAAGATAGAGGAGAGGGTTATGGGGTGTGGTCTTAATGGCCAGGAGAAACATTATTTTTGTTCTGTAAAGGCTTAGCATCAGGCATAGCAGCACTTGCAATAGATGGCTTAGAGGCCATTGGCAATGCAATGGGATGCTTTTGGGGTAAAGGAGAGGAAGCAGAAAATGTGTTTGTCATCAGTAAAGAGAAGGTAAGAGAAGCTAAACAAGGAGATTGGTTTTCCCAGCTAGTACGTGTAGATTGTCCAGACTAGAGGATACAGGAACGAGCCTTGGAAGACACCAACAATTAGGGGGTGACACTGGGGGCTGCCACTGTTGAGGAAATGGAAAAGGTATGATCAGACAGAAAACAGGCGACCCAAGCAAGGGCAGTGTCACGCAAAGCCAAGTCCAGAGACAGTCATTAGAAGAGAGGGAGCGATCTACAGAGGCCTTAGCAATGCATGAGAGGCTTCTGGCCGGGGATTCCCCTTTCACCACTGCCATGTGCCTAACACCTTCTGACACAGATCTACACGCTGTTAAGCATGGCTGATCATATCACATTTCTTTCAAAGCTCTTTATGTGCAGTACTAGGAACATTGTATCAAAGAATAGGCGTCCCCGACCACATGAACCCAGGGGAGAACCAAAATAATATGTACCAAAAGGGGAGAGGGGTTCACATGTATGCAACCGGAGAACAAATCGCCGGGATAAACTGCAACAAGCACAGGAGTCAAGTCGGGGGATAGATCAGGTCAAGGAAAGTAGAATTTCATCAATCTTTAATAGACACATATTCAATTATATCATACATAGTGCTGAAATTACAATAAAAGCAGCATAAAAACATACCATCAATACTCCACATTTCCTATTAAAGTGCATATTAGCTTGATAGTATTCCTAACATATTGGAATAAATACACTGGGAAAAATTATAATGGTAGTTTGAATTTAACTAGAAAAAACAAAAAGGAAAAAATATTCAAAAAGAAAAAACCAAAAAGAAAAAAAGAAAGAAAAACCAGAAAAACAAGGGCACTCATCCAGGCAAGACTGAACACTCAGTATCTCCTGCGAGGTAAAAAAGTTGTCCCCTATTCAATCCAATAAATTGTTATGGGAAACAGACAAGTATAGTCGCGTCGTAGCTTAATAGAACAGAAGCAATACTTGTCTCCAATCTGACCATGATAGTCAACAACCAGTACCTCGTACAGCGACCGACCATTTCATGGGCTGTACTGGTATCATACACGGGTGGTTTCGACGACTAATTAGCACAGTCTAGGCAGTCTAGCTCCTGCCCTAGCAGGAGAGAGAAGGCCTGACAGTCGTCTTCCTCAGGACAGGACAGATTAGATAATTTAGTAATACAATTTAAACATTTCATTTCTTCACATATCTCAAGGCACAAAGCACTTAGTTACAGGCAATATGGAAATAGTTTTAAAATTCTTCCATGCAGACATTTATCTTCATGTAGATCTTCCGTAATTCACAACGATGAGATACTTCTCCATCTTAGTGATACTCAAAACTAACATTTGTAAAAAGATATACATCAAGGAAAGAAGAAAAGAGAAAGAACTAATTAGAACAATAACCAGTTTTTTATTTAAACATTAAAATCACTCATTAAAATATTCCCTTGACCTGATCTAGCAACCCCATGCGTGACCCTATCCGTGCAGTAAAAAGTCATATTCCCATCTGTGTTAACTCCAGGGATAGCCCCACAATCTGTTCTAGGGAAGAACTAGAAGTGAGCAACTCCCGATCAATTAAGGGAGAAAACCAGGGGCCTGATCGTCCCTGCCTATTCTGCCGTGAATATGCAGTTAAGTCAATCCAGCCAGGCAGTACGGGAAAGGGAGCCTAAAGGCATTTCAAGCTCACACTATCATCCCGTCGGTCAAAAAGCTCAAAAGCAGAGTGCAAGCCAACCAAATGGTTCAATGTAAAATTATAGAGAAAAAAGTGCAACCCGTACCTTCAAATTGGAAAAAGAGCTCCTCCAGAGTGTGAGTGGGTCTAAACAATACAGCTCCGAATTCTTGTAAAAGTGCAATGCGTGATTCGCTAGGACACGAGAAGGTGGGGCCATCTAGAGACCCAATGCGGTCCGTATCCTGCAAAAAAGAAGAAACCCATCCCGGGGTTAAAGAAAATAAGGAGAGGACTAGCATACGAGCAACAGAAGAAAACCAAAAGAGACTAAATAGAACCTCCCAATCTTACCTATCTACGATGTAGTCCTCCTATGAGGCTGTAGCCGCTATGCAGGTCAGAATCAACTGACTGCTGCTGAATGCGTAAGTTCCTCCAATGGCTTCGGTTTAGTTCCCGGAAGTCAAATGAGGGAGCTACTCAAAATGCCTAAAATACCGTCTCCACGTCCCATGTGACTGATTGACGGCAGTCACATGGGACGTGGAGACGGTATTTTAGGCATTTTGAGTAGCTCCCTCATTTGACTTCCGGGAACTAAACCGAAGCCATTGGAGGAACTTACGCATTCAGCAGCAGTCAGTTGATTCTGACCTGCATAGCGGCTACAGCCTCATAGGAGGACTACATCGTAGATAGGTAAGATTGGGAGGTTCTATTTAGTCTCTTTTGGTTTTCTTCTGTTGCTCGTATGCTAGTCCTCTCCTTATTTTCTTTAACCCCGGGATGGGTTTCTTCTTTTTTGCAGGATACGGACCGCATTGGGTCTCTAGATGGCCCCACCTTCTCGTGTCCTAGCGAATCACGCATTGCACTTTTACAAGAATTCGGAGCTGTATTGTTTAGACCCACTCACACTCTGGAGGAGCTCTTTTTCCAATTTGAAGGTACGGGTTGCACTTTTTTCTCTATAATTTTACATTGAACCATTTGGTTGGCTTGCACTCTGCTTTTGAGCTTTTTGACCGACGGGATGATAGTGTGAGCTTGAAATGCCTTTAGGCTCCCTTTCCCGTACTGCCTGGCTGGATTGACTTAACTGCATATTCACGGCAGAATTGGCAGGGACGATCAGGCCCCTGGTTTTCTCCCTTAATTGATCGGGAGTTGCTCACTTCTAGTTCTTCCCTAGAACAGATTGTGGGGCTATCCCTGGAGTTAACACAGATGGGAATATGACTTTTTACTGCACGGATAGGGTCACGCATGGGGTTGCTAGATCAGGTCAAGGGAATATTTTAATGAGTGATTTTAATGTTTAAATAAAAAACTGGTTATTGTTCTAATTAGTTCTTTCTCTTTTCTTCTTTCCTTGATGTATATCTTTTTACAAATGTTAGTTTTGAGTATCACTAAGATGGAGAAGTATCTCATCGTTGTGAATTACGGAAGATCTACATGAAGATAAATGTCTGCATGGAAGAATTTTAAAACTATTTCCATATTGCCTGTAACTAAGTGCTTTGTGCCTTGAGATATGTGAAGAAATGAAATGTTTAAATTGTATTACTAAATTATCTAATCTGTCCTGTCCTGAGGAAGACGACTGTCAGGCCTTCTCTCTCCTGCTAGGGCAGGAGCTAGACTCCCTAGACTGTGCTAATTAGTCGTCGAAACCACCCGTGTATGATACCAGTACAGCCCATGAAATGGTCGGTCGCTGTACGAGGTACTGGTTGTTGACTATCATGGTCAGATTGGAGACAAGTATTGCTTCTGTTCTATTAAGCTACGACGCGACTATACTTGTCTGTTTCCCATAACAATTTATTGGATTGAATAGGGGACAACTTTTTTACCTTGCAGGAGATACTGAGTGTTCAGTCTTGCCTGGATGAGTGCCCTTGTTTTTCTGGTTTTTCTTTCTTTTTTTCTTTTTGGTTTTTTCTTTTTGAATATTTTTTCCTTTTTGTTTTTTCTAGTTAAATTCAAACTACCATTATAATTTTTCCCAGTGTATTTATTCCAATATGTTAGGAATACTATCAAGCTAATATGCACTTTAATAGGAAATGTGGAGTATTGATGGTATGTTTTTATGCTGCTTTTATTGTAATTTCAGCACTATGTATGATATAATTGAATATGTGTCTATTAAAGATTGATGAAATTCTACTTTCCTTGACCTGATCTATCCCCCGACTTGACTCCTGTGCTTGTTGCAGTTTATCCCGGCGATTTGTTCTCCGGTTGCATACATGTGAACCCCTCTCCCCTTTTGGTACATATTATTTTGGTTCTCCCCTGGGTTCATGTGGTCGGGGACGCCTATTCTTTGATACAATGTTCCTAGTACTGCACATAAAGAGCTTTGAAAGAAATGTGATATGATCAGCCATGCTTAACAGCGTGTAGATCTGTGTCAGAAGGTGTTAGGCACATGGCAGTGGTGAAAGGGGAATCCCCGGCCAGAAGCCTCTCATGCATTGCTAAGGCCTCTGTAGATCGCTCCCTCTCTTCTAATGATTGTCTCTGGACTTGGCTTTGCGTGACACTGCCCTTGCTTGGGTCGCCTGTTTTCTGTCTGATCATACCTTTTCCATTTCCTCAACAGTGGCAGCCCCCAGTGTCACCCCCTAATTGTTGGTGTCTTCCAAGGCTCGTTCCTGTATCCTCTAGTCTGGACAATCTACACGTACTAGCTGGGAAAACCAATCTCCTTGTTTAGCTTCTCTTACCTTCTCTTTACTGATGACAAACACATTTTCTGCTTCCTCTCCTTTACCCCAAAAGCATCCCATTGCATTGCCAATGGCCTCTAAGCCATCTATTGCAAGTGCTGCTATGCCTGATGCTAAGCCTTTACAGAACAAAAATAATGTTTCTCCTGGCCATTAAGACCACACCCCATAACCCTCTCCTCTATCTTTTACCGATTATTTCCCTACCTCATCCCGAAAAGCCACATGTATTCTTCAGAGTTTCAAATTCATTCATGGGCTGGAAAGCATGGGCTAGCACCTAAGAGGGATGTTCAGCCCCTTCCATTTGACCCCTAGCTATGTGACCCAAAGAAAAAGGAGGTTGAATCTCCAACTAGAGCATCGTGCCATCTCCGAAATATTGGACAATAATAAAAGCACTATGGATGACATTGGGAAGGACGCATATGATGCCTGTGCCTCCCCTTGCATGCGTGTATCTAAAGCATTGGGCTATAATATCAAGGGTCCACTAGCTTCTCAGAAGCACATAGGGTTTGTGGATCTTGGGAGTGTGTTTCCCTGGTGCCAATTTAAGGAACAGATGCTGTTAGACATCACAGCCTGCACGAATTTCGGAGTTTTCCACAGATGGATGTTACGCACCTGCTCTAAGGAGCACACTCCAGCAGGGTTTTTTCAGCAAAAACTCCTTCAAGTAACATCTGACTGTGCTGAGAAGATGTCTCAAACCTCCCCTTCCACATATGGGGTACAGAAATGCTGTCAAACAGACAGTGGTGTGCCTTTTACAACTGGCTTCCCCCGGCAGGAAGAGCCAGCTACGCCTGTTCCGTTTTTGGCTGTAGCACATCCATGGGCTGCTACTAAACTACCACCTTCCATCTCAGGTGTAAGTCCCCTTAAAAAACCAGTCGACTTGACTGTTAAACATACCCACTTTCGATCCTCGTACACAAAGAAGCAATCTATGCCTAACATTGAGAACAATGACATCAAAGCCTTTGTATTGGACCAGAGGAACTTTGTCATAACAAATGTGGGGAAAGCAGAAGGTATAGAGACTAGAGACTCATTACGGAATAAAGTTCTTGCTTGGCTTCGCCAGCGAACCGGACCTGGAGTGGTGAGAACTCTGGACCTGAAGTTCGCACGTAGGGTGGACCTGAGTAACTGGTGTTCCGAGCCATCCAGTGACTGTGTTCTAGTCGGGTGCGGGGCTACCAACCTCCCGGTATATCTTAAGCGTTGTAAATACATCCCCAGGGGGGGGGGACAAATTGCAAACTAATACTTTAATTACCCCTCCGGACATTGTTAGTCCTTACAGAGTTTGGTTATAGGCGCCAATGGAGGCAGTAAATTTGAAGTAGTGATTCATTGGTACTGTCCCGTTTATCTTTGTAAGTTGTACTACATCTCTTAGAGGCATTGTTCCTAGACTGCGCTACTCAGTTAGATTAGTGCAATTAGGTTATTGTTAAATGTGATTTTGTATGTATCAGTATTGTGATTACTATGTTTGTTCTTGTGGCCTTTAATGTTTTATGTAATGCGCTTTGATGCCTACGGGCTTTGGCGCTATATAAATGCTAAATAAATATATATATATAATAAAGAACTGGCTACTGCGCAAGCTCTACAACAGTGGTATTCAAACATTTTCATACTGAGCCCCCCCCAGTAAATATATTGATTTTGGGCCCTCCCCACTAGGGGTTCCCAAAAGATGTCCAGTAGAGCCCCATGCTCTTTAAAAGTAGATGTTCTACTGCTTAAATGTTATATTAAAAGCTGTCACCTTAATCCCTTTTTTAATATTAAAATAGTGATCTTAATCCCCTTTTCGAAGAGTCTACCCTTCCACCTGCCGGTTATCCCTCAGGCCATCCTTGGAGGGCCAGTGCCCCCTTTTGAAAACCACTTCAGTGTAGAACATGGGGATGCAGGCCGCCCTGAAGTCTATTTCCTCCATCCTAAAATCTTGAAGATATTTTGCCTATTTTTAGCTTCCCCCAGATAATAAACATAATCATTGAATTGGTTCTTTCAAGAGTATATTATGCAAAGTACACCCATTTAGGCTACTCAAGCTTACTGGTTTCATGACTCCATAGAATACAGCATCACGTCTCCTCTTGGCCTTGGGACTACATTGCTCATGGTATTCTTCTTTTAATTGGATTCTGAATACTGTTTAACACCGCCTGTCTAACCTGTCAGGCATACTATGATATGGGACCTGAATTCCTTAGGAACAATCTCTTGCCTGTAGCACCAAGAACATTGCAATCCTCAAATGCGCTATTGCTTCATGTTCCCAAGCTTGAGACAACTCCTTCTCACCCCAGTGCCCTATTCTGGAAATCCTTTTAACCTTTTGCTCTATGCTCAGGAAAATAAAGTTATATTCAGAAAGACACTTAATACGAGGTGTGTTCCATAATAACACTTCCCCCAGTATATCCTACCTGAAGATAACGTCATGAAACATAGCATGACATAGGAGTAGACATATATCAATAGTTTTTTGTGTCAACTAGAAACTAGGTTAGCATTTTTAGCTCCTGCTTAAAATATGTTGTAAACCTTTCCGACTCTAATAGCTTTCTATCAAATGAGGAGGCATGCAGGCTGCTAGGGAAATAAAGATTGAACACACCATTTGTTATTCTGTGGATCCTCTGAGCTTGTGCTCTGTGATGGACTTAAAGCTGTTTTTCAGCAGAAATCCTGGTTGAAGCCATCAGCACCCACATGACTGGCTGTAATGGTCAGAATACGAAGAGACAACGGGGCTGCTCATAAATGATAGGAAGTCGTCATTGGGGTGAAGGGCCTGCGGTCCGTGGTGGTGGGATGCGCTTGACCGGAATCATCATATGACTTAATAACCAACAATGAACACTGTAGAAGGACTATGGAGTGATGAACGGATTGATTGTGTTTGGGGGGTGAGCGGGAGGAGGCGGGATGTGCTTGCCCGAAGGCATGATAGTGGTTTTCAAATGTTTTTAGGTCTCGATTTTGTCAGGTGACCAGTGATCTATAAAGGCGAGCGGTCTGGAGGGCGGGTCCAGTCAGTTTTCAATAGATGTAAGATGCTGTTTTTATGGCTTGCAAACCAACAAATGAAGCGGCCCATGTTTGTCTTCACCCGGAATTAATTCATCAGCTAGGTTTCTACGACAAGGTTTCGCTGTCCTAGATCACTCTACTAACATGAGGATGTGATTGAACAGTACCGCAGCATCATATCTTTTCCTAGCTTGTAACAGGGTATCTGCAGAAATACACTCGTGCTGTGCCCATCATGGCAGCTTGTGAACCTGAAAAATGAACTCTTAAGATTGCCCTTGAAGATTGCCCTAGTTGCATTGCCAAAATATTTATAAACTGTTTGTTTTCTAGCACTTGTCATCGCATATATTTGAAGGATTTTAAATCATTGGTGAGCACCTAGAAGAAACTAATGTGGTCACTATTAGGAGCATAGATATTTACAAGGGTGTGCAGTGTGTTATTCATTATAGATCCCTGTTCATTTTGTGATATCTGCTAGAGTAGTCGCTTTCAAATCCCTGTCTCAGAATCTTCCCCAAATATGTTTCCATCCAATGTGTCTCCTGCAGCAACACAACCTCCATCTCATTCCTCTTGATAAGCCACGTGACTGTTTTCTGTTTTATAGAGGCCTTCAAGCTCTGAAGTGAGTGAACTTTAGTGGCATAATCAAAAAGTCAAAAGTTTAGATAGTCTTCACGAGCAAAGGAAAGGCACAATAGAAAAAGCACAGAAAATCTGAACCAGGCAGGCCCCCACATTCTACCAAGGCGACACTATATACAGATATTGTAGAGGGTCAAACATCCAAAAAGCATTATATGTTGGATCAAAACGATGATTGGCCAAGCCTTATTCCCACCCACTAAGCCCATCCCAAGCAGTACCATGAACTCCATCTAGACTTGCTCATCCAATACAACCCGCAAATCAACCTTGAAACATCTACCTCCCTCAGCCGTTCCTTACAAAGCCACTTTATCAGATATTCACCCACAAATAGCATCAATGTGAGTAAATGGACTGTCCCAGATCTAAGGCACATAAGACCGACAGCTATCAGTTATACAGGGATCTCAGGAGCAGTAGGGGGTCATGCGCTGCATCTTTGCCATTGAGACACTCCTGACATTTTGTCAGATACTGTAGTAAATAAGCCAGCAAGCTCCATGTTTTTTCGGTTGCCTCAAAACCATAATATCTTTTAAGCCGGGTACCCAGGTATCCAGCAGCTTCCTGCTTAGGCAATGCCTTACAACCCATCTCCCCCGCCCCTGAGCCACTGCCCGACTTTAACCATCCACTGCAATTGACTGAAGGGGTGATGCCTCCCAATTATTCATCCATAAATTACATAATTCACAACCTGATACTGCTACATTTAGTTCTGCATTTGGGCAGGACATCCTTATTATTAAAAACAACTCATCATAATACTGCTTCAATGAACTCCTCCAACCAATGTTGACAGGAAAAACAGCCCCTTACTCTATACATAACAATGCAAACACCTTGCTGACCTCATCACCTGCCCTCCCGCTAGTGACCCAGAGATGGTAATGTACATGATACCATACAATTGTTATAAACAATATAAACAACGCCAAAATACCTCCTCATTAGATGGGCACTTCGCTCCAGTTAACATGCAGGGATCTGGCCATCCTAAACTGAGACCTGTGCAATGGTAGGAGGGAAAGGGAAAGAGTAAGATTAACAATAGTGATACATCTGGTAGAATATTACAATGCTATAGATATTGCAATGGTGGAAACAAATTAAGATTCAAGTGTGGGTATTAAAACATATGATGGATAATTAAAGAGGCCAGCATGTATGGGCATCCTTCTTTAAGAGCTTTTCAATGATGGTACAGGCACAGATATCTGTTGATTATCTATCGCTTCAATACAACATGTGCGTCCTAGTCCCAGCATTAGATCTCCATGAGATTCTGGGAGTTCTATGGGATATGCGTAGCATGAGCTCCGCTGAGGTTCGGCTCGTGAGCACCCTGCCCGAGCTTCATTAACATCAGTGCATCCTTCCATCCACCTCAGGATATGGCCGGCCACGTCTAGGTTGCCACAGATCCTCTCTACAAGGCACTTCAAGATCAACAACATGTCCATCCTTCATTGGCAGCACATGTCCCACATGGTCCAGGTCATGGTGGACGCCCTCTATGAGGCACATCCAACCCATGCCATTGCTATGTACCACACAGAATTCAGGCAGTCCTCTCCCCCATTAGGAAACGAAGGATGCCTCTGCTAGCTCGCACCTCCATGGTTAAGTGAAGACAGAGGCGGGTAGACAAATTAAGCTGCAGGATAATAGTTGACACTAAACAGACAGACAATCAGGCGGTAAAAGTGCCACTTGGCAGGTGAACTTTTAATGGCCACAAAATTTAAATCCCACATTAAAATGATTCTAAACAAGTGAAGCTAATGCCCACCACCCACAGTTTAACCCTCAAATAATGGCAAGCCTCATCATTATCATTGGACAATAAGAACGAACTCAAGCAAAAAAGTAGGAATGATGAATCAGGAGCCCATAACTGGCAACCCCAGCGGAGAGAGTCGCCAGCGTGTTACCTAGCAGTAACTCACATGTTTCGAACCCCTCTTAGTTTTGGATTAACTCCAAGGGCTTATTGTGAAACTGTGGGTCATGTCTTTTACATGTTACTTACATGTGAGTGAATATGACTTTGCATCATGTTTTAGGTCTGGAAGAACATCCTTCTATCATCAACACGTTCACCCAAATCACATAAAATATCGTGAATCAGCACTGGTTCTCCCATAGACCACTGACACCACAGGGCTCGCTGTTCTCCACTCATGCCCAGCTTTCATCACAAGATGCAGCACACTTCTGTAAACCGCCGTCTACAAAAGGTGCCTTGTTTCTTTGCAATCATTATGACACACTATAACTAGAAACCACTTTAGAAGAGATAGCTCAGATTTCCCCATGCAAGACTTAAAAATACATTTTTTGGTCCAAAGCAGTGCCAGGTAGGTTAGAGAAAACCATGTGTGTTACAATAGGACTTATCAGACGTTACACCGGGAATCACGCTACGGCAATCCAGACCCCCAGGCAGGATGAAACCTCACAAATATAAGGAAGGGTAGCCTACCTTAGTGCCAGAACTGTTGACAGGAACATTCTTGAAACAGAAGGAAAATGGCTATCAGGGAATGGGTTTTTTCGAAAGAATAACAGGAGCGGTAACTAGTAGTGAGGTTGAGGAGACAAGGGAACACTACTAGGAGTGTGCCCTACAGCGCAAGCAACCCACCCTTCCTTCCTGGGCCCTGAAGGAACCCTAAGACATGATCACCCACCTAGGTGGGCGAATCTGGTGGGTGGTATCACTTCTGGAAGTTGAGATGAGCCAACAACGGGTGATTTCTTAGGTTTGGAGTAGTCAGTTCCTGTAGAATGTAGCAGAGAGCTGCAGGGACAGGGAAAGAAAGAGGAGCAAATCCCTCTTCCTGTGTAGAGAGAGGATTAGATCCCAACCCTCTCAGGAAAATACTGGTAGGCAAGACCTGGAGCAAGGCAGGACTTGATGGGTTGCATTACAGACGGGGAGTTTCACAATGGCAGTCACAGGTTTGCACACATGACATGCTTTATCTGAAAATAGGCTCAGCTTCACCTCACTGAGGAGGCCCAACAAGGCTGAAACACGTGTCTGCAGTTGCTGATTGTACATTGATCAGAGGAGAATTGCCCAACAGTTCGGTGCTGGACTGCCCTTGTGGGTGGGAGTAGACTAATATGCAAATGATTATTTCGCCTCGGTGAAGGGTGCAGTGAGCTAAAACACGGTTGTAGACCCCCTCCCCCCCGGAGTGGGAGAAATTCCAAAGAACAGGGTATTTGACCCATATTGTTTCTCGGTAGAGGGGCTCTCAAAAACTTGTTGAGTTTCAGACCTGACGTGCTTTATCTGAAAATATGGTATATTCAAAGGGCAACAATGTGGTAGTGACAGGGTTTCACGAAGTTCACATGTGACATGCCATCAAAAATGACAGTTTGGCCCAAAAGAAAGGGTATGATAGGTTATTTATAATGCGCTTAATACCCAGAGGTTTCGAAGCGCGGACCCGGGGATCAAACCTGTGTTGCTCCGTGTAGTCTTGCTTCCAAGGCAAGCACGTTGCCCCTGAGCTATCCTCCTGGTAGGGTTCTTAACAACTGATTCCGCGAAAGGGTCACCCTATCAGCAAGTATCATATATCACAAAAAAGGGGGAATCCCTTATATTTCTTTTGTTTGTATCGAATTACAGACTATTACTAATCTAAGCTCCTGAGAAGAACTGAACTGTCCCTGGTAGACTGGGTAAACAATCCCCGGCAAGAGGTGATGTGCCACCTGTCTAACAGGGAAAGCAAGAGAGAGAATCTATACAACCTGCCACAGGTCTAGTGGTTGAGATAATCTGCAACCCTAGACAAAATAAATAGTATGCACCCCCAAACTGACCCTATTTTGGGGTGCATTTATAAAGTGTGTCCATTCGTAACCCCATTGATGTTAGGATTTTTTAAAACACTTTCAAAAAGTACCCGCTCTCCGAATGGGTTTTGTAGACAGACATGATAACACTGAACATCAATTGTTGAAAATCAATGATTCTGTAGGTCGGTGTCCTGATTCGCTTATCGCTTGATGTGCTTTGCACCCTGAAGTAAACTGCTGAGAATGGGCACATGTGGCTGGCTGGCATACCCTGGAGCAGATGTTCGGGGGAGGCGAGAGTTGGTGTGCTGCTGCATACTGGCACCGTCTGTGCTCTCTCCCCACCTGTCGCCTCACCCTAGTGTGGTGCAGTTGATTGTGGTACATTGAGGTGCAAATGCCCCAGAAACCGTGCATTTTAAGGTGGAGGACCGGTACTTCTACGACCACATTGACGTTTTGACGATTTCAGGCAACTTTTTCATGTGTTAAGGTGCTGAAACCCAGGGAAAGGGGAGGGTGTCCAAATGTTATGTAGCAAGTCATGGGGGGTCCTAACAGATAACTATGCAAAATTGTGGTGCAGATTGATGAAACAGTGTCGAATTGTATGAGGAACAACGCTTCACCAAGCCATAAACCCGCACACACATTTTGACTTGTGCTGAAATCTGGGACAAGGGGTGAGGTGTCCACATGTCATGTAACCAGTAATGTCCGGAGCTTCCTAACAGGTAACTATGCAACATTTGGTGCAGATTGTTGAAACGATCAGGAATTGTATAAGGAATAACGCTTCGCCAAGACACAATCCCACAAGCAAAATCATAGTTTTGCTGAAATCTAGAGAAAGGGGTGGGGTGTCCACATGTCATGTAGCCAGTATTGTCGGAGGGTCCTAACAGGTAACTATGCAAAATGTAGTGCAGATTGGTGAAACAGTGTGAAATTGTATAAGGAACAACGCTTTGCCAAGCCACAAACCCACAAACAAATTTGGACTTGTGCTGAAATCTGGTGTCCAAATATCATATAGCCAGTATTGTCCGGAGGGCCCTAAAAAGTAACTATGTAAAATTTGGTGCAGATTGGTGAAACAGTGTGAAACTGTATAAGGAACAATGCTTTGCCACAAACCCACTCACCCACACAGTTTCACTTTTATAAATACAGATTTATTTGACCCACATCGCAGTATGTGGCTAACACTGGATATTTCACCAATATGACTAAAAATGTGCAGAAAGTGTATAAATCACAGCTGGGTATCACATGTATATTTAGAAAGGATATTCTATAAAGATATGATCAATCGGTTTTGCAAAGGAATCATTTGACTTGCATTCATCAGGACCGAATGGTGTGTTGCTGGGTAGGTTTCTTAGGGTCAAGGAATCACAAGAGTGTCTTCCATGTTCTGTAATGATGGAACATAAGAAACACAACATGTTCTGTTAGAACGATTGTCAAACTAAAGACTGCAATCAGATCTGTCTCAGGGGTTAACAGGATCTGCATTAGCCCATCACCTGAATGTGTCTAGTAATTGGTTTGCACATGCTTGATGTATCGTTATTCCAGTTTTGTTAATTTTCTTCAATCGTTAGGCATTGAGGTACACATTGCCAATTTGTGCAACCTGTCCACGCATTCTAAATGTAAAAAAACGGGAGAAAATTGGCTTAATAACAGCACTTTGGCAATTGTGAAGTATGCAACCCTATTGTGTCAATACTCGAGCTGGAGGCAACATTTACCTACTCTTGTGCAACACCATAATCCATAGGAACAGCGTCTGCCATGATGTAGGTGTATAAATGCACCATGTCATCATTGCATGGTGATGTGTGCTTCATGTCCCTACTGGCCAATGCTGGCCAGCGGCATCCACTAGTGTGTGTATTCTATTTGGGAGGGAATTGATCACAATGTGAGCGCCCAACTAGGGTCATTCAGTCATCTACTTGGTGAACCATGTAAGAGTGCCTCAATGGATGCCCTATCTTGGAGGAGTCTAGTGCTGAAGGGCCAACAATGATCCCACGGCAGTAAAACAACAGACTCTGCACCTTTGACAGTTTATATAGAGCTCCAGTATTCTGGTTGACTGTGCGAAATTAATGTCTAAACATCACAGCGCTAAAATTCAAACAACCCAGAATTGGAACTAAGAAATATGTGGGCAGACCTGCATGAAGGAAATTACCATGATCTGTGGACCAGTCAGTGCCATTGAATTTCTTCATTCAGTCCAAGTCTATCTGTGTGAAGCCTGAAAAGCAATTTTTGTTCCGTGAAATGTAGCAGGGATGTGAGATTGCCACCTCTGGTTGTTAATTTAATCTGCTACAGATTTGTTCATGTCAGACTATCAGGTGGATTATTGCATTGAATGAAGTGTTGGACTAATGGGGCAGTCAGTTTCTTTGTTCTAATGCATGATTTATGATCAACAATTCTTTTTTTAATTGAATGATTAGTCATGCCAATGTATTTGGGGTGACACGGACATCGGATCATGTACAGAACATTTTGTGTGTTACAATTTGTGAAGTTTCCTTGTACCCATGGGTATGTCAGCCCTAAATCAATTATTTTGCTGAAATATGTCTGGGGGCATACGGAACAGGCTCCACCTGGGGAATATCCCACAAGTGGTGTATTCAACCATAGTTCACACTGTGTTACACCTTGTGTATCATTAGTGTCTGTGGTCACATATGCATGTACCAGGTGATCCTGAAAGTTGCATCTGTGTTTGACTGTAAACCTGTATGGTGCCACTGAATTGGGGTGTAAAGCTCAAAATAGAAACAATTGTATTATGGGCATCAGTGGGGCATACTTTCTGTGCAAGTGCAATATCTCAGGGTATGTTCAATGCTCTATTGGATATTTCTCTCAGATTTTCCTTGGGTACCATCTTGTAGCAAGCCAGTTGCTGGCTTGTTGTCTGAATTCATGACTTGTGAATAATTGCGTCTGTATCGCAGGCATTGTCTAAATGTGTCTGTCCTAGGGTGGTAGCTAGGGTAGTAGCTAGGGTGGTAGCTAGGGTGGTAGCTAGGGTGGTAGCTGTTAAACATCAAAAGGCTATTCCAGTCAGTAGGCTTTTGAAATACTGACGTACAAAGATATGAATTCATCAATGTGAACAGACTGTGAACAGATTCAACCTCATTGAGCATTAGAAGTAGTGAATCCTGGATCACTCTCCCATTTCAACTTTGCCATCTTCACTGAGGTGACATTTTAGGGTGAAAAATGTCATGTTGCAAGCTACTTGCCGGGCATAAATTATCCTCACAGAGGCATGAATGCTAGTTCTCTACACCCCAAAAGTGAATTATAACTCGCTGCTCGCCAGTTTCTAATGGGGAGTGAATGTGTTGTGGCTTGACGCAGACTAAATACTACTATTGAGAGCCA
This sequence comes from Ambystoma mexicanum, assembly GCF_040938575.1. Classification (NCBI taxonomy): domain Eukaryota; kingdom Metazoa; phylum Chordata; class Amphibia; order Caudata; family Ambystomatidae; genus Ambystoma; species Ambystoma mexicanum. The sequence continues at coordinate 910,621,556 of NC_090933.1, read as the reverse complement.
TACTCCATCGTGGCCACCTGGCATCTCATTTTGAGAATCCTGTGTTGCTTTTGTAGAATGAGAATACAAGTAAAGGACCAAACATAGCCCTTCTATGCCTCAAAAGGGACCAGTCTGATCAGTACAATTGCTTTATTATTCAAGAAGAGCCCCTCCCTTTTAGTCTGTGTTCAATCACTACCAGTAGAAAAAAAAGGAGATGGTCCCACAACACGGATCAGCATCATGGCATGGTGCTTCAGTCAATAGAGTCATATCCCACAGGAGAGTCAGGCAAAGGAGGTGGGTCAGTGATGCAGCTGTGATCTGCAGCACCCACCAGAAGGGCTACAGAGAGCTGGGTGAAGCCATCTTCAGCACTGGGTGATAGACAAGGAGGCATCCATCAGGTGCAGCCCGCAGGGTCGCCAGCCCAGGGTAGACAAGAGCATCTCAGACGCTAACAGTGCAACAGCTCAGGTCATTCCAATGAAGTCAAATATACCTCGGGGCTCCATCACACAGTCTCTCCTCTGTGATCAACCACCCTCATCAGGCATCTTACCATTGGAAGTTTTTCCACCCCTGCTGGCCTTCCTGGCCCTTAGATCCATTGCAGGCAATGAGACACAAAAATAGTGCATAGCTCAAGGGTGAGTACAAGGCAGGAGAGATTTGCAACTGGGCAAGGGCGGTTGCATCCTTAGATAAGGTACAGTCAGTGTGTGATAAGAGAAAATAAGTGCTGCAAGTCAGTGCCAGGGCTGTGGGATGCTGTCAATGTAAAGTTTGCTTGGGAGCTCCATGAACCTCCATTCACGCAGCGTAATTTTAGTTGAACTTTTAATGGAGGTCACACGCTTCTTTAACCAATGTATGTGTGAAAGATATTTGTTCATCTCGTATTTATCAGTATTTCAATTATAATTTCTCTCTGGGGATTGTTGTCATGGGTTCTAATTATGAATATTATATTTTTAAAGAAATACTTATAGGAATATCTCGCCTCCTGGACATTGGTATCATGAAATAATTAAGCCAAAGAATCAGGAAGAGAGAATGAAAGGCTGTGTCGCAGTAGGACAGCAGGTTGTTGGAGCTGCACTCAGAGGCTGTCTGGCCTGAAGTCAAGAACTGAGAAGTCGAGGTCAGCTATCTACGCTGAAGACAAACCTGTGTGCGGAGGATGAATCCTCTCACGTTAAGATGCAAGAAAGGACACAGAAGTTGCCAAGTCTTAATTCATTAAAACATTTAAAAGCTTCCAGAATGAACAGAATCATGGTCTCTTGTCACGTGAGTTGAGGCTGAAAATAGGGCTTGAACTTGGACTTCCAGACACGATAGCAAGTGCCCTCACTCCCGTTGCATTCCTAGGACAAGAATACTCTGCAAAAGAGAATTTCATGGCAGAAGGCATGAGTGATGTGAGATGTTGGAATAATTGGGTGGTAGGGCAGCCTCATGTCCTCTCTACTTGCACCTGGGTCTTGGCTTATGTGCTGCTAATTGAACCGAATGTTCCAGACAAGGCACAAGCATGCAAAGCCAATTGTATTAGTCCGTATAACAAAGGACCTTATAGCTTGAGAAACCAATTATGTACTGTGTAACTGATTTTCCTTAAATGACATGCATGAAGAGATAGGCATAAGTTGTCCACCTGATATTTGACAACCAATAACAAACTTAACTCCTATATGATGATTGTATATCTAGATGTGTCCCATAACCAATCCCAACCCTTGATAGGTTTTTCACCATTGCCACGTAGCATGGCGTCTTTCTGACGCACAGAGAGAGTATACAATTGCATTTTATGTGGAAATCGCTGAGAATGAAAGTCCGTCCATTGATGTTCATTGTAAACTCCCTGTTTTAGATAATTGCTAATAAAACAGCAACTTGCCACCTTCCTGAGGTTGTCCGGTTATTTGGACTCATAATTATTCTGGTGTCACCCCATCCAGTAACAGATGCACGTTCCAAGGGCCATAAGCTCAGGAATGTATCGGATGAAGAAGCATTTTTTGAGTCTAATGTGCCTGTCCTTGGTTATACACTGAATCAGTGAGTTAGCTCTGCTAGCTCTATATTTTTATGTATTTTATTTATTTGATGGGGGATGGCCAAGTATCCTGCACCACCAACCCCATGAAGGACCTGGGAAGGAAATGTCCCCCTCCCTCGGTGCAAAAAAGGGGCAAAAATAAAAATGGCTCTCCTCAACACCACGTTCCTGAACAGCCATGCCCGGGATATCCATGATTTTATAGTGGACAGAAATCTAGATATAATGTCTCACTGAAACATGGATCACAGATCCAAGAGGTCCTATGATCAATTTAGCTGTTCCGAAAGGGTATTCCATTTTCTGTAAGAACAGGGAACATGGCCATGGAGGGGGGGGGTAGCATTTATTCCCAAAACCAGACTGGAATTCTTTAACTCTCCATGCACCGGCCAAGACAGCGAGCTCTTGCACATTAAAATGACCCCGACAAACCAGAGCTGTATCAACTTCATATTGATATCAGGCTTCAACAATAAAATTGTTCAGTTATTCAGCAAATTCACTGTCCCAAACTGTGCAACTCTCTTCTTAGGGGACCCAAACCCGTGGCAGGGAAATCCCCTGGACAAAGAGGCCATAGAACCGGAATTAGCTCTGAACAATATCGACTATCAAGTTCATAATAATGAGCCCACTACTGCAAATAAAAATACCCTTTATTGGGTTGTTACAAGAAATCTTATGACACACATTGCTGTACTACCCCGTGTATATGGTTGGACCATCATACTATAGATTTCTATATTCAGCTACAAGGTCCTCCTTCAAAAATTCAAAATAACACAAAAAAAGTAATTTGTTGGAATTTTAACAAGGTGCTCACCCTTGATATTCAAGCCAGCCTGGAATCAATCATGGTGTGTACAGCGGCCACAGATTCAGCAGAGTATTGGGTGTCCACCTTTTTTCCGGTAGTTTTGTGGAGATGTTAGATAGAACAACCCCCCTCCGACCAAAGTTGGTCAAGTCCAACACTGGGCACCAAAAATGGTCCATGCCACAACTCAGTGCACAAAAAAGAGACAAGCGTAACTTGAAATCCAGTCGCTAAAATGTCCATCTAAGGAAAACAGAAACTCCTGGAAAGCATTAGAAAAAGCATATAAGCTTAATATAGTGGAGACCAAACAGAACTAGTTTAACACCCAGATCGACAAGGCCACACACAGTACTGGAAATCTTTTTGAGATTCTAAAACAACTGGAAACAATTCTGCCCACAAATCGTGACTGAGGAATAGCTCAGACCTCGTTTGAAGCAAAAGTAACAAAGGCCAGAGATAAGATCAAAAACACTGTGACCACCTCTACCTTGACTAAGAATCTATTGGTTTCTAATACTGTATTCCATGAACATCCTGCCTTCACACTATCTTCGATATCAATTATTGACATGAGGTGTATGCTATCCTCCATGTGACCCACCTCCTGTCCCGAAAATATATTCCCGCCCAAGTTAATTTTGGAGCACAAGGAGTTATTCGTACCATTTCTCACCAGGCTGGTGAACTCATCTTTTCGGGACAATTCTGTTCCTGACACAATCAAGGCGGTCATGGTTACTCTTCTCAAGAAGCCCAGACTGTACCCCAAAGACCCAAGAATCTTAGTTCTATCACAAACTGTAATTTTCTTGTAATAATTCTCGACAAATTTGCTATGTTCCAACTTCAATCTACGGTGGAACTGAATGGCATCCTTCACAACATCCAATCAGGATTTCGATCAGCATACAGCACGGAGACGGCCCTTGTCGATCTCCCATCCGATATGTTAAAAATAATGGATCGACGAAAAGCCGGGATCCTGGCCTTGCTTGACCTGTCGGCGGCATTTGATTTGCTTGAATATGACCACCTCCTACACACTCTAGGTTATCTGGGAAACTGCTCTAGAGAGGCTATTTGGTGGTTCCATTCCTTTCTGTCAAATCGAGTGTCCAGAATTCACTGGGGAGAAGCTTTCTCTCCTGCAGCCTCCATCCAGTGCAGTGTTTCCCAGGGAGGCTACCTGTCCCCTGTATTGTTCAATCTATACCTAAAACCACTCTGCTCACTCCGTTAGGACTCAGGCATATACTTTACAAACTACGCTGACGTCACGCTGCTAGTCCTCGAAGTCAGCAGTGACTATGCCTTAAACTCTGCTAGTCTCCTTGGCACCTACATTCTAATTGAGTCCTGGATGGCTAGAAATAGACTGTGCCTCAATGGTAGCAAAGCAGAGTTTCTCAGCTTTGGCTCATGGCAGGCCCTCTCTAAATTTAACCCAGGCTATAAAAGTTTTAAAGTTGAAAATTGCATCATTCCAGTGCAGAGTAAAGTAGAATCCTTGGGCATCCTCTTGGAGGCCTCCATGAATACAGATGCCTGTGTTAACCAAGTTAGCCAGAACTGGAATTACTACCTCCGCCTGCTCAAGAACATCCATCATTTTCCTAACTGAAAAGAATTATGCAATCATTGCTCGAGCCACTATACTCTCAAGGTTGGATTATTGTAATGCCTTGAATAAATGCCAAACCATACAGAATGATGCTGTGCGCATCATCAGGAGAATCCCGAGAAGGGACCATATCTTAGATCACAGGAGGGACCTACATTTACTACCGGTGCAGGAATGCATTAACTTTAAAGTTGGCACCCTGCTGCATCGTTGCCTCTTTGGAACGGCTCCCCCGTACTTAAAATCCTTGTCTCCCGCTATTCCCCCACCAGATCACTACCCTCCTCCAACTTGGTGCAGATAAACAGCCCTGAACACAAACGATCGAACGGACTAGGTAGATCATTTCCAGTAAGTGCTGCCAAGTTTTGGAACACCCTACCTTTAGCGCTTATGCTGAAAGAGAACACAAGAGCCTTTATCAGAGCGTTAAAAACATTCCTATTTAAGTAATTGATTGCTCAATTTTGTCTGGTCCTTTCCTAGGATCTTGATTGGCCCGTCTTATTTGTTTGTATGATCATGTGATTGTTGTGCAGGGGTGTTGCTGGGTCTGGAAAAGATCAGGGCTACGCTAACGTCCGAACTGTCGGGACTGGGGGCTAGCTAGCATTTTGGTTGTAGCTCCTGAGATTCTATCTGGGGCTACAACCAAAAGACCAGGGGCTATAGCCCCCTTGCCCCCCCTAGCAACGCCTCTGTTGTTGTGCCCTGATGCCTGCAGGATTTTGGCGCATTATAAATAAACAAATAAATCAAAATAATAAATAATAAAATATATTTTGTTATGGGAGTTCAATCTGAGAACTTGATGTACTGTGTCTGGTTTAGGCAGTCTGTTTGTCTCGTAGGGCGTGCATCGACTGTTTTGAGGGTGGACGATTCCATGATTTAATAATTGGTTGGCCATGCTACTGGAGCCTGCATTTTAGTCGTACTTGGGGGTGTTGTTGATGGGGGTGGGGGGAGTTAGGGCAGTTTGTGCACAATTGGTTTGTGAGGCGTTTTGCAGCCTGGAAGTTTGTTGGTGTTTTTGTGTTTATTGTGGGTTTGTTTTCTGTCTTTGTCTTTTCTGTGTTGTCTTTCTGGCTAGGAGAGTGATATTTTAATAATGACGGTCCCAGGGACGCACTGTCCGAAGTTGATCTCATGGAATGTCAATGGTATTAATGATCGGAATAAAAGTAGAGTTCTGGAGTATCTGAATGAGTTAAAGGTGGATGTCGCCCTATTGCAAGACACCTTCTTGGTGGATGCTACTTTGGACCTTCTGAGGAAATGTGGGGTTGGCTCAGTCTTTTCCTCCTCTTATTGCACACACTCGAATGTAGAGGCATTGCTGGAGGGGCTGGGAGCTATCGCCCCAGGTCTTTTGGTTGTAGCCCCGGACAGAAGCTAAGGGGCTACAACCAAAAGGTTTGCTAGCCCCAAGTCCTAACAGTCATGGCATTAGCATAGCCCCAGATCTTTTTCAGACCTAGCAACATCCTTGCTCGACAGGTGTCCGCATCTTACTGAGGAAAGGTCTACGTTTGCTGTTCTATCCTGAACAAGGACAATGAGTGCAGGATCATCTATGTGACCCTTAAGATTCAGGATTCTGTTGTTGGAATTTGAAATATCTATGCCCCGAATGGTGGAGATGGTTCCTTTTTTAGAACTCTTGCCCCGTTCCCCCAAAAGATGGGGCAGGATAATATTATATTAGGTGGCAACTTCAATGAGACTATGGACCCTTTTGTGGATCAAAGTGGTGGTTCTGTCACATGTGTAGGTGGAGGTAATCACAAGTCTCTGCATGCTTTGTTAGATGAGTTCTGGTTTGTGGATGTGTGGAGTCTGGCCAACCCTTCTGGTAAATGCTGTACTTACCACTCAGGTTGTCATAATGTATTTTCCTGCATTGATATGCTCCTAGTTGTAGGTCAATGTACACAACATTTTCTTGATGCAGATGACAAACAACACGAAACAAACAACAAGGTGTATAGACCATCCATGGGAGAAATAACAGGCCAACACCCTAAAGAATAATAAACAACTAAGGTTCAATTATACATACAAAAAGCTACATATATAAGAGACTCATAATACTGATATACATCAGAGAATTAAATTACAGCTAGAAGACCCTCTGGGGAGATATTTACACATTTTTAGGAATGCAGGTAAAATACTAGACCCACATCCCACTAGAATACAGTCATTATTAGAGTGCGAGCACCAGTCTTCTAGGTCCAGTCTACAGAGAATCTCCAAGTCAGATAATCTGACCACACCCGGCCTGGTTCTTTGTCTTAGCCAGGTTACGACCTTGTAACGCAAGGCTTCTCTAGACTCCGGGCCATCAACCTTGCAGAAGTTAGTAATAACAAAGTTTCTCTGATCCATAACAAAGTCATGTATACTCGAGTCATCTACTTTATGCATTTGACACTACCTTAGCCTCATATTTTGTGGCGGTCCCACCTTAAGACTGGCATTTGCAGATGTAGGTTGTTTGATCACTTTTTGATCCAAGATCTGGGCAAATACTGGGAGAGAAGGAGATGATTCCTGTATAGGGTTGGTGGAGTCAATGTTGGAAGTGTCAATCCTTCTGTTGGCAGCCATAGTAGGCCTGATAGGTGCCAAAGGCTCCCTACTAGATAGATAGGTTTGTGAGGCCTGCTCTAGCAGCTCACTTCGTATATTAGCTTGACTGGCCTTGTCCCATTTAGATGACTGAATCCCAGCGATAGATCCAAGGGGCTCAATAGTTTGTGAAGCAGAATTAACTCTTAATAATAATAATAATAATAATAATAATAATTTGGCATTTATATAGCGCTACGAACCCTCAGGTATCTGAGCGCTGCTTATTATTACCCACGGTGTGTGGTGCTCATTTATCGACCTCGGAAGGATGAAACGCTGAGTTTGGCGCTGCCGGGATTCGAACCTGCGTTCGCAGGCTCTTCACTGATGTCAAAGCAAGCGCTCTACTCGCTGTGCCACTTGACCGGCTATGTTCTTGGTGAACATAAGTCCACCACCCTAAGGGGCTCATTAGTTTGTGAAGCAGTGTTAACTTTCAGTGAACGTAGGTGCGCCACCCAATTATTTAATGAATCCATCAAAAGTCCAAGATCAAAAGGGCTGGTACACAAGAGTAACTCTTTAGCAAAGCTGGCCATGAGACCTGGCCATTGAGTGAGTATTAGTTGTTCTGATTGAAAAGGGTTAGACCTAACCCTCTCTTGCGGATCAGTATTAAACTGCCTAGAATAATCCAAATTAGTCCTTGTATGTTTCTCAGACCCTTCCAGAGATAAGGAGACAGCAGGAATGGGGTTCAGCTCCATAATGTCTCTATTATCAACTCTTGGAGTGCTCCCCCAATATGGGTACTGGGAGATTAGGCATCAAGAGGGAATTATCAGGTTCTTGGGTTGGACATTTAAGAGAGGAGGTATCATGCTCAGCTTTGTGCATTTCCAACTCTGAGAAATCACCCTGCAATCCATAATATGGTCTCTGGCAGGCGAAGGGGAAGAGGTCACTAAGCCTACTGGTCTCACTTCCGCCAGTCTTGCAAAGGACTTTTCAAGCGGTGCAGTGGTATCAAATTTATAAACCTGATCCCTCGATCGTAAACGATAGTCACTTCCCTTTTTATCGTCAGCCATGGTATCGACCGGGATAAGGCACCTTAAGTAAAGAGATAAACATTAAAAGCAGAGTCCGTGGCACGAAAGCGGCGACTGGGCATGTAAAATAGGTAAAACATGTAAGCAGCACCTCTCTACCAGGCAATCACTGCAGTATCCGCAGAGGGAAATAGGCACTTACCACGTCGGAAGACGTCATGCCGGAGTGTCGTGTCTCTCAGGTACTCAGGTACTCACCGCCCCACAATATTAAGAGGCAGTTGAGAGGCTGAAGGAGCAGGGAGAATCCGGTATCAGCCACCACTATCCAACACTGGAAGCCGAGGCAGCCGCGGCGGCCGTGGAAGCCGTGGAAGCTGTGAACCCCTGCAGAGGCCCCAGAGGCCGCAGGAGCTACGAGAATCTGCAGCCGACACGCCTGCAAGGTAGAGCTGATTAGAGGAGAGGACCTACGAGACCATATATACATCTGGGACATTGACATATGACTCCGTCATGATTAATAAGGAGTTTTGTGACTACTACTCTGGATTATATACTTCTGAAGTGTTGCCCAATTATGCTGACCTGAGGGGATACCTGGATGGTTGTGGATTGCAGTACCTACCAAACTTGACAAGAGTGGTTTTGGATTCAGCTACAAATGAGTTGATGAGGGTGGCAAGTCGTCTTAAAAGTGGGAAATGCCCTGACCCGAATGGTCTCCCCGCAGAGTTCTATATGGTCATGCCGAAGGTGGTCTTTGAGATCTTGCTGGAAGTGTTGCATGCATCTAAACGGAAAGGTGCACTAGCTCCGACGACAAGCCATGCTTCAATCTCTTTGCTGTGGAAGAAAGGGAAGCCCCCTACCTCTGTGGCGAGTTACAGGCCCGTCAACCTGATTAACACAGGCAACAAGATACTGGCCAAGGCATTATCATTGCGAGTGGAAAACACCTTCATGCACCTCATGGATCTCAATGAGTCCAGGTTTGTCAAGGGGAGGAATCCTTCAACCAACATGCAGAAGCTGATCCTCACGCTACTGGAAAGCAATACGTTGGATTCTGGTTTGGCCGTGCTTTCTCTTGATGCTGAAAAGGAATTTGATTGTACTGAATGGGGCTTCTAGTTGCTTTGAATGGTTGGTTCTCTGACGGTTTTGAGCTAGGACCGGGCACGGGGTGGGCTATAACTTCCTGATGGCCTATAGGCACTCAAATGAGCGTCTCCTCAGTGCTTGGTCAGAATCGCTGGGTAGGGAAATGACAGTTGGGATGTGGGACAGAATATGCAGCAGTGTGGCCTTAACATCTCTGAACCCAGGCTTTCAAACTGTAATCTTGGAGGAGGATATTATTTTGGAGGATCTGTCTTATCCACAAACATTTTGTTTTTTAGAGCTGCCCTCTCTGTGAAGAAACTCTTTCTGAGGGTTTTGAAGAGTGTTGCTATTCCAGCTTAATCAGCTTGGATTGAGGACCTGCCCAAAATGCCAGTGTTGGAAAGGGTTATTTTATGTAATGTAAGGGAGGCATGTTATCACTAGTAGATGCAGACAAAAGATTGGCAAGTTCAAAAACCTTTATTGTAACTTGAAAGGTGGTTTGAGAAACTCCTAGCTTTCCCTATAGCTAAAGATGGGAGTACTCTCAACCATCAAAGTAAAAAAACAGTCCTAGTCATTTGTCAGTCAAAACAAAATGGCCTTTACTAAAAAAAAAAAACTATTGCCTGCCCTTACTCTACTACAATAAATGTGTATAGGGAAAGATGTATATATAAAGGAAAAAGCAGTGTTTAAAACAATATGCCAAGGTAACTGAGCAAAACTCCCTTCCCCATGTTTTTAACACAGGATAGGCTGGCACATTTGGGTCTTAGAACATACTCTGGCTTTAGACACAAGGATGCAGCTCAGGAAGCGGCCCAGGGCCTTCCATGTGAAAAAGTCTCTTGGTCGCACAAAGTATTTTGTTTGCACAAAGTTTCTTATTCGCAGGATGCCTTGGGTTCATTCAATAAAACAAAAGTTCCTTTCCTCCAGGATTCATAGTTTCCAAACCTCAGACTTTATAGTTCCGATTGGTCTCCCTCTGTCGGGCTCGGACCTTCTGAACACACTTTCTCACAGTTTGCTATGGATCTCGCTCTGTCAGGCTCGGCACTTCCAAATCACAATTGCTCACAGTTCGCTACCGGTATCCCTCGGTCGGGCTCAGACCCTCCAAATCACAATTGCTCACAGTTTGCTTTTCTCATGGAAGGCTTTCGAATGTGTGAGGAGTTTTAGAAATACCTCAGCATGACCACTTCAATTACATTTCGCTTTTCGTATACATCTTCCCACTGATGTCAGATACATTTGTCATTCATGGGTTTCTCAGCTTTTCACTTTTCCGCTTTCTCCGCTATGCACACTTCAACAGAGACCTTGAATTAGGCACTTTCGCTATGCCAGACCACTCTGTTATCTCTACATGTCTCACTTGTTCGATTCACAGTTCAGCAATACTTTGGTGGCTTAATCACATTTTACGTTCACTCGTGTCTTCTCAGCGTACTCGCAATCTTCATTCTCGTGATACACTGTTGCTGCTTGCACATTTTATCTTACACACAGACCGGTCTTTCACAGCTTTCTTTAACTCACCAGCTGTGCTGGTTTCTGTGCTCTGGTCTTTGATCTAGGAGCCAAGGTTAATACTACAGCTGCTTCATCTCCCCAACTCGGTCTCTCACCCGGGAGGGTTGCTGGTATCTTTCACACACAATGCCGGATTCACAGTTCTCTTTCGTCTGGGTCACTTGTGCAGCCTTCAAGATTCTTTGGAGTTAACGATCAATCGCCGGGACTGCCGACTGCTCTCTATTCCCTGATTCTGCTTCTCGGCCTGCCGTCCTGCTCCACCTGCTTCGCTGCTGCCCTGGAAGAATTGCTCCTTCAATGAAGATTGCCCTGCTCAAAGTGTGTCCCAGTGCTCCACCTTTTATCCATGTGGGGAAAGTCAGTAGGCATTAGGTGTCTGGAATTGTTGTCAATTGCCTGACTCAGCCAGACCGTACTAATGGGACAAGTCCGGTGTAATGTTAGTCTTTTTTCGCTCAGACTTCCTCTTCCTCCGCTCAGTGTTTGTGCAGGAAAGGGGGTGGGGAGGATGGGGTAAAGGTGTTGAAAATGGAGGGATACCACGTCTCACCACTGGGTATCTCACCCCCCCTCTCTAAGGACCCCTCACCCAGGTGATCCTCTTGCACTGGTCCACCCCCAGGGTCTGGCCTCTCTAGACGGGCTCATATAACCGCCTCCAACCGGAACCTTCACTGGTTGCCTGTGGAGCACAGAGTCACCCACAAATGCCTTACCCTGACTCACAAATGTATACTCAATCTGGCTCTGAAATATCTTGTGGATCGCCTTTTGCATTATGTCCCCTCGCGCACTCTCAGGTCTAAGAACCAACTTAAAATTGTACAGCCTAGGTTCAAACTGGCCAAAGCTGGCGGATGCAGCTCTGATGTCCAGAATCCAATTGCCTGGAATGCACTTCCGTACAGCCTCAGAGTTATTCCTACAACCACAGACTTCAAAAAAAGGCGGAAGACCTATCTGTTCAACCTACCTCCTGATTAACTTGTTTCTGCCTCCAATGTTTTCTGCCCACCTGACACTGTATCCTTCGCTCTTCTGTTATCGCTTGTCTGTTTTGTTTATTTTATGTGCGCACTCTGAGGCCTCCGGGACATGTGGCACGGTTTACAAAACATTGTTTAAGAGTATGTACATGTATATATGCTGTATATTTTTTGTACCTTACTGTAACTTCTGCTTTTTGTAACATGTTTAAGAGTATGTGCCCGGTTGCCCCTGGGCCTGGTTTTCTGCGCTTTATAAATAAAATAAAATCAAATCAAATCAAATTGTAAGAAATAAATAATAAAGGCGATGGCCGTGCCCTGGCCACCTGAGCAAGAGATCCACGGGGACAAGACGGTGAGACACCCTTTGGTTTATCACAGTAAGCACAAGAAAATGAATCCTTATGAGGGAATCTGTGGAAAGTTTTTGGAACTGCTGTGACTTACTTTTACCTTTGCTATGCTTACCTGGCCTGTTCGCTAGTATTGTTTTACTGCAAATACATTCATAAATATGTGAATACAAATAAACAAACAGATTAGTAATAAGAATGGTGTTCATACATATATATATATATATATATAGATGTTTCCTTTTCATTTTCTAATTTATGATGAAGAAAATCAATGTTAAAACCAAATAACAATTGTTAATCGTAGTAATTAAATGTATGGTTTGGGAAACTCTTTTCCAACAAACATAACGTTTTAAACAGAAGAGATGTTTATTGTAGCTAACTGAATGGTACTCACTTTATCAAGCTGGGAAGGATGAAGGGCTGAGTGGACTTGCCAAGATTTGCACCTCTGATCAGGCCCTCAAACACATACCCTGGCCAGTGGATGCATTACACTGAGCCACAGCGAGGACCCAGCCCGTGCTAACATCCGTTGATGGCATTTTGCATATTTATGATTGCAGTGTAAATGGCCTTTACAGTTTCCGGTGTCGAAAAGTCATCACACTTTCTCCAGTAGAAAATCACCATTATGGTTTCCTTCATAAGTTGTTCCTCCATATTATATATACTGTTTTGATTGGCTTGTTGAATATATTGGTTTTGCAAGACTTCTGGGTAATATATTGATTGTACTAATTGAAAATGTACTTTTTTTAAATTATTTAAAAACACAATTAGCCCAATTCACAATAAATTTTAAATCAATGACGTGTAATTTGTGCATGCATGATGGTCCACAAGCGCCCATGCGCACTATGAATGAGAACGGGCAACATGGTCAAGCGAGGAAAGGAAAGGTTGGCCAGGGAGGATCTTACTCAGCTTCTTTCCGTACATCACCATTTAAGGTAAGTTTTAATTTAGCTCCCACAATTGTTTAGTGAATGTATTTGTTGAACTTGTATTCATGTTGTAGCCGGAGTCCTCTATCGCTCCCGCTGTCACCCCCTGGAATCCTGAAATCGTACCTGTAGTGACCCGAGTGCTGTGAATTCTCCTGGGGGAACTGGTGGGGCGCTGCGGGCTATGACCGTGGCTCCCCTGTAGGCCACGTGAAAATTGAGGTGGCCAGAGGACAGCAGCGAGGAGCAGTGCTGCAAAGGGCTGGTAAAATGGCGCCTGGATCACCCAGCACAGCTCACTGGGTGCCAGCGACCCACTGAAGACACGAGCGTGGAGCGAGGGCTACCGTTGAACTAGTGAGAGGACTTGGGCCCCCCTTTCCTCACAGCAGCCCGATTGTCCCTGTGCTCAGCCCCCTCAGCCTCCAGGGTTTTCTCCTTCACGAGACAGCCCGGAATGGGCAGCCTGACCTAAAGATGAACAACAAAAAAGGAAGAGGTAAAGTTAAAGCTTGCAATTAGTCTAGGGTATAAGGTAAGAAGCCAAAAAATCAAACACAAAAAAAGAATATCCTCTAGCAATTATGCATAGACATAGGACATTCAGATACAATTTATACTTTTTGAGGATAGTTTATTGAATCGTTTTATATAAAATGAATTGTCAATCTGTGCCAATCTCAGAACAAAACATTACAATAGTGATCTGGAGCAACAACTACTCCAACAGCTCACAAATATCTAGTGCAAAACCCTCAGTCATTCCTCTCCTACACACACTTCACGTACATATCATTCATACACAACAGCAACAATTAGCAAAAATTGACGATGATGTGGCTAATTGCCAGTTCTATTATGAATTAAGTCACAGGGGCGAGCGGCTAGCACAGCTAAGGCTTGTGCTGCATTTGGAGCGCTACACGGTTGGGCCCTCGCCAAGTGGAGGTTCCAGGGCCCTGGAGGGAGGAAGTTTTCAACCGCAGAGATACTGAGGGTCATCACAGTTTGAGGTCTCCCTGGAAGTGTGCGGGCCTCTACCTCTCCTTTGCTATTGCTGCAGAGGGTCCTGAGTGTCAGGATCCTCCTGGTGGGGGGGGGGTGGGTGGCAGCCTGATCCTCTCCCCTGACTCGTGAGACACCTGTCGAGATTGTGGGCAGGAGAGAGGTTGGAGTGGATCGCAACATGGCTTGGGTGAAGAGCATACCTGCTGGCCTCCACCAGCACAAGAAGGACAAGTATACGATACCGGGTGGCAGTGCGCAGGCTGAGGGGGATAAAGGGACTCCTGTGACAAGGGGAGCGGATTGCTGACACGTGAGCCTGGAGGACAGAAAAAAGGGAGTGCTGACTGCCATTCTAAATCTCTGTGTGACTCTTGAAATACCGATTGGCTCAATAGGTGAGGAAGTAAACCTGTTGCGGGCTGATGTTCATCAGATAGTAGAAAAGCAGAAGTTGACAGACTCTACAACCACCACCATTAAATCAGAAGTCTCAACCTTGAAGAAACTGGTCTCCATTTTGCTACAAGCTATGCAGATCCTGGAACTAAGAGCAAAGGATGCGGCTGGACGCTTGAGTCGGGACAACATCCGAATGGTGGGCCTGCCAGAGGGAATTAAATCGGGGTTCACTGAGTTGTTCTTGGAACGGTGGCTGCATGAGTCTTTTTGGACCCAAAGGCCTCTCAAACTGGTTTGCAGTAAAACGAGCGCATAGGGTACCAGCCCAGAGACCTCCTCCAGGTGCCTGGCCAAGGCCTGGTGTTGGTTCGAATATTCAACTTCACGGACTGGGATGCAATACTTCAGGCAGCAAGGAGAATGGGTCACATCCGAACAGATAATAGCCAGGTGTTAGTGTTCCCAGATTACACCTAACGGGTTCAAAAGCAGTGCCAGAGTTTTGAGGAGGTGAAATGGAACCTGAGAGACCATGACATGCGATGCATGCCACTCTACCTGGCCGGACTCAAGATCATCTGTGGAGATAGTCACTGGTTTTGTAATTCACCACAAGAAGCGTGGGAATGATGGGAGTCTGAAGGTGGTTGGGAACAAGGAAAAAAGATGACCAAGGTACTGGTAAGTTGAACTTGCAGCGAGTGAAGGAGAGAACGGCATGAAATCATTTGAAGTCCCAGAAGATTCTGGTGGCAGAAGACAGCATGTAGCTACTGGCGGGAGTGGTAGAAGAGCCCATGCCAACGGCGAAACAGAATGAACAGGCCACAGGGGGGTGCAGCCTATCTGAGTGACTATCTTTGTCCAGTGAGACGACCGGAGGATGTTGCCCTATGGGGGTGTGGGTGGGTTTACCTGTTGCACTGTGGTAAGGCTACAATATGCAGGTATGGCATGTTGAGCAAGGGGGAGGGTGGGGATCTGGGTGGGAGGGTCATCTTCCAGTGGGCTATTGCCCAGGATACTGAGTTAAGCCTTGCCCCTGTGCAGGCGGTGGACTTCGTAGGCCCTTCAATGGATATGGAAGTTGGCCATCGCATGCAAATATTGAGAGTATTGAACCTTGGCAGGTCGTGTTAGTGGGGTGTTCAGGTTTGGGTTGGGTTGGGAATGTTGTTTGTTGTAGCTGTGGGAAGGGGAGAGCAGGGCGAGGGGAGTTGAGGGTGGGATTTGGGGGATGAGTTTGGGAAACAGGTTGCTAGGATCGGTCAGGGTTAATGGGGGTGATGATAAGATCATCTTACTGTATGTTGGGAATCGAGTGCAGGGAATGGGATTAGTAGTCATACGATGGGATGTGTTAAAATAGTGAACTGGATTGTCCGTGGGTTGGGTATGCCGGTGAAAAGATGGAAGGTAGGAGCATTCATTATGTGACAATGTGCTGTTATATGTAAAGGGTCCCCTTAACCATGTTACTTACATGATCAATGTTCTCTGGAATTTTGGGAAGATGTCAGGGTTAAAGTGAATAGAGAGAAATCTGTAGTTTTTCCCCTAGAAAGACTCAAGGGGAATCCAAGGGTGGAACTCTCGGATGTGGGGGTTCAGCAGAGACTGGAACCTTTCGTTGTTTAGGCATACAGATTCACCATACTATGGAGGAAACATTTCAATCCAATACAGGCAGGACTTTGGCTTAAATTGAAGATGCGATCAGTTTTTGGACAAAAACGCAGCTCTCTCTTATGGACAGACTGGCACCCTGTAAGATGGAGATTCTGCCAAGGCTCCTATACATGTTTGTAAATCTTCAGTATATGATAAAGCTGCCCTTTTTTAAACTACCGAATAGCAGGATTGGTGACGTCCTTTGGGCGGGAGGCAGGGGTCGGGTTGCATTCTCCACGCTACGCAGGGAGTGTCAGGATGCCGGACTCATGCTCCCAGATTACAAGCTTTATTATCTAGCTGCACGCCTACAAGTTGCAGATGGATGGAATCAGCCCTGGGTGGCATGGACGGGAAACTACTATGCAGACTTCCCTCTTCTAGGTAGGGGCTGGAACTGCTTTGGGGACCAATAGGGGAAGTTGGGACTTCTAGTCTCATGGGGGTGGTCTAGCAAGTATGGAGGCACACCTGTGCTAAGCTTCGTTTAGGCACGGCATATGGCCTTGATAAGTCTTTAAGACCGTTCATGCAGATTGACGCCACAGTTAAGGATATGGGGGAGGCAAGGTGTAGGGATTTAAGTCAATAGGTGATCTGTTTGAAGGTGGCCATCTTCTGTCTTTTACTGATGGTGTGGGAAGTTTGGAATGCTGCACGGGCAATTCCTGAATTACATTAGACTGGTAAAGATACTGGCTTCCCAGTGGGAATCAATAGTGGAGGAACCCCCGACCTTGCAGGTATCACATATGATCACATATGGGAGCGCTAGGACATGAAGTTTCACGCCTTTATCAGATTCTGCAGGACAGTATGGGGTTGCCACAGCTTAAGGTGAAAAATCAACCGGAGAATGATATCGGGGATCCATTGAGTGACGGGGATTGGTTTAAGATTTGTTCTCAGGTTAAGACGGTATTGCATAACGCAAGATTCAAACTAATTCGCTTCAACATAATACAAAGGTGTACATGACCCCTGATAAAATGTACCTGATCAATCATGAATTTTCGCATCTGTGCCCTAGATGCCTCCGGGAAAGTGCTGGCTCTTGCCATATGGTGTGGGACTGTCCGGTTATAACTTGCTACTGGCAAAGAGTGGTGGAGAGAGTGAATACACTGGTAAAGGGTAGTTTTGACTGTGTTCCTAAGGTGTGCCTGTTTGGTTTAGTGCCGGGGGGGAGGGTGACCACGGAAGGAGCTAATGACAAATATTGCAGGGTTCCTTCTACTGCTGGCGGTCAGGAGATTGGCCATCTCATGGAAGTGTCAGAAGGGCGTAGGGATGTGAAAACGTGGGTGGTGGGAGGAACGAGGGGAAGCAGTCATGGAATAATGGGGATTACTCCTGAATGAACTCTCATGCTCCCCGGGTGATAAACCTCTGCAAACTAGATGCCTCTGTGTCGGAGGGACAAAGCAGGGGAGGTATACTTCATCCTCTGACCTATTGTTATTCTGCATGGAAATGTTGATGTCCTATACTGGAAAGTTAGGCATGTGTGGAAAAGTGCTGGGTACTCACCTTACTCTAGTCCCATGAACTGGGGAACCTGTCAACGAGTGGCTGTATACAGTTGAGCTCACCTGGGGACCAACCGGGCTTCAAGGTTCCATGGCCGATTGGGAGGGGAGAGTGCGGTGGGATGTTTGGCTGGGAAACCCTTTTCTTTTTTTATTGTATGTTTTTTGGATGATTTAAAAAGATAATTTTTTTAAAACAAAAAACTTGTATTTATTTTTATGTTTATTCTATTTATATAGCACACATTATCAACTTAATTGCTCCTTGGTTCTTACTGTAATCAGAACTATGTGATTATGAAAAATACATTTAAAGAAAATCTCAGGGGGATACATTTATATTCTGCATTCATTGCCCTTCAGACAGCATTCGATTCTGTTTAAAGGAAGCCATTATGGGCAAAATTAGAGACCTTGTGTGTCCCATTTTGGTTAATCCGTGCAATGTTCCAACTGTACATAGAACATTTTGGTGTGGTCCTATGAGGCCCTGTGGGGGAGTATACTTCCCAATTTCCCATACAAAACGGAGTGAGATAGAGGTGTGTGATGGCTCCTCTTTTGTTCTCTTTCTCCCTTTCCTCACTGTCCCCCAGAAACTCAACGTCTCCAGAGCTCTGGTTCTTTCTACATTACTGCAACCACCTCTTCCTCAATCTTCCTGCATCTTCTCTTCGCCCTCTCAAACTAATCCAGAATAGGACTGCAACACTTATTCTTGGCCTCAAGCCCAGGGACTGCATCTCTCCTGCCCTAATTTCACTTCACTGGTTCCATGTGGCTGCTAGGATCAAAGTCAAGACCATATACATCATCCACAAGGCCTTCTGGGGCCTGGGACCTCCCTAGATCCAACTCTCTCTCCCTAAATACCTCCCTTCTGGAGCCCTTCGCTCTGCTACCTCCAACTCCGTGCAACCAGGGATGTCATTTGGGGGTCAACAGGGGTCGCAGCTGTGACCCCTGAGATCTCCCTTGCTACCCCTGTGGTCTCCCTTGCTAACCCTAAAGAAAAAGACAAAAGAAAGTTACTTTCTTTTTCATTTAACCCTATGGGCTGTGCCAGCGCTTTGGCGCTTTGTTTCTGGAGAGGCAGGCTTTCTTGTTCAGGCCTCTTATAAAACCGAGCAGTGACCCTAAATAAGATAGAATAGGAATAACAAATAATTTGTCTTTCTGGAATTCTATTAATAATTGCTAGACTCATTAAAGGTTTATATGCACACTTCAGGGGGGTGAGTCACTGATATAGTCTATTCTTAAACACCTCAACTCAGCCTTTCATCCTTCTGAGGCCTATAAATGAGTACCAACTCAGGTTGGGTAATTATTGTATGTATATTTGTTCTATATAAAGCGCTTAAGCCTAAGTGCTGTATAATAACACATCATCATTTGGCCTTGACCGTCTGCTAGCATTCACAGTAATTTGGTAATATGGGCCTATACACATTGATTTTAACGAAACAGTTGATGATCCATTCTTGTATGAAATGTATATGACATCATAGTGGTAATGTAACCATATTTTTCGTAGTGTACTTAGGCACAATGCTATGTGACGCCACTTCCTGTTTTGTCAAGGGGTGAAAAGTCATCTTCCATCACTTCCCATGATGTCACTTCATGGTGGGGTGAAATTACATCCCTTCCTGTGATGTCATCAGAGGTCAAGGGTCATGTGATGTCACTTCCGCTACCCCTGGCATTTTGGTGAAATGACGTCCCTGTCTGCAACTCAGACGCTTCTCTAATCAGAGAGTGGGTGTTAGATCTCTCTCCTCTACAAGAGCCTCCCTCTGGAACGGTCTCCCTGCCCCTTTCAGGCTTGAGCTGAATGAACTTAAGTTCTGGAAGCTCCTCAAGGCCTTCCTTTTCATCATCTCCTTCACTCTCCCCCTCCCTGTGTACAGGAGGGCAGTGTTTCGACTGACGGGCCCATAGATCAGTGTTCACCCCCTAGTACCTGTAAGACAAGATAGCTGCACCATGTGAGGAATAGGGGTGCAGGATTCACTTACTCCAACACGACCCAATAAGGAGGACTCATTAGTTTGGCAAAGGGAAGTCTGTTTAATGACAAGTACATCAAAAAGGGAAACACTTGGAAATCAGCATCGTTGCGATCGCCTGTCTCGCTCCAACTTCCTCGAACTTCAGTTGAACAGTAACTTTTATACATAAAACTCGTCATCATTGACGTCTAACTCTACAAAACTCGTCATGCAATATAATTGGTTAGGAAAGGTAACTTAAGTATAGGTGCTATATCTGTATATGGTAACAGAGCATGTGGATTGGATAACTCTTATCGGGTGGGGGTCTACGCCCATCCCACTACATCACTCGTGATAGACGTCACTACATCTATGACGTCTTATTGGTTCTACAAGCTATAGGACCCTAGATTATTTGGTCCTTTGTGATTGGGTGGGTTACACCCTTTGGCATAAATCTCCACTTTAATTAGCAGCATGCAGAATGGACACCCAGATGAGGAGTGCCCCAAGATTCACCCTGCCTCCCTTCCATCAATCAGTACCTTTAGGGCTATGTGTCAATTAGTTGGCAGAGGATGGCCTTGAAACTGTAGCTTCTTATCAGGAAATGTTATGGCATGCTGGGTTCTGGGTGACATCAGACGTTGGTACCTCTTTGCCCTTGGCTGGTCATGTGTCTGGTCACTGTGAATCTGCTTCATTTTCCTTCTTTTCATGTATTTGATTCTTACTTAGGCTTGCCACCTCCCTGGGGCCTCCTTAGCTCGACCTTCACTGGCTGGCTGGTATGCTCTGAAGTTTCAATTCTCAGAGGTTGCTGTTCTCCTCCCTTCCTTAGGTTGACCTCGAATTTCCCGGGCATGAGCTACTTCTTACTGAGTTTCGTTTCCATGCTTTCCTTTGGCTTTAGCTGGAATATGAATCTCGGCCTTGGTGGCCCGTCGCAGCCTGGGCTTGGTTCTGCTTTACAAAATGGAGTCACACTTGTATAGCGTGCTTCATTGATGTAGATATATATACTTGGCGCATGCCGCTCTATTCTTCTACTAAGCATTGCAAGCAGTACCGTTTTCTTAGCTTCTTGCGTTCCAAACTTATTTACACGCATTAACTGGTTGGTTACTTCCATCTTGTCTCATAGCAACGTTTCCTTACGTTTTAACATAGTCTCTTTCCTGTGTCCATTACATCTATTTGCATAGCTACTTGTACTGGCATACTACCTTCGATAGCCATATTCGTTCATTTGTGAATCTGTCCGGGCCCTTGTGTCATTTCCACTGGCCCTCCACTAAGGCTCTTTGGGTTTCTTCATGGACCGTCTGTAGGTACTCTTCATTTTGTCTCAGTGGCCGGTACGGCTGTCTGATAGAGTACCGTGTTGCCCAGGGCTGTCTGGTTACGGGCGCTTCAACAGGTATGGCTCTTCTGATGTACACTGGGCAGAGTCCCAGCGCGGCTCTCTGTTGGTTCATTTGCTCCTCATACGTCACATACGTCGGCGAGTACATTCCTGGTACCTGGAAATGGGGGGAGGGGGAGCAGGTCATGCTTGGGACCTCCTCTACACTCCCCCCTCTGGTCGGTTCATTGACCACTTCTGCTACTTCCTTTGTATTTATTTCCTTATTTTCTTCAGCGCCCTGTTCATCATCTTCAGGGTTTGTACATGATGGTGTGAATGTATGTGTTTTTGGAGTCCATATCTTTATCACACCCTGAAAATTTCCTGCTGCTTTTACATGTTCATCTTTGTTCGATGTCATTAGCTGGCATCGTCCATTTGGGCTGCAATAGATCCATTTCCCTTCATGCTTCCTTCGTTTCCTGGGATATGTGAACTCAGTTCCTTCTGGCGTAAATTCACTGGCTTTCACAAAGCCTCTCATTTCTTCATCAGTCAGGTCTCTGGGTTTCCACCCTGGTTCGACATCAACCATTATTTTCATCCCAATGGCTTTCTTCGCAGTGTTCTGGCACTGTGTGATGATTATTTTGATAACACAAAATCCTAGCAGTATCATTGCTAGTAAGGCTCCCAGCACCTTGAATATATCTGCCACCCATTGTGGGACCCACGAGAACAGGGCTCCAAACCAGCTGTCGTCGCCCACTGCATCACTTTCATCGATCATCTGGTTTTTCAGGTTTGTCAACATACTTATGGCCTCTGTTAGGGTTCTGTTTTCTTCATCGTGCGATGGTATAAATGTACAACATGATTCTCCGATTTTTGCGCAAACACCTCCATCCATCGCTGTGATCATGTCAAGTCCATATCTGTTCTGGAGGGTCATCAATCTGATTGCTCTCAGTTCCTCCTTGATTGTGTTAACCCCATTTATGGTGGTGTTGATGGTCTGCAATAACTCCCATCTGGTTATCTGTAGCCATTTAGCATTTACTCCAACTTGGATGTGTGGCAAGAGCATTGTGGTGAATACTGTTGAGGTGAGACTGAATAGCCTGTGTTCGTATGGGATGAATGGAATGCCTCTTCTGATTTGGCAGAAAAGTAATTTTCTCTCTTCATCCTGGATAACAGTTCCCCAGATCTCCCTTTTCTTAGATGAGCATCTGCTTTCGGGAAACTATCCAAATTCAGGTCATTTTTTGGGATCACTAGAGCGGGGACGTGGACATTCACCAGTGTGCATATGCCTCCCCAGTTCTTCGGTAGTCTTATATATGCCTTGGATCCACACGCCCAGTAATGGTCCATAATATCTGCGGTTCCTTGTGTCATTCCTGGGGCTTCAAAGATTTGTCTGCAGTTTACATTCTCTCCCATCTTCCTTGTGCCATTGCGTCTGAAGCATAGTTTCGGGCTTTCTAGTGGTACTATTTGCAGGGGTCCTCCTCTGTCTTCGACCGATGTTAGCAACTTCACCAACTTTGGCCATAGAGGTTTGCATAACCTCTGTGAATTCTCTATTGCTTCCTTGCAGGCTCCGAGGACTATCCACGCTCATCAGATTACTACTCTTTCTTCCCATCCATTTGCGGAAACCACTGTTCCCCAGATCTGCATTCGGCCTCTGTTCTTCCAGATTTGAGCCTCTTCTGCAGTTTTTCCTTGAATGTTCAATCTCGGTTTATTTCCCATCGTGTTCCTGATCCTTTAACTTCAGGGTTCTCGTACCTGATTTCGTGATTCCTGGTGTGCGCCCTGTTTCTTGTTTTAATGTCCTGGACGTAGCCATCTTCATCTGTGTATTCCTTTTCAGTGGCCCATATCAGTGAGGCGTCTCTCCCCATAAATTGTCCTCTGATGTTGCACATTGCTACGTGTGACATGCAATGTGCTATAGGGACATCAATTTCTACAGCTATAAAGATCTTAGGTTTTCCCATGCTGCATGGTAGGAGTGCACAGACGAAGCATTCTCCTTCTGACTGACTTCGTCCTACTTCCTTCATGTGCTGGTACCATATGTTGTTTCCGAGATGGGCTGTGCTGTCCAGGTAATCGTTGAGTTCATTGGTATCTTTATGCGGGCTTCTCTTGATTCTTAGCGTTCTTCTGTAGTTTGCTATTACTATGTCTTTAAAAGCGTCTGTGCTGCTTCTCCACTCTGTGCGTCTTGGTAGAACAGGCTGCCTTGGCTGTATCACAGTGGTAGGAGAAGGTATTGTGTTTCTTTTCCTTTCCTTTTGTAATTTTTCATAGAGGTTCTCTAACCACCATTGGCTCACCAACTCCCCAACGTGTGGCTATGTCGTAGGCCTGGTGCTTGTTCCTTGTGTTGGAGCTGGCGTGCTTGCTGTTATAGTCTCTGTAGTTCTATTTCTCAGCTCCGTGTGCAGTTCCTTTGCTCTGACTATGAATGGAAACAAATAATCTATCAGCATTTGTGTTTTCTCTGTGAGTTCCTTTGTGGCTACTTCTGTTCTTTTGAGGGATTTTGCTATGCCCTCTCTCTTTGGTTTCTCACTTGGTTCTCCTTGGTTACTTCCACTATTTTCTGGAACTGGTTGTTCAGCAGGCAGTCTCGTTTTCTCTGTTGCCTTCGTTTGAGGCCCTGTAGCCTGTGACACTTGCCCTTGTTTGCATGCATTCAGTGTGTGAGTGCGTGCAGTGGTCAGTGCTCCATTTTCATTCATTCCGTGCTGACCCTCTCTCCAATCTTTCTCTTCATTCGTTACCTCAAATGTGTAAGAATCACCTTTAATTACGTTTAATTTTAGTTTGCTTACTTCACCATCAGGTTTTCTTGGAACTGGGATAACTATATAGGGTCTGGGTGCTTTCGTGGGACCCAGGCGTTCATTATCTGGTGGGTGCACGGAAATTGGGGCGCTTCGTGCACCGATAAAAAATGCAGTTCTGATGGTCAATGACAGAAACACAATGATAATTACTATGCATATACACAAAATAGATCTATTAGATAGTTGGCAGCATTTTCTTCCAGGGAAGCGGGGGCGCCCCTCTGCTGGTGGTAAAACCAAGTTACTGTTCTGGGCCCCCATGTCGAGCATACGTCTATTTTCAGCGTTTACTTCTTTTCTTACTCCGATTTCGTTACTCAGGAGTTCGCAAATTACTAAAGTGACGAGTGCTCCTCGAGTGTCCAGCTTCTTGCGGGTGATGACGGTAGTCTCTGGGTGTGGAGTACAGTTCCCTTGCTAGAATATGGAAAAAGGTTAGGCTAGCATCTTTGGCACGTCACATTTATTATGCATATCTACAATAGGTAAAATCCCAGTGGACTCTTGGTCCTGAGGACATGCTGGAACCTGTTCAATGCGAAGGAATGAGAAGATGGAACTGCTAAAAATCACACAAAAATAAAATGTTGTAAAAATAAAAATAAAAATGAAAGTGAACATGAAAAAATAAAAATAAAAATAGGAAAAGATAGAAAAATAAAAGTAAAAGAAAAACAAGATGGTGGAGTTCTCGTTTCCGCTCTTCTCGATCTGTCCCACTGCGGAAAGATAAAGCACTGTCTCTCTATCTCCACGATCTGTCCCACGGTGGAAAGTCTCACTGGAACCACCTAATGTATTCTCGCTGGAAGTTAGATAGCTCTACCTGGAGCATAATGCCGTGGAGGAGTGTGCCCATGTGTGGGACGTTGGCTGGATCTCTGAGGAAGGTGATGACATCAACATCTGTAGGCCTTCCCATCATTTCTGGATAGTGTGTGACCAGTCTGAACAGGACGTTGTGTGCCAGCTGGGTGTCCTTGGGTGACAGGGACATTTGCCCTGTTTTGCTGAGTCCTGATCACAAGCTTTTCTTTTGACTTGAACAGTCTCTGCACTTTCCTGTTGCGTGGATTGCCACCAGGTAATTTAGTTTAGTCCACAGCTGGTTCAATTGTGCTAAGTTCCTTGGGTCTCTGATAAAAGTGCATGTGTCCGTGGCCCTTCCGACAAGTGCCAGGCACTTCTCTATTATTTGGAAGAAAGCGTGAAGGTGAGTTCATCAATGTCTACTGGTGGTGGAAGCATTTGTGTCCTCTTCACTGTGCTCGGGTAGTTCGGCGAAGGCCTCCGCGATGGCAGTCAGCAATTGCCAGATTACTTTCTTGTTGGCAGGATCTTGAATAAAGTCAGTGACACTGGTTTCTCTCCCTATGAGTGACGGATATGATATCACCACCAACTGGAAATATGTGAGCACATCCCACTTGAGGTATCTTCTGGGAGATACCATAAGTTCTGTAAACAAAGTCTTTTCACTGGTTGCCTCAGGACACTGTGTTACGCTCTCAGAAAATGTCTTATTCCCAGTCTATCAGAGTCTTGATTCTTTATACTGCTTGAGCGATGTGATTTCAAAAGTTTGTTTTATCAACGTTGTTGTGGCTTTGTATGTGAAGTTCTCTTCTTCACCCTGCAAATGCGGTGCACAGAGTGTCCGTATTATTGTTGTTTATCACCCTTCTCTGGTCTGAGGAAGTGTTCTGTTTAAAAGCCACAATTTAAAGCAGAGTTCTTTTGTCTTTATTTTGCTGCTCATGCGTCCTTCTTCCTCGCCATGGATCTTGTCTGCACGTGCTGAGCTTCTTCCCCGTTGTCTGTGGTTTCTTCATGGTTTGATGCAGTTGGAGGGCTCTCCCCTATGTATGGTTTAATGTCATTTAGGAAGAGCCACTCCCTCCTTCCTTAAAGCTTGACGGCCGACGGAGTGCAGTCCTCCATGATGAAAGGGCCATTAAATCGTGGCTCATCCCACCTCAATCTTGTGAAGTTCCTTATAAGCACAGCATCACCAGGGAAGACAAGAGGTGCACATAAACCTTGCGCAGCGTCTGTTTCAGCACTTCCTGTTGTATTTTGTACTGTGCTGCACCCTTTTCGCCGTCGCTGCAGCTGGCCTGAAATGACAGAGACGCTGGATGTCATACAGTTCAAGTAATCCTGCACCTCTGTCCCCAAAACCTCTCTTGTTGGCTGGCCATCACATCTAGCTCTGTCTCGGGGGGTAAAAGGGGTCCTCATCCTGCTGCCTGTGACTATCTTGTGCGGCATGAGATGATGGTCGGACCCTGGTTGGTTCCGAAGTGCATACAATGCCAGTGGTAGACAGTGCAGCCATCCCTTTTTTAATGTGAGTTTCAGCTTGGCTATCCTCTCCTTTAACAAGCCGTTGAGCCGCTCACATATGCCATTCCCCTCCGGATGATACGCCGATGAGAACTTGTGCTTTATATCAAGCAACAAGCTGATCTGCTCAAATACTGAATTGACAAAGTGAGCCCCATTATCTGACCTCATTACCTCACACACCTCCCATCTAGGGAACACCTCCCTCACCAGAAATTTGGCAGCACATGTAGAGTCTGGGTGTGTACAGGGACCTGCTTCTATCCATCTGGAGAATGGACACAACACCACAGTTAAATACCTGTACCCATTGCACACTTGAATCATGTCGACATAATCGATATGCAAGTGCTGGAATGGGCCATTGGGCTGGGGGATAACTCCTCTCACTACTTTTAGTGTGTGCCCAGCGGTGAACTGCTGGCAGATAACGCAGTTCATCATAAAAAATGCAACATGCTCTGCTAAATTCGGTGAAAACCAGTCTTCTGCGAGCGTTGCAGCGAGATTTTCTTTTGTCATATGTATAGGGTAGTGTAATTGCTCCAATGCTATCTTCAGTAGGGCGACAGGCATTACTGGTTTACCTGTGCTGTCTTGCCTCCACAATCCATCAGAGGAGCTTAAAGAGCACCCACAACGCTTCCATAAATTCTTGTCCTGCTGAGGTGCCTCCCCCTGGACTTCCATTAGCTGAGTCTGCCCCATGTTGCTACAGACCTCGGGTGTGGCTCGTGCTACCATCATCCTCTCATGGGTACCTGCCACCTCCATGTCCATGATTGGTTCACTCTTGGATGCCATACGCTTGGCTTCCGTGTCCGCTTCATGATTTCCACGTGACACGAAATCCGTCCCTTTGGTGTGGGCGGCGCATTTCACGACCGCTATGCCCACTGGGAGCTGTAGTGCCTTAATCAGCCTGTCCAATAAGGATGCGTGCTGTACTTGCATGCCGTCTGCTCGGAGGTAGCCCCTCCTTTTCCAGTGTGCTTGTCCTGCATGCACTGTGGACGTCACATAGGCGGAGTCACTGTACACCTTTACTTCCTGGTCTGCATGATTCTCAATGGCGAGTATCGACGCCAATAATTCTGCCGCATGTGCTGAATAATGAGATGGTATTCGTGCACTAACGAGTACTTGGAATTCTCTGTTTGCC
This sequence comes from Ambystoma mexicanum, assembly GCF_040938575.1. Classification (NCBI taxonomy): domain Eukaryota; kingdom Metazoa; phylum Chordata; class Amphibia; order Caudata; family Ambystomatidae; genus Ambystoma; species Ambystoma mexicanum. The sequence goes on along the minus strand of NC_090933.1, from coordinate 910,594,159 downwards.
ACGTGTTTTATTAGGGCAACGCCTGTATACCTTTGTCCATCTTCTTGGTCAATTCTCAAAGAACCATCAATGAACACGATCTCACCACCTGCCAGGGCATTTTCCTTTACCCTGGGGATTTCATCATAGAATTCCTCGTAATTTGTACAGTCAAGTATAGATTCTCCCTCTGTGAGTGGTTCAGCTATGAACGTGGCTGGATTTACAGTTTTACATCAAACTATTTTGATTGATGGGTTAGAGATAATCACCTCATAGGCAGATGCTCTCTGAGATGTCAGCGTTCCCTTTGGCTTTTCTAGTATGGCGAATAATGAGGGCTCGACATACAATGTCATGGAGCACCCCATCACTATGGATGATGCTTTCTCGATGGAAAATGCGGCGTTAGCGAGATTTTGTTCGCATGGGAAGTGGCCTCTCATAACCGGGTCCAGACTCCCGCTGTAATACGCTAGGGGCTTATACCCCAGCGAGTTTCGCTGATCGAGTACTGTCGTCATAAAATTGCCATCAGTGTTTGAAAACAGGTAGAATTCCTCTCCATAATTTGGGATCCCTAGAACCGGGGCTTTACAAATCGCCCCCTTGAGTTCTGCAAACCCCTTCTCCATTGCCTCAGTCCATTACATTTTTTCTTTTGTCGCCTTGGCCTTTTTTAGGGTCTGAAGCAAAGGCTTGGTAAATGAGCTGTAATCGAAGACCCATGCTCTGACATAATTGCAAAGGCCTAGGAAGCTCTGCATTTTTTTTATCATGAGCGGCTTAGCCGTGTTCATGATAGCTTCAGCCCTTTCTGGGGTTACCTTTTTCCCCTCATGTGAGATTAGCTGGCCTATGTACAGCACATCTTGTTGACAGTATTGTAATTTTTCCTTATCAACTTTATATCCTTTCTCAGCTAAGATAGTCAGTAGTTGGACAGAGTCACTCCTGCATTGTTCCTCAGTGATGCTGCAGATCAGAAAATCATCCACATACTGCAAAACGACACTGTCTACCGCAATATTGCTTAGGTCCATTTGCAGGACTCTGTTGAAAATGGACAGAGACTCACAATACCCCTGTGGCAATCTTGTACTTTTCAGACGCATTTGTCTGAAAGTAAATGATGTCAGGTCTTGCGAATCACGGTGCAACAGGATTGAGCAAAACGCATCCTTCAAGTCAATCACTGTGAAATATTTCGCCTCAGTGGGTATGTTGTATACAATTGTGGATGGATTAGGGACTAGAGGGAACTCGGTTTCAACAATATTATTTAATGCCCTTAAATCTTGAATCAAACACCAAGACCCTCCTTTCGATTTCTTGACGGGGTAAATCACTGTGTTGCAAGGTGATTCTGACTTCACTAGGATGCCCTGCTCCATCATGGCGGAAATTGTCTTCGCGATCCCTTCATCTGCTTCTCTGGACATGGGATATTGTCACGCTCTTGGTAAAATTGCTCCTGGTTTCAATTTAATTTTCACTTCACCTGCCCCCTTCAAGGGGCCTACGTCATAAGGCCCTGTAGTCCATACTGTGACGGGTACTTGGGCCATGTCATCATCGAAGTATTCTGGACATATCAGTGCCAACATCATTATCTGAGATACCTCCCGTTTGATCATTTTGACCCAAAATATGAGACTCACTTCCACCCTTGTCTCTTCTAGGTCATGGTGTTCTTCGAACAGATCGTCATCTGTGACATCAGTCACTTGGTACCCTTCTTTGATGGCGATAATCGCGCACCATTGTCTCCCTTCATCATCATATCCTTCAACCTATACCACTTTCCCTCGCACTGCGTCAGATTGTATCATTTTTGGAAACACTTGTCCCTCCTATTCGTGCATAGGTAATCTTGGTCTGAATAGGAACTCATTAAGGGTTCTCATAGTTTTTTCCGCGAGGCCTTGCAATCCCGCCATAAGCACCCGCACTCCATATGCGAAAACTTCTGGTTCTAAGGGTATAGCTCTCATGGCTATACGTCCTGAGTATGCCCTAATCATTTCGCATACATTTGAATAATGCATTCCTGGAGTGCAGCACACTATACCATTCTCGGTAAATGAGATTGTCATATTCACCTTTGTCATCAAGTCCCGACCCAGGATATTTACTGGGGTCTGTCGTGAATGCAATAAGGGTACATTCATTTCCCACTTTCGTACAGAGACTGGAAGCACGTCTGTAAAGGGAACTCTACTGTGAGCTCCTGTGAAACTCTGAGTATCTATGGCCTCGCCGGACAAGGAAAACTTGCCTTCTCGTATGCACGAGCGCGTTGCATCCGTGTCAACTAAGAAGGGTTATTCTCTGCCCCCTACGATGACATTCACCCAAGGTTCCCTATTAGGGTCCGGTTTCACTGATAGGATAGAGCAAATCAGAGTCCCCCGTGAGCTGTCCTATTTCATATATAGGTTCGGCCCACTGTATGCCTGTGGATTTTCCCCATTTCCAGGGTTGACTCCCCCGTCAGAGTTATTTCCCTGAGGCATTTGCGGCGGTGCCTGCTGGGATTGTCCCTGTGGTAAATTCCCCATATTCAAGGGTTGAACCACTTGCTGCGCACCTTGCTGCAAGCCTGACGCCTGCTGCTGCACTGTGTGATTTTGTGCATCGCCCTGGTGTGGGACGGCAGGCAGATTCACCATGCATGTTCCCATTCTTTGGCCGTTTTGCCACATGCATTGGCTTCTGCACATGCGCGCCACATGTCCTGTTATTCCACATAGCCAACACACCGGCGGTGGTCGGGCCATCTGTCCATCTAGCGCAGCTGGACTGCCCATCTGCACATTTTGAAATCCACCTTGGTTTGCCTGAGACCTCCCTGGTTACCTCGAAACCCACACTGGTTACTCTGCCATCCTTTTCCTCCGAAACCCCTACCCCTCGGGTAAAATCCTGCGCTACCTTGGTTATTCTGGGGTGGGTTAGCTGTTGATTGCGTGCTTGGTTCAGCTGGGCTTGTCAGCATGGCTCCCTCAAGAGCATACTTTGAGAGTTTCTTTTGCACCAGCTTTGCCTCCTCACCCTCACAAGTTGCCTCCTTTTTCGGTTCTTTTCTTGCAACAATCTACAGTAGTGTGCAATTGTCAAATGTATTTCGGCCCAGGGTTTAGCTTCTACTCCTACTAATTTCTTGAGCTGCTTTTGTACTGGTTCAGGTGACCCCTGGCATAATATGTGGTAGAATACAGGGATAGATTTTGTCCAAGACTCATGCGTTTCGAGCACCCATGCGTCTTGAAAATTCTGGATATAAATCAACGCATCCTCTGACTCTTTCATTTCCGTGTCATTATAGCTCCCATATCGGAAGTGTCAGGGTAAAGCGTTCGTAGCGCTTTCCACACTGCTGCTCTACAATTGTTAAATGGCGCTTCGTCATGGGAAGTGTTCGTTATGCTTACTCGAGGGTACCTAGCCCGTTTCCATACATCGTCTGCCCTTTCACCAAGTATGGCGATCAGGAGGCCCTTAATGTCCCCTATAGCTAAGGTGACACCCCCTGTCATTTTCTCTAACTCATGTATCCACTTCCCTGGTCCCGATGTCAGCATTGGAAGCTTATTTTTCAGGTTCTCTCAGTCCATGTGTGGCCATGGAATATATTGTGGTCTTGCTCCCCCTTTTCTAGCAGTGGGAATTGGAATGCGCAGTCTTCCTTCTCTTTCCCCATAGCTCTCCTGTCTATCGCTGGCGTAGCATTCCCGCACTGCCGTCTACCTGGCAATGCCCTTAATCTGTCTGCATAGGCAGGTGCTGATGCCCCCTTTTGACCGTGGGGTGCTCCTTCATGTCGGCCGGACTGCGCGGCAGACTTTGGTGTCCTAGTTGCGGATTCGCTAGCGTCAGACCATCATACCCCTTGGTCCCTTGGGAGCACCTTTCGCGCCGTCTCCCTTCTTCGTGTGCCACATTCTCCATCTCCCCACCGGAGTCGGATTCTGATTGTTCCCAGTTTACGCAACTCCTTGCATCTTCTTCGTTCTGCCCAATCTCCAGTCTGTCTAGGGACAGTCCCCTGCTCCCACTACTTCGAGTGACATCCTCAGTGCCATATAACTGAGTGCTCTCCAAGCGCTCGTCTTCCCTTCCCTCATGGGACATCTGTTCCAGCCCCATCTCATAGAATATTTTATCAATCGTTTTCCCGATGCTTTTGGTGTCGAAGTCATCCTCAATATGTGTCCTACCTGTTGCTGAGTCATTTGAAGGAAAGAATTCTTCGATGTCTTCCCATTCTACAACAGGATTGGGTTTTTTAACTTCCCGCTCCAAATATTCAAGATCTCGTGCCCTTTGTCTGCGCTTACGTTCTGTTTCCTCATCCATTTTCTTGCGCTTCCTCGCTTCTTCTCTAGCCTTATCTACTTCCCTCATCCTTTCATTTCTACGTTCCTTTGCCCTTCTAACTTCCTCATCTTCTCTTCTCTTAACTCTCCTCTCACGTACCCCTTGCTCTTCCTCCAACTTTTGCTTATCCTGTCTGTGCTGGTCATGGGCTGCCTTCTGTTTGCGAACGAGCTGTTTCTCTTGCTCTTCGCGATATAGCTCTTGCCTCAGCCTATCCTTTCTTCTTATCCTTTCATCCCTCATTTCCTTTCCTTCTCTTTTTCCCTTCTCTGTACCTCATCAGACCTCTCCCTCGGCCTTATCTCATCACCTCCTTTTCCATCAAGCTTCAGCAATATCTGACCTCCCATCGATTCATCTTTCATGACTGCTATCTCATCTGTTCTGTTTTCACTCGCTTTCCATTTCTTTCCCTCTCTCTCCCTAACAAGAGATGCACAACTCTGTTCCTGGTCCTTCCCTTCATCATCGCGTCTCTCCTTGTCCCGCTGGGCTGTGGAGGAAAGATTAATTTCCTGCTCCTTCTCTTTTATTTTGTCACTACTATATATAGGTGACTCATATTCGGGGTTGCTGTACCCCGTGGCTGCCATTAGTTCTCTTAGCGGGTACAGTCCCTCTGACTTACTTCCCTCGATGACTGGCTCAGGCGGGGCTGGTGGCGCAGTAGGCGTCTCACCCCCCTCCGTGCATACGTTTAATATCCAGTCTGCGGGCGGTTCTTCCTCCTTCGTCTGTTCGAACATTTTCCACAGTTCTAGAACAGCGAGGCGTTTCTCAAATTTTTTGCCTGTGTAAGTGGCATGTAGGTAAGTCGTCATGTGTTGTAAGAAGGCTTTAGATAGGGACCCATTCTGTGGCCAAGGCATAAACATCTTGTGGGCAGTGCCCTTAACCCACTCTGTGCTGTACTTTTTAAGTTTAGGTGCATGTTTGGGTAACTGCTTAAACAGATGCGCAAGTGGGGTAACCTCCTCCATTCTCAATTTCGTTACCAACAATATTTATGCAGTTTTTATCCTTCCAATAGTATGGTATGAGCGAGCACCACATACGCAAGCTCCAATCCAATCTTTTCCCGCCAAAATTTTATACTCTCAATTTACTCTAGAACATCAATCCATTGGTGATTCCCTCTCAGTTATGGAATCACGTAAAACCAAATTTCATTTTAAACAATCAATGATACAGTTCTTCTTACATTCGACATACAATAGAACACATAAAACAGACACTTGACAGACTAGATGGACACCAGCTGGTCACACATATACCTGCCTTCTAATTAATACCCCATCATGGGGTCTAAACGAACCCCATTTGTGACGTCTTTAATCGTCACCGTAGCCTAATCGTCCCCTATTATGTGGGCTCTGGGTTCACGTTTCTTCCGACTGCTGTATTAAAGCGCAGGAACAAGGCGAATCCTTACGTTTTTCTCTTGGGTGCCCACCCGGTAACGTTACGTTTTTCTCTCGGGTGCCCCCCGGTAACCTTACGTTTTTCTCTCGGGTGCCCCCCGGTAACCTTACGTTTTTCTCTCGGGTGCCCCCCCCGGTAACCTTACATTTTTCTCTTATACTTGAGTCATTAACCCCTTACATATATACAGTCTTCTCTCCTTCTGACTATTTTATTTTTTCTCCGCCACCCTCCGGTACGTTTCCCTTACTTGTTCTAATGCCTACAAGACATTTGCCAAAGTAACAAGTTTGTTGTTTCACTCAACAATCGCATCTTTTTCCTCTCTGGAGCTTCGGGATTACCACCCCTTCCTCTTCAGCCTCTTGCGGTCTTTTCGTCCGATTGGCTGCCTGTGGGAATGAGAAGGGTTATGCTTGGAAAGGCAGGTTCCTTCAGACCCACTGCAGATTTTTCATGGACTTACACTATCATTGTCCACGGGAAGCTTCTCAGTCTACTCAGCCGGAATGGCGAAAGGACTCGTGATATTGCCGAAGGCCTAGAGTTACTTTGTGCCGTCGGTCTATAGGTGTCTTAAAATTATATAATCAATAATCAATAATCGATGGCCGAAACCATCCTCACGCTACCAAGTGTACAGGAGGGCGGTGTTTCCACTGACAGGCCCATAGATCAGTGCTCCCCCTCTAGTACCTGTAAAACAAGTTAGCTGCACCATGTGAGGAATGCGGGTGCAGGATTTACTTACTCCAACATGACCCAATAAGGAGGACTCAGTAGTTTGGCAAAGGGAAGTCCGTTTAATGACAAGTACATCAAACAGGGAAACACTTGGAAATCAGCATTGTTGCGATCGCCTGTCTCGCTCCAAATTCCTCGAACTTCAGTTGAACAGTAACTTTTATACATAAAATTCGTCATCATTGACGTCTAACTCTACAAAACTCGTCATGCAATATAATTGGTTAGGAAAGGTAACTTAAGTATAGGTGCTATATCTGTATATGGTAACAGAGCATGTGGATTGGATAACTCTTATCGGGTGGGCGTCTACGCCATCCCACTACATCACTCGTGATAGCCGTCACTACATCTACGACACCCCTCCTTTTTGTATATGGTTATCTTGATATCCCAGTCCTGGGTAGAGTAGGGATTCGCCCTTCAGTATATTACCTTTTGTTGACAGTCTAGACTGTCTTTAGGGTTTTCTCTTTCTGTTTCTTCTTCATATAGTGCCCAATATACCAGAGGTATTTAGGGTATATGTACATTGATGCACTATCTTATTTAGAAGTGTGATCTGTTGTTTGTCTCACCTCTACATCTTTTTTGTATACACACACGCTTTTTAGATTATGCCAAAAGGTGCCACACTGAGCTATAGTGAAGAACAAATCACGAACATTATTAGAGGTCTATCATTTTTTCATTCCACCAATGGTACTGGCTCTATACCCGTTTGCAACAGCGCTGATGAATTACTAAGACTTAAGAAAAAGGGATTCAGGACCGAACTTCACGGCCTTTTCTTGAGAGAATATCTCAAAGCGAGTATCATCCCAGCAGGTTTGATAGTACATAACAAACCAGGCCTGTTCTTGGAATATGAGGCCTATAAAACAGGATTTAGTCAAATTGCTACCAAGTGTAGTAGGGATCTAATGGTGTTGACGATCTCTACGGCCCAAAGACCCCTAATCCAGGTTCTTGTTGGACTCTGATTTCTAATCCAGGTTGTTGTTGGACTCTAAACCTGAATCTACTGAATCTGGGGCTTTGAATCCAGGTTCTCCTTGGATTTACAACTTGAACCTATTGAAACTGGAGCGTATGTGCTATTTAACAACACTACCTAGCCATTATTAAAGTGGCACCAAATTCAGGCCTTTTGTGTTTCTTGTGATATTAATTCTCATGGGTTGTCACTATTAGAATGACTTAAAAACCACTGGGACATATTAAATTTCTTTTTTGTCATTTCCATTTTCTATTTTGACTGTATGGTGTAAAACAATTGTACATGTGAACTATTTATAAGATCTTTTTTCGTGTTTGTTTTCAAATTGCAGAACTATTTGTAAGATCTTTTTCGTTTTTGTTTTCAAATTGCATATAATATGTTTGTTGCACTTTATTCAATGCTTTCACTATATGTATGGGTAATTTGAATTTTATAAACCTTTTCTATTTAGAATAAAAGAAGACATTTTGGATATAATTCAATTCAGTTGAATGCGTGTGAGCTCTTAGATTCCAAGGGACTTACATTAAGATATAGAGAGTTGTGCTCCTTATTTTTATTAATAGGGAGCTATTGTTAGGACACCCCACTAGTTGTGAAATACACACTCCTCCTGGGTTTTGTTCGCATTACTACACTGTAGAGATAACTGAAACTAACGTGAATAGGGATGGTACAGTGTAGCGTTCTTCCTATCAGGACACACCCCTCCTTTTTGTATATGAATACATCTACGACGTCTGGTTCTACAAGCTATAGGACCCTAGATTATTTGGTCCTTGTGATTGGGTGGGTTACATCCCTAGGCATAAATCTCCACTGTAATTAGCAGCATGCAGAATGGACACCCAGATGAGGAGTGCCCCAAGATGCACCCTGCCCCCCTTCCATCAATCAGTACCTTTAAGGCTATGTGTCAATTAGTTGGCTGAGGATGGCCTCGAAACTGTAGCTTCTTATCAGGAAATGTTATGGCATCCTGGGTTCTGGGTGACATCAGACGTTGGTACCTCTTTGCCCTTGGCTCGTCACGTGTCTGGTCACCGTGAATCTGCTTCATTTTCCTTCTTTTCGTGTATTTGATTCTTTCCTGGCCTTGCCACCTGCCTAGAGCCTCCTAATCTCAACCTTCACTGGCTGGCTGGTATGCTCTGAAGTTTCGATTCTCCGAGGTTGCTGTTCTCCTCCCTTCCTTAGGTTGACCTCGACTTTCCCGGGCATGAGCTACTTCTTACTGAGTTTCGATTCCACGCTTTCCTTTGGCTTTAGCTGGAATATGAATCTCGGCCTTGGTGGCACCTCGCAGCCTGGGCTTGGTTCTGCTTTACAAAATGGAGTCACACTTGTATAGCGTGCTTCATTGAGGTAGATATATATACTTGGTGCATGCCGCTCTATTCTTCTACTAAGCATTGCAAGCAGTACCGTTTTCTTAGCTTCTTGTGTTCTAAGCCTATTTACACGCATTAACTGGTTGGTTCCTTCCATCTTGTCTCATAGCAACGTTTCCTTACGTTTTAACATAGTCTCTTTCCTGTGTCCATTACATCTATTTCGATAGCTACTTGCACTGGCATGCTACCTTCGATAGCCATTTTCGTTCATTCGTGAGTCTGTCTGAGCCCTTGTGTCATTTCCACTGGCCCTCCACTAAGGCTCTTTGGGTTTCTTCATGGACCGTCTGTAGGAACTCATCATTTTGTCTCATCGGCCGGTACGGCTGTCTGATAGGGTACCGTGATGCCCAGGGCTGTCTGGTTATGGGCGCTTCAACAGGTATGACTCTTCTGATGTACACTGGCAGAGTCGCAGCGCGGCTCTCTGTTGGTTCATTTGCTCCTCATACGTCATATACGTCAGCGAGTACGTTCCTGGTACCTGGAAATGGGGGGCAGGGGTGCGGGCCATGCTTGCAACCTCCTCTACACCTGTTAATGCTCTCATTCTGCCTCTGTGACTGGCTGCCTAGTTCCCTCAGAGTACTACAGGGTCCCACGCCCTCTCTTCCAGTCCTCACACTTATCTACACTTCTTTGCAATTGCCCTCCGGCTTCCCAGTTGACACTTCCTTCCTCACCCTTTTCCTTCCACCTTAGCACTTCTCTTGCAGACCAGCACTTGCCCCTCCACCATTTTGCTTTCCTAGCCCTTCTTCCTTTTCTGCACTTGCATGTCTGAATGTCACAAGGCCTAGTAGGACCGGTAATGTTATTTCTCCCCTGCCCCCCCCACCCACTTTTGCCTTGTGGTGCTTTGAAACACATTGTTGTATAAACTCTTTACAAATAACCAATAAATAAATATATTGTTTATATATGATATTGCAGTCGGTATATATAATATGCAAGCTGACGCTCCATTATTGGGAGAGAAAAATTGGTCATTCTCCTCCTGACAATGCTGCCTGGTCTCAAAGAATCCATCTGGTCTTCAAAAATAACTAAATGCATTTTCAGCTAGCTGTATGGAAATCTAAAATTATGATTTTCCCCCCGACTAAACATTGGATAGTGAAAACCTGCTACTTTTGTATAGGGGATAACAAACTGGAGCAATTGGAGGGTTATGATTAGCTAGGTCTACATGTATGGTATACAACTAGATGGGACAGTTAGATAGCAAAATGTATGACCATGATGGCCGGGAGAGCAATGGAGGTCATATGTTTTGCCAGCCAGTATGGGGCCCAAAGTGTATCTCAAGCTTGGAGATCTGTAGAATGCAGGCACTGTTGGCTGCAACGTTCGGTGCCGAAATATGGGGGTATATGGACTCCCAAATAGTGCTTCCAATGGCACAATTAAAATGGAACTGGGTTGTTTGGCATTGAATATTTAATAAAAATTATACCTTTGCTCTATTGGCTAAAAGTATGGAATACTCACACGCTTGTGGTTTTTCGAGAAGGAATATGTAATTTATTATCTCAGAAAGGGGCAATCCATTCTCCTTGGTTTTCCTTTATTTGAGAAATGACACTAAAATTAATGTAGCACTATGAAATAACCCTGTTAAATCTGCTGTGAGAAATGCTTATGATAGTTGGTATTTTAATGAAATATGTAAGGAGTCCACGGGTACACATATAGTAATGCAATTTTTAGAGTTTAAAAGTAGTTTCTCGCTCGAACTGTATTTGGATATTCCATGGAAAAGTTTTGTGAAGACTTTGATGGTTAAATTCAGATAGGGTGTACCCCCCCCCCCAATTTAATTCTAGATGGGATGCAGACTTTTCAGATAAGTGTAAATATTGTATTACGACGGTTGAAGATATGAGACATTTTCTGTATATCTGCCCTTGTATATTAAGCAAAAGAGATGCTATTTAAGACCGTTGTCTATTCTGTGGAAAATTAGAACTATTGATGAAGCATACACTGTGATGAAAACAACTGTGGAAGAAAATTGCCTAATAGGAGTGATGAAATATTTAGGTGCCGCATGGCTGGTGCAGATGACATTTTTTAATATGATTGAATTATTTCTATTTTTTTGTTATGGTGCTAACCCCATTTTAATTTTTGTATCTTTTCAATATAGGTATTAATGCAATTAAGCATGCTTTATTCTTGTAACATTTTATGGTAAGTGGCAAAATACAATTACCGATTGATTGATTTGAAGGAAATACTTGTTTTAAGTACCGGCTCCTGGTTGCACTTGCACAATCCGAATGTCACAAGGCCTAGTAGGATCATTATTGTTATCTTTCTCTCCTGATCCACCCCTTTTTTGTCTTCTGGTGCCTTGGTACACCATTTTTTGTATAGGCCCCTTACAAATATCCAATAAATAAAATAAAATAAATAATAAGACATTCCAGACTGTAGTACAAGCTTTTTTAACACTTTATCAATTTTTATTTGCATTTTTGGTGTTTAAATAAATTGCCCTTTTCAACAAATTATCTTTGTACTTGTGCATTAAAATTGTGATTTCAGAATTCAGAGGGAAGAAGCCAGGAACCCTCCATTGTTATGCATTCATGCAGGCCCAGTGGAGTCTTCGGGCCTCATTACAAGTTTGCCAGTTCGTTAACTACGGTACCGGTAAGCTTGCCGGTACCGTAGCTAGGCAACCGGCAAACTACGAGTTCTGCTCGCAGGTGCCTTTCCTCCCGCCAAGTCTGACCTGGCGGGCGGACCGGCACCCACGAGCATAGCATGTCAGATGCACCGGCCCCTGTGGGGCTCCAATAGGAATGGGGATTAATGCATTCCAGCGCCCACGAATGGGCAATTACCTGGTCCGGCTGGGCCGTAATGACCCAGTAATTGCCCATTCGTGGGTGCCGGAAAAAATTGCAAGTTTGGCGGCAGCCTGCCGGTTTTAACCGCAAGGCTACCGCCAAACTTGTAATGAGGCCCATTGTATTAATAACAGGCTTCTCAAGTTGGGATTTGAGTTAGGGTTCTTCTCTGGTCTTTGCCTGGGACCACTCTGATTCTCTGGCCGCCCCTGGGGTTGGTCTATTGAGGGCTGGGGTCCTTGCCTTGGCTTATTTGAAGTAGGCCTGTTGAAGGGGTACACCTCTATCCTTAACGCCTAGCTTTTTACCGCACCTATATTGCTCTCTTTCTGAGATGTCTTTCACACCCCCACCCCACTTTATTTGCCAGAGAGGGTTGCTTTTTTCTATCCATGACAAAGGCAACTGCACCCATTGTGCAGGGCGGGGTGGCTTTTCCTTTTCGGTCCCGTTACTTGCCGGGCTGATCTTTGGATCTTGGGTATACTTCATAGAGTAAGTACTGTGACGAGAAAGAGACAATGTGGAGGTAATGCCCTGATTACTTACCAGTAATATTCATTATACCTAGTCCTACTCTTCCTCATCACAGTACTGACGCCCGCCTCTCCGTCCTGAATGGTAAGATCAGGGGAGTTGCTAGGTCTGGAAAAGACCCGGGGCTAAGCTGATGTCGGAACTGTTGGGACTGGGGGCTAGCTAGTCTTTTGGCTGTAGCTCCTGAGATTCTATCCGGGGCTACAACCAAAAGATCATGGGCTATAGCCCCCTTAGCCCCCCCCTAGCAACGCCCCTGGGTAAGATCATCCCGGTTCCTTTTCGGAGGCTTATGGGATGGGTCAGACGCTTCATCCCCTGGGCTATGAGGAGTGACGGGCCCTCTTTTTTGGGGAATGGGTTGTGTCTGACGATGGATGGTCTTCATAGAGTAATGAATATCACTGGGAAATAATCATGGCTGTATTGAAGAGTGGTGAATTGCATCGTTATGTCCTCGTCTTTGTGGGAATTGCCAAGCTCTTCGTGGGCTTGCATGCGGGCCTCTCATCTGCACTGGCTGTGAATAGCCATTCCTCCAGACGCACTGATTTCGCGTCCGCCAATTGGAGTGGACGTCGGTCCCCTTCCCACTCATGAAGTCGCGCGTGCGGGTGCAGCACAGTCTGCACACATGCATTACAGCATCAATCAGGTGCAATTTGTTCATGTACAAGAAGCGAGTTGTTGGGCGTGCAAAAGCTTTGGCACCCCCAAATAGATCTTTGCAATTTGGGCCCTTAATGCCCTCGACATGTAGTCCCAAATCGATTCTAGGGGCTGAATGGCATATGTCCAGTTAACTGTTTTTGTTTGCCACATAATACCGCCATTACAGCATTCCAGATCCTTTGAAAAGTTGGCCCATACATGATTTTAGGTAATGCTTGTGCCACGCTATAGGTGCTCTCATTTTAATTATGTTTACATCAATGTTGATATGATATATTTTATTTGTATCACGCTCATACACAAGTGTTTCAGGTGTTGTTCCTTCCTTCCTTCCTTCCTTCTTTCCTTCCTTGATCTCTCCCTTCCTCCCTCCCTCCCTCCCTCCCTCCCTCCCTCCTTCCCTCCCTCCCTCCCTCCCTCCCTCCCTCCCTCCCTCCCTCCCTCCCTCCCTCCCTCCCTCCTTCCTTCCTTCCTTCCTTCCTTCCTTCCTTCCTTCCTTCCTTCCTTCCTTCCTTCCTTCCTTCCTTCCTTCCTTCCTTCCTTCCTTCCTTCCTTCCTTCCTTCCTTCCTTCCTTCCTTCCTTCCTTCCTTCCTTCCTTCCTTCCTTCCTTCCTTCCTCCCTCCCTCCCTCCCTCCCTTCCTTCCTTCCTTCCTTCCTTCCTTCCTTCCTTCCTTCCTTCCTTCCTTCCTCCCTTCCCTTCCTCCTCTCCTTTTTTCGTTTGAATATCCTTTTTTAGAGATGTAAAGAGACAGGTGAGAGAGGGAAGTGGAAGATAGAAGAAAAGAAACCCAAAGGCTGCCACAGGCACTGGAGCAGGGTGTGTGTCTGCTGGGCAGTCCTCTGCCACTTGTGATCCAGTGGTTGAGAGATGGGATCCCTGGAAGCGTCTAATGTGAGATGAAGTGTGGGCAAGTTAATCTGTGCAAAATAAGAGCAGTGAAACATGCATGTTATGTGATGCAGTCAAAGATTTGCAAAACCTCAAATTATAAAAAAAAACACTCCCTAAAATAGTATGTGATCGGCCCTGGAACTTTTTCCTCAATTGAATCTCATCTTATCCTACCAAATAATAAGGACACACAAGTGAATCTGAAATGCCAGTAAAGATCTCGTGGGCATGGTTCGAGTGGCCCTAAATATCAGGAGGCGGAAAGCTCACCCTGTGCATCAATTAGTATTCATGGGATATGCTAAGCAACCCGTAATTGTGTTACTTGTCTGCATTCGCGAACCCGCCAAAGGATGATTGAATGCTTTGCAGATGGCTTTGGGACAGTCCATGTCATGAAATAAGCAAATGCAATAAACGGGCGCTGGGAGCTAGAGGTATAGCTGCCGGTGTCACCTTCCACAGTTCCGTAAGGATACAATATCTGTTGCGGAAAACACTACATAATGTACCCACGGGTGTATACATAATATAATGATGTTTATGATGGAAACAGTTTTCTAAACATTGAAATCTTTATGTAACATTATTCAATTTGCATATATCCTGCCCTGAGATTCACTTTCTGACAACTGACAGACAAATGAAATTAATACTGTTCCAAGAAATGGATGTGGTGATACTTCAAGAAACTGGGTTAGTGAACCCGGTAGCAGTAGAAGGATATGTAGTATTCGTACAACCAGCCCTCCAAACACCCAGAGGTCGACCGCCAGGGGGACTCCTAATGGAATTCAAAAATGCAACCATTGGGAAGGTGAAAGAGATTTCCTCTGATAACATGGGTAGTCAAGCATGTGTTTTTTCACTCAAGGGGCAGCAAAAAGCATTTGAGGTGGTTGTGATAAATATATACCGTAACCCCACATGTGCCAAAATTCAACCATTCCTGGAAGATCTCTCCACCTTATTGGAAAAGGTCAAACCCTCATTTGGGGGCTCATATAATTAAGGCAGGGGATCTAAACTCACAGTGCATTCCACTCACCAAAGATCATCTAATCCAGAAATCTTGTAACATATCTAAAAATGGGAATAGGTGGGTTGAAGTTTTTAGTAGTTGGGGCCTGAGAATGGCAAATGAGGTCCTAACAGGGAAACATCAACCTGCCACAACATGGTCTCGAGGGAACTCTAAGTTAACATTAAACTATATTTTTATGTCAGCTGACCTTTTCACTAGAAAAGTTAATTTAAGGAAAATGAGGGCGGTGGGGGTGACCACTCCCGCTTAGAATTGACAGTCTCAGATATTACCCAAAGGCAGTCAACAAAATATGCCTCTATAGTAACGGCCAGAAAAGGGAAACTGAGACTGTTAAAATATAACCGGGAGGGTTGTGATTTAAATGATGCTCTGGCTCATATCCCGGAATCAACCTGGTAACTGAATTGTAAATCTGAACATTTTGTCAGGTATATCTGGTCCGTCTGTCCACCAAGTAGTGTTGGAAGGTTGAAAATAGGGTGCATAGTCACACTTTCGATGAGTAGACATGGCTGAAGAAAAAACTCCTGCGTCAACAAAAAAGAAAAAGTCCTCCACTCCAAGCAAGGAAGAACAGGGGAAAGCGGTGAAAGCTCTGAGCCAGGCCCATAAATATTGGTCATCCAGTAGAAGAGCTCACCACCTTCAGCAGGATGGGGAATCAATGTTAAAAATAATTGGGAGAGGGGATATGAGACATTTTTGGTTCTTTATCCACCAACTTAAAGATCACCCCAGTAAAGGCCAATGTAATTTGGTGGCAGAAGACGTGTGGGTTAAATACTTTACAGCCAACTTTGCTTCCGTGGAGGGGAGGATTGAGGACATAATCAAGAAAGATACTAGATGGGACCTACCAATTGAGTAACAGACTGTGGAAGATCTGATCCTGTCTTCATCAAGCTCAAAAGCCACGGGCCCAAATGGTCTCACATATCAAGTGCTGAAGAACAACTGCACACTTTGGGCCAAAGGGCTGTGCTGGCTTTTCAGAGACATCCTCGCCAAACGTAAATTTCCACCATCATGGAAATCAGCAATAATCATCCCCCTTTTCAAGGGGGGCGATCGGTCTTCCCCTGAAAGCTACCTGCCGATCGCCCTTCTTGATATAGACAGTAACATTTTTATGAGAATTCTCCTTGAGGAATTAGAGGGATGGGTTAAATCCAATAATATCCTTTCCAAACACCAAACGGGTTTCAGAAGAGGTATGTTGACTGTGGTAAATGGGGTAAATCTGAATATCCTGAGCGAAAATACTAGGAATAAGGGGGAGCTACAACTTTATGGGGCATGGGTAGACTTCTCAAAGGCCTTCAACCAAGTCAACAGGGGGCATCTTTGAGCCAAACCTAAGAAGTGGGGAATCCCGGATGGTCTCCTCTCTATGCTAATAGAGTTACATAATGATACAACCATTAGGGTGAGATTTGATAATGAAGGTAATCTCTCTGATTCTATCAAAGTTGAACGTGGAGTTTGGCAGGGTTGCTTAGGAGCTCTGCTATTTTTTAACCTGCATTTAGCTGATATGGGAGACTTTCTAGCGGGGGCAGCGTTAGCCAGTCCGTCAATTAATGGCAATAAAGTTTTCTGGTTGGCATATGCGGATGACGTGATCCTACTGGATAACATGGCAGTGGGGCTGCAGTGTCTCCTAGATAAATTGGGAGAATATGCAAAAGTGAATGAACTAACAGTTAATCCCTTGAAATCATCAATTATGATTTTCAAACATGTAAATAAAAGGGTAATACGTTCCAAGTGGGAACTGTTAGGCCGAAGTATCCCAAGGTTGGATGAACTCAAGTACCTGGGATATAAGGTCTTTTTGGCTCCTTGTATCAGAAAAATGGAGGAAGAGCTCAAAAGGCAAATAATACAGCTAGTGGCACAAATAAAGAAAGTTTTTATGAAGTTTTGTAGTTTCTCACTTATTCCTCTAATCAAATTCTATCTAGCCAAAGTTGTTCCAATCATCCTCTATGGTCTGGAGACAAAACCATCACTTTGGTCGGTGGAATGGGTAAAACTCGAAGGAAAGATTTGGAAGAGTGTCCTCAATCTCCCGATGTGTATCCCAATAGCAGGAGTAAGATTTGAACTGGGCCTGAAATCATTGAGAATTCAGGCCTAGTGGAAAATAATATCATTGTATCGGCTCATCATCACAAGCCAGGACCAGTCTTTATATGGTGACATTAGAAGCCACCTCTCCTCAGGGAAATCTAAGATGTTGGGAGAGTTGGAAAAAAGAACGAAAAGTGCCATTGCAGGTGTGGAAACAACCATTGAGACGTTGGTCCATAATCCTCTGAAGGTACAAAGGGATTTCGAGACAAAGGATTGGATCGACACTATTCAGTTGATGCATTCCCGATCTCTCCATAACTCTTTTATGCAAGTAGACAAGAAGTTAGGGACACTCCCGGGATATTTGATGAAGTTTCCGAACTGGAAAGTCTGGTCTGATGTAATGCGAATAAGACTAAATGTATCCACACAGGGGAGATCCTGCACAGTAGGGGTCAGGGGTACAACGCACTGAATCTGTGTAAGGTCTGTTCAGATCCGGGAAAGCAAACCCTTAAGCATCTCCTGTTAAAATGTGAAGGTACGTGGCCCACAAGATTAATGTTTTTTGCTAAGTTTGGAATGGGGTCAGAGGGGTTTTTGTACGATCACTTTTGGGACAAGTTGATTTCGGGCTATGAAACATCATTAACAATAGCTGTAGTTCAGGTACTGATCAAGTGTGAAATTATGACTGGACTGGATAGAATTATGTGTACAGTAGCTATGGGGTAAATTGTGCCCCTCTGTCAGAATGTCGTCTTTATGCCTAACAGGTTTCTTTTATGTGATCTTTTTCCTTTTATATATTTTTCTTGTTTTTTATTAATTGAGTGAGGAGTAATTTTTATTGTTAAGAGTTATCTATTGAATGTGTTATTCTTCTATGCTGTATAATTGAAGTTGAAAGTTTGTTTTGTAAAAGGTTTTAGTAACCAAATACAATTAAAAAAAGAAAGAAAAAAAAGAAAATGAAAGCAACTTTTCTATGTAGCAGAGGTTGAAAACAGTTGGAATCTATTGTGACAAAACGGGGAGGAGTGGGTACTGATGAAACAGTAATACATGTATGATTGCATATAACTATTCAATATAGCCGCACAGAGTTTCCACCAAAAAAAGCAACTCACCTGAAAGTGTTAACTTATTTGAAACGGAAAGATATTAGACTCTAGTGCACTGGAAAAATGAGATAACACCAAACCTATACATGTAAGAAAAATGATATTTTACTCAGATCATTACAATCTGGAGTTTTAATGGAGGATATTGTAAAAAAGAAATCCTAAATAATCTAACTTGCCCCCTCCAGGAGAAAAGTGCTTCATTGGATTGGTATTGTTTGTATTTATTTGAATGACAGGGATGTCAATTTCGATCAGAACTGACTTGCAATAACACATTCACATTTACATGTACAGTATCACAAAGATGAGCACGAATGGTGAGCCAGTTTATCAGGCCATGCACAAAGTGGGGCATACACTGAGGCACAACAAACAAACAAAAACTAGATGACACCGGTGTCTTACAGACGTAACATTAAGCTAGGGCAGAACGTGTTTCCAACTAAAGAGGAGTACTGAAAAATTATACACAATTACATTATTATACGGCACTGGAGGGTATTGTGGGGTAATGTAGGATGGATGGGGCAAGGGCAGTGGGAGCTCCCCATGTGGCAACTAGGTGAAGCTTATGCAGAGCTTTGAATAGATGCAAAGTCATGCTGTCTTTGATTGTGTAGCGGCTTCCAATGGTGTGGGGCAAGTAGGGAGAAAGAGCAGAAGTGAAGGGGGGCATGGAACGAAATGGTGAGTAGACAGAGATATAAGCAGACAGGTACTGAGGAGCAAGGCCATGTATAGCTTTGTAGAGCAGGAGAAGGAACTTGAAAAGGGAGTGGTTGTGCACAGCAAACCAGCCAGCATGTTGTCAGTAGATTAAAATGGGGGAGGATCTTCTGAGTTGGTTGTGGAGAGTGCAGACTTCAAAGTTGAGGGCTTTGTCTGGAGGGAGGAAGGAGTAGAGAGGAATCCCAAGGAGAAGACAAGAGCAGTAGTCAAGTTTGCCGAGGACGAGGTTGGAGATTCGAGTTTTTATAGAGTGGTGAGTAAGAAATTGACGCATTGGTATGATATATGATATGGCATTTATAGCGCACCTGTACACAAGTGTTTCTATATGGTGCACTCTAGTCTAGTCCATAGTTACGACAGCCTGCGATTTTGAATCGCATTAGTGATGGCTTCCTTCTAAATAGGACATGCCAGAGTTGGCAGAAGATCACTTTTGAATTGTGGTTCCATTTCAGGTACCTACGGACCGTCATCAGTAGCTACTAGATAGTCTTCTTGCTACTAGTCCAGTGGTGATAAAGGGCCATACTTTCCTTTTTGTGGATCAAGAGTTCATGTGTTGTTTACTTGTTCACTGCTCATTCAGTTTTGCAACAGCTATTACACACAAGTCATTAAAGCACGTTATTACTATTATTACTACGTTTCCAAATGACTGAGTGTAAGCATTGTTAGTGGGAAGATCATTCAGTGGTAGACGGCCCACTTGAGGCAGAAAAGCTCCTCTGCCTGATTTGGAAAACTGTCAGGATCCTCCCAGGGCAAGGCGCACTACAACCTAAGTGTTTTGGAGAGTGACTGTATGCCCAATGCTTGCACTTTAATTCACCTTAAGTAGCAAGGGGCTGTCTTTGCATTTGCAAACGACCAGCATACGTGCTATGGGGCTGCGTGAAACTGTCACATGTAGCAACTAGCAAGACAATGGCAATGTGGCAAGATGGGCCTTATCTGAGTGTTTGAAAAGAAACATCCTGTGTTTTTGTAGCGGAGGTAGCCATTTTGCAAAGGGTCTCATAAGGTTTGGGACTGCTCTGGGCTGCCCGTTGGATGTTTACCTCGCACTGACAATATTCTGAAAGTGGTACTATTTCTAGCTGCAGGTGTTGGGCTCAGATGTGAGTGAGATGAAGCAATGTGACACAGGAGTGAAAGGAAGCAGAGATGCAGACAAAGCCATGCAATGTCCCGCAAGAAGACCTACTTATGATCTTGGATTGTTTAAGCAGGGCTTCTGCACTGTTTCAGCAGTACAGACATCTTCTGACTTCTATCAGACAAGTTTGTGTTTCAAGCGCGTTACAAATAAAATATCAATATCAATATCAAAAGTGTCCTCACACTTTGGAGTGCGGTATGTAAGTGTTATGTAAGTGTTAGTATGACATGCCCCCAGTGTTCGCATCAGCACCTTGATGGGGCATTCTTATTGTTGGAACTTTCACCCAGGGAGGCTATTTTCAATGTCCTGATTCCCACTTGGCTACATCAATGAAGCGTCAATTTCTCTCATGTTGACAGGAAGTTTGGAAGAAAGTCAAGGCCAGTAGCCGGGCAAACAGGTGGAGATACTCAGTCAAGCGCTGATGCGCGTAGTGGGATAGATCAAGTATAGTACAAGCGCACTTAAGTGTGTAATTGACACAGCTCGGGCATGTGAATGAGCCAGGTCGGCTTTCAGACCAGATAGCTCTCTCTTGGCCAAATAGGACATCCCAGAAGTCCAAGGCACCTAGCTGTAAACTAGCCTCATTTCACCAAAGCGATTTTATTCCAATGTGCAAGGAACAATTCCAGATCACAAACCCCCCCCCCCACACATTGTCCAGAAAGAACACAGCCGTATTGCACCTTTTGGGCATTGTCCGAATGTTAGACTGACCAGTTGAAGCCCGACTGCCCAAGAGTTGTAGACTGTAGAATCTCAGTTCAATCACTCATTTCCATAAGTTTCTTCCCAACAAGACCGTGGGGGACATCAGCCGCTGTGTCACCGATTAAGTCAGCCTTGGGTTGCGGCTACTACTGCTTCTTTGCGGCATTTTGTCTTCATTGGGATTATCTTCAACACTTTGTTTAGTTTCGGTTGTGGTGAAGCAGCTTCACTTCTCTTGGGCTTTGTCTCTTTCGTTGTTGTCAGAACTGGCAGATCAGCACCTGTGCTGGACTGGCAATCCAGTAGATGATCAGTCTTCGTGTCTGCTTTAACAGGACTCAGCCAGAATGGAAAAGGCCTACTAGCAAGTGTGGAGTGCCTGCTTTTATAGATTGAGGGAAACAATATTGTATAATTTCGGGGCTGGCCCGGATCAGCTATTTGTATTAGTATTTAATTTAATTTATACTGCAGATTCGCCAAAGCGCCATTAGAATTTAAAAAAGAACAAAAACGGCACAACAATCAATGAAGGTATGGCAAAACAATATCAGTAACTCATGAGGCAGGAGTAGGGACAAGAAGCGGGACTTCAGAGGAGTACGCAAAAGAGAGTAAGTAGTGAAAGAACTGATAGTAATAGGGAGAAAATTCCAATAGAAAAAGAGAAAAGGAATGAAAACGAGATGATGTACAAGGGGGTTTAGGGACAACTAGGCGGTAAGTGGCCTGGGAATGCAGGGGTCGGGCAGGTGCATAAAAAGAAACTAGAGGAGAAAGGTAAGGGGGAGGAAGGCCATGAAGGCATTTGAATACAATAGAAAGAAAAGGAAACAAAAGGCAGGACTCAAAAGGAATGATAGGAGCTGTTAAAAGTGAGGAAGAAATTGAAGATCAGGGGGATAAACCAAAAAGTAAATGAATAGCAGAATTGTAGATAGAACGTAGAGGAGCAAGTCGGGAAGCAAGTAGTCCAATCAAGAGAGAGGAACAGTAGTCAATATGGGAAAACATTAAAGCTAAAATAAGTAGTTTAGTAGCATGCAAAGAGAGAAAAGGATGAGCACAACAAAGATGAAAGAGGAGAAAGCAACAGTGACGACCTTTGAGAGAAATGTGAGAAGGATAAGAAAGAGAAGAATCAAAAAGAACCCCTAGATTCCAAGTCGGAAGGAGAGAAAGGGAGCTGGGAAGGGGGAAGGAAAGCGAGGAAGAAGGGGGAAAAGGAGATGGGGAGGAGATGGGTTGAGATGAAGGAAGTGAAGGCCATCCATGACCGAACGGAAGAAAGACAGGCAGAGACATTAGAGTGGAGAGACTCCGAAACTCAAAGTTTGAATGAGGAGATAAGAGCGGAAAGAGGGATAGTGTATATTGAGAACAAGAAGGGGGAAGAAGGACAGAGTCTTGGGGAACCCCACAGAGAAGAGTGTGTGGGGGAAAGAGCTGGCTAGCCCAAGATGCAGAATAGGAGCGAGGAAAAAGATAGGATTTGAACCATGCAGGAGGAGAACCAGAGATACTCAAGGAGGAAAGAGTAGAGTAGGGCGATCAACAGTATCAAAAGCCACAGAAAGATTAAGTAGAATCAAGATAGAAGACAGTTTATTGTGCTGAGCAGAGAGAAGAAAGTTAGAAACGTGCAAGAGAACAGTTTCAGTAGAATAAGCAGGCCTAAAGTCAGGGGAGAATAGAGTGAAGATGGAGAAAAGACGAGATTTGAAAATAGACAATCCGCTCCAAAGGTGCAGAAAGGAAAGGAAGCAGACAAATAGGAAGCAGGGATCCAGGGAAGGTTTTTTAAAGAAGGGAACCACAGCTATCTTTAGTATGAGCACTGTGAAGCCTGCAGTGAAATGCCTCCCACTCAGCCTTTCCACTGCCACATTTCTATAGTTGTCTCTATGCATGAAAGCGTCAGTTACACATTCGTATGAGTCTCTGATTGGGACTCGAGTGTTCCAATGAATAATCGCAACTTTCATTTACCAGTTTGTCACTGTACTGATTTTCAATACCATTGCTAATTTCCTGAGTAAAGATCTCAGGGGAGGTGTCCCGCTTTCCCTTAGTAACCACATGGCTCCATGTTTTCAGGAAAAGAGGGTTAGAGCACCATGTCCCAGTCACGGTTGCTTACGTATCACTGTCTGGAGACACATTCAGTACATTCACTGTGCTGGAAAAAGGTTCTTGCATAAATAAGTAGGTTATGAGTGTTCTATATGGACCCTATAACCCAACCATATATCCAACATTGCTATCGTATTACCTTAATCTTCTGAAGAAATGCAGAATATGTGACCGAATTCGAAGCCCACTGGCTCCCCTTAGCCTTTTCTGTGTCTACATTTAAAAACATTAATTTGTTTAGTACTGTTAGCACCTTTCCCCAAGATCATGAATTCTTCATTTGAAGTAATTAGTGTACAAATTTCAAGCAAGGAGGCAGTGCTGCTTACTGACCTAATAACAGTTCAGAACTTTTCATACATAGAACAATATCCTCCTTAGTAGAAGTAGGCAGTAGGTATTCTGTAGGTCCATGATGATTCTAATAATATTTCGCATAGTTGTCCATGTGGCTTTGATCCAGCCCATAGACCTTCTATCCCTTCTGGGTGATTTAAGTCTTACAGCAGACATTGACTCTGTTAGTGTCTTGAACTAAGTAGATCACGTGGCGGCATTTGACTCAGTCTTCTGTGTTCCTGAGTGCTTGGCTTTATCACATTCACTTTTTTTTTTATCTGTCGACCACTAGCAGATATAATAAGACTCTTTGGATTTGAATACTTAACGTATGTACTTGATAGCAATCCCATGGTATGTTAGAATAAACAAAGACCCACAAGCAAGAATATGCATTGCTATTCTGTTTGTATGCAATAGAGATTGGCACGTCTGCTAGCCTTTTTCAAGTTAAAGGCATGAAGGACCAATGTTTTGATCTTTACCAATTCACAACACTGTACATTGGAGATGAACAGGAATTCTGGTACTCCGATCAATTCTGTGGACATCCATTGAGCCACACTTAGGCTGTCGGATTGGAGGGTGCAGGGCAGAACCGTAAACAGAAAGTAAACATGGATCTGTAGAGTACTATGAAGGTTCAAACACATGTCCCAAGGTTTAGACCATCGCCTAGAAAAACTGCAGTTTGTATTGCTTTACATTTGATTGAATGATGACACCAAGGACAGGTTGGCCACGGTTAGCCGACCAGACACTTAGCAAGGAATGATTGAATCAGTGATTCAGATTGACTCCTTCTTAGAGTGAAACACCTGGAGTGAAGTTCAGGAAGCAGAAATTATGCTGGGGCGATTTCTAAGCCTTCAGTCAGCATGGCATCAGACGGATCAATGCAGATTAGTTTGGTCTGTGGCTCTTTAAATCTAGATGAGATGGGTCGGTGGTGGATGCTTAATCTAATCTTGCGTAGCGATAGGGACCACTGTGTTAAACAGGGAAACAGGTGTATCTACCAAAACTGAGGAAATAATGCTGGGTGAGGCAGTTTCACTTCTTCAAGTTTGCAGTTCTTTGGACTTTCATAAGTCTTTGGCATATGTTTTACTAGTTTTGCTAAAAGTTATTTTGTCTTTCATCTGAAGCAGATTTCACTGTCCAGAAATATTTGAGTCTGGTGCTTCCGGGCAAAAGGATGATATGATAGGTTATTTATAACGTGCTTAGTACCCAGGGGTTTCTAAGCGCAGACCAGGGGATCGAACCTGTGTTGCTCCGTGTCATCTTGCTTCCAAAGCGAGAACGTTGCCCCTGAGCTATCCTCCCGAGACATGTGCCAAGGAAATCATATACTGGATATTCATAAGGCTGCTCAAAACATGGTTGATAGAGTTGATGGCATGGTCCTGGATCTTCTAGGCCAGCTGGTGCTTAGACTGAATGCTGAAATGATGTCCCTGCAAGAGCTGGACCCGCCTCCAAGGAAGAGTTGGATGCGTTGCCGAGGGAGCTTCATCTAATGGCTGTTTATCTTGTGGAATCCAACAGAAGCATGAAGGTGGTGTCGGATTGGTCACAGAGAAATGCTCTTGCGTATGCTTTTGGTGATAGTTTGGTTGTGGGCCAAGTTTGCGTCTGCTCAGTCTTCTTAGCCTGTGGTGGGCCAGATTATGAATCCTGTTACCTTTTGGTTCAAGTGGTGAACAGAAGACCTGTGAATGGGTAGGAATGACACACGGTAAAATAACAGAGTAATTTCACACACAACTCTTTGCTCAGTGAAAAGAAAATCAGGGACTGGCTGAGAGTGACACACGTGATTTTTCCTGATGACTGGTTCGAAAGTGACAAATTCGACCTACTGGATGGATTAACTCAAATCAGAGGGGAAACAAACTGGGCGCTTTCACACAAGGTTTGTCATGAGGGAAGAGAAAATCAGAGACTTGCTGAGAGTTACACATGCAGCATCATGTGCTAATGTGTGAGAATGTTGAGACTCTGCTCCTCCATTCTCCCCCATTCAATGGATTCAAACGCTAGTGATTTTTGTCTTTTTTGGTGGACGGAGATGCCCTAAAGCTCTACTTTGCTTGGACCTTTTCCACCCCCGCCGGCTCCACTACTGTCCCTCCTTTCATGCTTAGGTCCAGTGCCCTGCGTTCGTGGCAAGAAGCTTCCTGCCATGCCACACCTTCGACTCAGTGCCTTTTCATACCACACGTTTTTTCTAGCCTCTTTGATGGCCAGTGTGAATTCCCTGGCATATTCATTCAAACAACCACGCAGACTGGTTTCAGAGACACGTTCTTTTTTTTTTGATGGGACAACATAATTTGTTACCGGCTGAGAGCAACAGATGTGTTTATGTCTGAGGGGAAGAGATATTGACTGTCGCCTTAAGGGGAGAACTAAGTCCTGATGCGAGGCTTTTTGGGGTGAAATGATGCTGTGTTGACTCCTAAATATGCATCAGCTTTGGGATCAGAAGAACCAATGCAGATCGGTTTGGTTCCCCTGCCCTTTGACTCTTGATGAAAAGGGTCAGAACTGGTATCTTGGTCTAAGTCTATATAATGGAGAGAAGCGGTACCGACTACAGGGCTTTTTTATACGTCCAAGGGAGGCTTTGGGAAAAGAGTGCAGCAGCCTAGATTGATGAAGTAGAAGTTATACTTTCTCAAGTTTGGGGTGCGTTAGGCTGTAATAAGTCTTTCAACTATGGTTTTTATAGAGTGTCATTTGAGGCTCCAGAATTATTGTATTCTGCTTGCTAGAGACCAAACTATGGGTCAAGGAAAATCACATTCTGGTTACTTAAAAGGATCTTAGCGGCTGGTTCCACATCCGTGAAAGGTTTGGATGAATTGGGTAGGATGTGTGATTTGGTGGCTCATGATCCTAGGCAGAGGTATCACTCAGGGGTCTATGGGGGGCTAAAAACCCAGGTGTTTTGGTTCTATCCCCAGATAGGAGCTCAGGGGGCTATAACCAAAAGGCTACCTCGCCACGAGTCCTGCCATTCCCGACATCAGCATCGCCCTGGATCTTGTCCAGACCTAGTAGCACCCCTGATCCTAGGGAATCCAAAAAATCCGTGAAGAAGGTTTCAAGAGGGTCGCAGGGCAAACCTATGGAGTGTGAGGTTGGGGATAAAGTTCTAGTTTCTGCTTGATCGGTCATTGTACATGAAACATTCCGTCCACTGTTTGGTCTTTTCTGGTGAGCTGGATTATTAATCATGTTGCTTTCCGTGTGAGGCTGCAGAGGTCTCGAAAGATCAATCCATAGAAAAGGAGGCAGAGGGAAATGAAGGGAGATATTTTGCGAGCCAGGGGCTGGCTGAGATTTGTTTATGTGACAAGGGAGCCGCAAAATCACAATAATCGGTTTTAGAGTGACCACATGATATTTCCTAAGGGGGCAGAAAATCAGTGACTGGCTGGAGTGATAATCATGATTTTTAGTGAGTGGTTAGGGACTGACTGAGTGGCTATTTGAGAAAAAGAGGCTCAGTGTGAATATTTGAGCTATTATACCATATCTTTTGTGAGGAAACAGAAAATTGGTGACTTGATGAGAGTGGCTCACATACTGTTTTCCTGAGTGAGCAACAGTCACACTGAGCTCGGTTCTGATGCCGGTGTAAAGCCTGGCCCGCGTGTCAGCAGAATGCTCTGGTACTTTCATCACATGTGTGTGGCTCTGGGGTAATGAGGAAGAGTCAGCAAATTCATGCCATGAATGATATCTTATTTACATCGCGCTCGTGCACAAGTGTTTCAGAGCGTGACCAGGCAAAAAGGGAGGGGAACAAGGGAGAGAAAAAAAATAAAACAGAAAAAACTGCGATTTTACTAGGCCCAGTGACATTTAAGAAAGCACAAGTGCATGGGGCAGGAACATGGGGGAAAAGTGCAAGGAAAGGGGGGGAGTGGGAAGTGCGAAGCAGAGGAGAGAAAACATAAATAAATTTTAAATAGAATAAATAATAGATAACGGCTTTAAACCATGGTAGTGCAGCCAGCAAGTGGCAGGTGAAAGTTAGTCAGAAAGGTATATCTGATAAGTGCAGAAGAATCGTTGGAGGGGGACTGTATGGGTACAAATACAGAACCCTAGTACAGATGGTGGCCTGGAGGCAGTGCAGGAGGGTGGCAGGGTGAGCAGGTACCTTGGCCCAAAAGAACAGAGGGTGGCCAGGTGCTCAATGCCATGAGAAGAAACAGATCAACAGGGCAGAAGGGGGGCAAAGACAGAGGCAAAGAGGAAGGTCTTGAGAAGTTTCCGGAACTGAAGATGTTTTCCCTCAAGTTTCAAGGTGGCTGGGAGGCTGTTCCAAAGGGAGGCACCAGCCGAAGACAGGGATCTACCCCCAGCTCGTTTTTTGCAAAACGATTTACCCTGAGGGAGTTAGAAGCAGAGGAGCGAAGGGCTCGAGTGAGGAGGTATTTACGGAGGGATAGTTGAAGGTATTTTGGACCCAGGCCCCAGAAAGCCTTGTGGACAATGCAGAGGGTTTTAAATGTAATCCTTGCATCCACTTGGAGCCAATGAAGGGATTTCAAGGCTGTAGAGATACGATCCCGGGGCTTGAGGCCAAGGACAAGTCTCGCAGTCCAGTTCTGGATTAGTTGTAGAGGGCGGAGAGTGGAGGCAGGTAGATTTAGAAAGAGGCTGTTACAGTAATCCAGCTGGAAAGAACCAGAGCTTGGGAGACAGTGAGCTTTTGAGGGAAGGAGAGGAAAGGCAGAGTACCTCCAAGGAGGAGAAGTAAAAAGTTAGATTTTTTTGGCGACATCAGAGATGTGTGCGGAGAAGGAAAGTGTAGAGTCAAAGATAACGCCAAGGTTCCTAGGCACGCAAGTGGTGGTGGGAGGAGGGCCAAGGGAGGCTGGCCAGAGAGTGAAAGGAAAGGATGGAGATAGTGTACCAATAAGGAGGATCTCCGTTTTGTTGGCATTTAGACATAGATCATTGGCGGCACACCAATTTTGAATGGCAATTAGAGAATCAGAGATGAGGGAAGGAGAGGAGGAGGCTGAATGAAGCCTGAAAATGAGTTGGGTGTCCTCAGCATACCACTGGAAATTTGAGCAGAACATTGAGATGCAGAAAGCGAGAGTTGCCAGGGATTGTTTAAAAATCCAGCATGAGAGGATAGACCCCTGGGGGACACCACATGTGAAGAGGCAGATAGAAGGTAGGAAGGACCCAAGTTGTACCTGGGAGGGTCGATCAGAGAGAAAAGAGGTCAGCCAGGCCAGAGCTTGATCAGTGATACCAAGGTTGTCACGAAGACGATTGAGCAGGGTGGTATAGTTGACCGTGTCGAACGCAGAGGAGAGGTCAAGTAGGATAAGGACAGAGGGAATGTTAGAATTGAGGTTGGAGAGCAGATTTTCACGGATGATCAGGAGAGCAGTTTCCGAACTTTTTGCAGCTCTGAAGCCAGATTGGTGGTCATGGAGGGAGCCAACAGAGTCAGAATGGAGATTAATCTGAGAGATGGCCAACTTTTCCAGGAGCTTGCCCAAAAATGGATTAATGGAAAGTGGGCGGTAGTTTGCCAGACATGACGAATCAGCAGTGGATTTCTTGAGGAGAGGATGCACAAGGGAGTGTTTAAGAGGGGTGGGGAAAGAGCCAGAGGCAAAGGAGAGGTTGCTGAAATCAGCAAGGGCCGGCGCAAGGGTGTCAATGTGGTCCTTAATGGTTTTAGAGGAACAGGGATGGCCCTGTTTTGATGAGGTTTTCATAGATTGGACTTGTCTAGATATCTATGGCATATAGACCCATTCCTGGTTACCACCACATGTGCAATCCGTTGCTAACCTGCCAGTTCTAGTGCTGATGTGGACCATTAAGGCCAGGTGCACACATTTCATGCTGCAGACTACTAGCCAGGCGTAAAAAGTCACTTGCCGCCTCAATGCTCCAAATGTGCAGAGCACTCTATTTCTGACCCGCCAAGAACCAATTATCACTCGCCAGTATCTAATGGTGAGTGCACTTTTTGAAGCCATATTAAGGCAATTCTTAAACACATGGAAACATGCGGTAGCTTTTCAGGTAACGGCTGATACACAAACAGTTACAGATCATAAGAGCAGTAGCAAGAGTGCTCGGATCACTCTCAACTAGTCAATATTTCCCTGCCTTGGGCAATGGCAAAGGTAGGGCAGATCAGATGTATTAATGTGATTAATCACTTAAAACTTGGCAAGGGGGTCAAGGCCAACGGAAAAGTAAGTGCAGGGTTCAGATAGGAAAATACTCAGGTAGACACACACACCAGAAATGGATGTGTTCACTTCCACTTTTGCAGCGGTGCATTCACTAGTGGCTGAGTGTCTGGCATCACTGCAAAAGTGCCATCCAAGCATTCAAACATGCCCATAATATCAAAAGTCACATGATGGAATTTGCTCACTCCAAGTGAACCAGACAGTAATCGTGGCTGTGAAACTCTTGACAACCCCTACTTTACAAACCCGGTTTGAAGCAAGCTGCTTGAAATAAGAGACCCCTGTGGTAAAATTCACATTCGTTGCTGCTTTTCTAGCATATCTGCACTGCAGTTGTATGACCCGGTGGGTTTTGCAATTAGGATGGCACTAGAGTTGCTTGACAACAGAAAATCTAACCTCACCTAAGGAAAATCTCTTGCAGGTGTAAAACCCGGTGTTCTTCCACTGCAGGTGAGGAAATCAAAGCAGAGGTGCAAACTACACTTTGCACACTTTTTACACATTGGAAGGCAGATGAAAATGGGTCGTAGTATTATGAAGGCATACAAGTGTTACGCCTTGCTTGTAAGCTTCCATTTAACGCACCACAACATATAAAATGACCCGACTCTCCTAATGGCCAGCTCTTAAGGGGGCCTCTCCCTCTATGTGTTTCATCTTCCCAATTAATCACACTCATGCGCGTTGTATCTCTTGATTGTCCTTGTCCTTTAATTGTTTGATTGCTCTATGTTCCATGGGCCGTGGGTTAAAGGAGGCTGACTGCCATGTTGGAATCAGGTGGAGTAACATGGTAGCTTTCTGATCTTTAGGTGAGCATTCCCTCTTGCTAGGACTGCTATGCACAGCGCATGTGTACCCTGTTTGCTCCTCGGTGTCTGCGGGCAGGGCCGGTCTTTGTGCCAGGCAGTGCAGGCGCCTTGTGTACATGTACGTTTTTACAAAAAATGCACCAGACCCAGTGTGACTAAGCGCAGACAAAGAATCTCTCTGCGTTCCAATTTCGTCCTCTCCCGCAAAGCCAGGCCCCGGCCACCACGTTGATTTGTATTGATGCTACTAAGCAAGCAGCCTCAGGGCAGGAAATAGCAACATTTGGTGCTTTTGTTTCCCCGGGTGGCGTCAGCCAGGCCCTAGACCTGGCCGCACCGCACGTGCTCTCCTGCACTGATATAGGGGGTTGATTTATTGGGCAGCCTGCCCTCGTGTCATCCTGTGTCAGTTGCCGGAGAAGGAATCGGGGTCAAGGCAGAAGGACGTAGGAAGGTGCCCAGCCAGGAGGAGCCCAGCTACAGATCCTAGAAGTCACCTTGTACCAGGCCGACTGCCGCTGTGCCAAGATTGGCATAACGCAGTTAACGTTTATAATTGGTAAGGACTCCTTACCTTATAATGCTGATATTAAAATACTGCATCGGCCTCCATCAGCCACTTAGAGAAAGGTTAGCTGCAAGCCTGTGATTTCTCACAATGCGCAAATGTTCTCTTCATATGCGACACCTTCAGTATTGAAATCCATTAGTGGACAAGCTTTCACCCTGAATGCTCTTAATGTATTAGGGTAAAAAAAAAAATCATTTCGTTTTTTGCTCATTTGATGGATCGGATTGTGTACCTGATGAGGTAATGAAAAGGCAACCTTGTGTTGTATGCAGTGTTGCTATGTATTGGTTGTGCACAGTGCAGTACTGATGGTTAAGTTACGTTCTAAGTTTTGACTGCATGCTCACAAGAAGAGTGTTTGTAAAACAGTTTGAATTCAAAGACCTACTTACTGTTCATGGACACAATATCAGTCATGCTTGAATTGCGTGTGGGTAGAGGTGGCATGTGTCCATTGAGCTAAAGCCATGGCACCTTATAAAAGTCCATGCCTGGGTGTGGCATCTGTTAGAAGGGCCCAGGTCCCATAGTGCTCTGAAGGCTTAATGACCACAGGCATTTTCTAAGGAGCATGTTTTCTGTGGGAAGTTGGATCAACATATGCAAAGGCGTTCTCTCCAGGACACCTGAAAACTAAGGCTAATGCCAGAAAATTATAAACTCTTTCATTAGCTGCTGAATGCATAGAGAACTAGGGTCTTGCAGTCTGTACTCCACATGAGTCCTTGAACTTGAACGTGATCGAAATGCTTTGACTTGGAGTAGTGAAACAATCACAACTTTTACAAAAGTATAATCTTGGATTCTGGCAGCTTTGCTTTTGTAACGTGGGTACCATTCACACACCCTCCTCCTGCAGAGAAGGAAACAAACAACCTCTTCCAAAGGGTAGGAGAACAGGAAAGGGATTCATTTCCAGCAGCTGTAAGCAACCTCCTAATGATTTATTTATTTATTTTTGAAAAACTTCTTTATTGGGGTTTCAACACAATTAAACAATAAACTTCAAGACCATGGACCGGTCATCATAAACCAAGCCTCCCCGAACTCCTCCTCCCTTTTCTCCTCCCGCCGCTTCCCACATTCTGCCCACTGGTCGGCTGTGTTGTCTGGGGTTACGAGTTTTATAGTTGTGCAGCATCTGAAGGTGTTGTAACTTTCTCTGGTGGTTCACACTGGCTTTGTGTTGGGGATGGATTCTGTGGTAGCACTTCTTCATCTGTTGTCATTAAATATGTTATGTACAGGCCCCAGATGTCTGGAGGACGAGCGTGGAGAGGTAATGTCCTAATGTAGCTGGACTCAACACCTTGGCAGTATGTGACGTCTCGTAGCCATTGCTGTAGATACAGTGGTGGTCCTTTCCCCCAGTTCCATGCTATTCGTCTGCGTGCTAGGACAAGCAGCAATTTCGCCAAATTTCCGGGCGTGTTCGGGTAGTTGATTGGTCAGGCTCAGCAAGGTCAGCATTGGGTCGGGGCTCAGTTGTATCCCAATTATTGCTGATATTTTCTCTAGTACAGAATACAGAACGCTGCTATTTCAGGGCATGACCATGCGAGGTGAACAAAGTCCGCCTCTGGGTAGCCACATCGGGTGCATGCGGCGGATATCGTTGCTCTCTGGGCATGTAGTTTTGCTGGGGTGTAGTACACTTGATGGACGTAATTAAAGTGTATCTGTTTGTATCTCGTGTTTATTGCAACTTTTTGAGTAAGTCTTAGTATGTATGTCCAATCTTCTTCGGATATCATGGTATTTAAGGACCTTTCCCATCTTCTTCTGAAGTTTGGGCAGCGTGGGCCTTTTTCGGCCAGTAGGGCTTTATAGA
The DNA here is from genome assembly GCF_040938575.1 of Ambystoma mexicanum. Classification (NCBI taxonomy): domain Eukaryota; kingdom Metazoa; phylum Chordata; class Amphibia; order Caudata; family Ambystomatidae; genus Ambystoma; species Ambystoma mexicanum. The sequence continues at coordinate 910,561,478 of NC_090933.1, read as the reverse complement.
TGTTTGCTACTAGCCAGCATTCACCCTTATCTTGCATTATGCCATGTAGCAGTGGCCAAGTGGGGGGTTGGAGTGGAAAGGTGGGAATCAAAGTCTGCAGGGTGTGCCGGATCCTGTAGTAGATAAAAGTATTTAAGGTGTTGTTACATGAGGGGACCATCTGGTCTGGATTCCACTTCTTTTAGTATCTTTTCCAGATTGCGTATGTCGTGTACATGGTGTTCATTGGTGTTGAGGGTGATTGTTGTTGGCCAAAGACAATCGCACGGAGGAGATGAGGGGTTGCCAAGGCTCTCTTGATCTGTACGTGGGGTCGGATGAATTGTACAGCACACCAGTAGCTGAGGTATTGTGCCTGTGCTGCCAAGTAGTAACTCTCTATGTCTGGGAGGGCGAGTCCACCCTGTGTTACGGGGAGAATCATAGTGCTGTGGGCTACTCTAGCAACTTTGTCTGCCCAGAGTAGGTCGAGGAGCATGGTCGTAATTCGATGCAAGAACCGCTGTGGCAATATTAGGGGGATGTTTGTGAAAAGATAAAGCAGTTTGGGGAGGATTACATTTTGGGCAGGAATGCTCTGCCCCAGAGCGTGAGTGCTTTCCATGTGTTCACTTTGCCTTGGATTGTGTCAAGCGTGTTTTCATAGTTATCTTGCATAATATCGATGCTGGATCTGGATATTAAGATGCCTAAGTATCTGACTTTTGATTGTTGCCATTTGAAGCCAAAGTCGTCCGTACATTTCTTAGTTGATTCATTGAGAGGGAAGATTATCGATTTTGAGTTATTGATTTTTAGCCCTGAGAAATTGCTGAATTTGAGCACTGCTCGCATCACCGGATTTAGATTTTCTTGAGGGTTGTGGAGAAAAAGTGTGACGTCATCAGTTTACAATGATACCACTAATTTGTGCGGTCCTAGGGCGAGGCCTCTGTGCAGATGGTATAGCCTGAGTTCCGACGCTAAAGGTTCCATAAGCAGGGCGAATAGCAATGCCGATAGTGGGCAGCCTTGTCTTGTCCCTCTTCGCAGGTGTGTTTCAGTAGAGCTTTTATTGCCTAGTGTTATTTTGTACGTCGGTCGTTTATACAGGAGGGTGATCATTTGTATGAACCGTATGCCAAGGCCCATCCATTCCAGTATGGCAAAGAGGAAGAGCCATTCGACAGAGTCAAATGCTTTTTCAGCGTCTAATAAAAACGCCACTGCCTGAGTTTTCTGGGTTGAGGGCTCTGATCATTTAAAACATCCTTCTCAGGCTGAATGACGTGTTTCTGCTTGGGACGAACCCTTTCAGGCATTAGTGGCATCAGCTTCCTGGTGAGGAATTTCGCAAAGATGTTATTATCTAGATTGATTTGTGATATGGGTCTGTAGGAGGCGCAGTCTTCCTTTGGTTTGCCTGGTTTATGAGGGAGAATAATGTTCACCATGTAGAGTATTGGTGGTAGCTGCCTTCCTCGTATACTTGTAGCAGAAGTGGGGCCAGGAGGTCTGCAAACAATTTGTAGAACTCGCCTGTTAGGCCGTCTGGGCCAGGAGCTTTTGTGTTTGGTAATTATTTAATTGCCTCTAGGATGTCTTCTTTGGTGATGGGTGCATTCAGGGCCTCCCAGAGTTCGGCGCTTGTCCAGTAGAGTTCTGTTGTATTCAGGTACTGCGCTATTTCATTGGGATCCATGGTGTAGTGGGCGTCATATAGGTTTTGGTAGAACTTGCAAAATGTTTCTACTATGTCTTCTTTGGAGTATACGAGATTGGCTGATTGGTTGAAGACCGATTCGACTGTCGTGAGTCTCCTCTCTGCTGTGACTAGTCTTGCTAGGAGTGCTCCGGGCCCATGTCCCTCACCGTATTGACGGATCTTGTGGTGACTCGCTAGGAACTTAACTTCTCTCTCTGCTGCCGCTCTGAAGGATTCCAGTTCTAATTTGAGTGCTGCCAGTGTGCTGGGGTTGTTTGCAGACAGTAGAGTCTGTTCGAGCGTTTTTAGACGACTCTCGCTTGCAGTCAAATCTCTTCGTATCATCTTTAAGATCCCGTTTTCCTTTGCTAGGCACACTCCTCTGATGAAGCACTTTAGTGTTTCCCAGAGTGTACCAGCCGATGACACAGTGCCTTGGTTAGTTACGAGAAAGGTTGTCAGTTCAGTTCGTAGTTCGTCAGCGAAGGCCTGGTCTAGGAGGGATGCATGTTTGAACCTCCATTGGGGTCTAGTGGTACTGCTTCGGGTGTAATACACTCAAGTGATTTGGGTAGGATTTGGCAGTCACCCCAGTGGAGTATGCTGTGCGCAGACACGAGGTAGTAATCGAGTCTCGAGCTGGATTTGTGGACCCAGGAGTAGAAAGTGTATTCCTGGGAATCTCAGTCTAATGATTTATTTTGCAAACCTCCAAGCTGCTGTTAGTGATTTAAAGTCTATAAACACTGTTCAGGTGATATTGGGGCTTAAATCTTCGATCTTTCTTTTGACGTAACAAGTTAGCACTTCTATTCTGAGGCCTTCGGAATGAGGGGTTTATTGTTGGCCATTTTATGTGATATTTGATTACGCCCAATTTTACTGTCAGTACAAGAAAGTGATGTTTGTTGGCAGCCTCCTCCTGGTTATGTTGGTACAAGCTAATGGAACAACAACGCTAATGAACACTGGAGTATCTATACAAAGGTTAATTAATTGGCTGTTTAATCTGTAATAGGAATGGCCATTTACTTACTGCCATTTACATAATGCAGCACACAGCCCCTTGTGTTCTCTTGTGAACAACACACCGGTGGTTGAGTGCATTAATATTAGGGCTCTGAGTCTGGCCTGTGGCGTGAGTGCAGCTTTGTGACTTCAGCCAGACTTGCTTTGCACACTTCTATAAAAGAATACTATCTAGCTAGAGTCACATTCCACAAACAGAAATTAGAGCAAATCTTCCCTAATAAAATGCACTAAAGTAAATGAATATATTGGTCGTTCAAATTGGGCCACAGAAAATGAGACAAGAAGAATAACCCTGCACGTATTCCACAATAAGTGAATGGGCAATGGATGTAAACACGTACAATTTCACTTAACGCTTTATTCTTAGTATCTACAGGAAAAGACATGAATTGTCTTGCACAACGCCCACGTCTCATTGGACACTCAGCTAACACAAAAAGTGCATTTAAAAAAACTCAAGGTTTGTTGAAATTCATCGCATGTTGAATAACAATAAAAACATGCAATGGCAGAGAGTCAAGAAATGCTTGGATCACTTACCAGTAATCTTCAATACTCCTGGTCATACTCTTCCTTGTCCCAGTACTTACCCTGACTCGTGTATTTTTATAGCATTCTTAAATGCATCCTGGCTTTTTAATGGAACAATCGTGAACTAGAAGGGCCAAAATACAAAGAAAAAGAAGCATTATCTCTCGTAAGACTGCTATGAAAAACCCCTGCAGGCCCCTGACAGAGCCAAGTCTGGTATTACTGCGGGACAGAGGTAAGTCAAAGAGATAACAATATTTTGGGTGGGGAGGGGCAGGTATTGGGTGGTAATGAATATAGGTACTAGCATAGCTATGGATGGTCACTGGGGGTGGAGAAATAAACTTACAACACACACAAGCTGTACATCCCTCCTCCGATCTCCTCTATTTCCGTTCTTCAATTATAATGGCAATTATTCTGTCTTATAGGTACACTTCCAGTGCCACCGAATTGTTACAAATGACTGGGTAATAGTTGCCTGCATGGAATGGGCATGTTGCTAATCGATGCTTATGGAAGTGTCTTGGCATATCCAGACATTAGACATATACTCATGAATCTTTCAGTTGTGCTATTTTGCATAAATATCATCAGACTTATTTCAATATTCCTAACTAGCAAGTGTCCTCACGCCATTTGTGGCATGTTGAGTCATTCCCAATGCTTTGGCCAACACTACTTCGAATGCTGAGACTTGCATATATATTGGGGACAATGAAACTGCAAGTCTTAGATTGCAAAATAGACTGAAAAGCCAGCCCACTCCCAAAGTGTCACATATGACACAGGAGATATGCATATGATGCTCTTGCGATATACTTTTGCTGTGTAAGGCTTGAAGAGAGCAAAGCATTTTGCATATAGAGAATTGTGTTCCACTCTCTGAGGGAGGTGGCTGCCCCCCTCTCCCTGGGCGCATGCAACCCGGTGCCTTACCCATGCGAGGATACCACTGGGTTGTGCAGCCTGGCATAGTGGCATACTCCTGAGTGCCTGGAATAGTAGCATACTCCTCAGTGCCTCTCATTTCTAACCCCATGCCACTTCTGCGGGGCCTGCCCGGCCTGGGTAGGTCCCAGTGGCAGCCTGGGATGCTTCTCAAACACTACCTCTAGGCTTAGGGAATGAGCCTCTCCCTTCTCGGCTCTCGCCTTCTCAACGTTGACTGCGGCAGGTATGCATACCACGACAGTGCCTGCGTGCATTGCATAGCAGTACTTGTGCCACATTTAGTTTAAATGTCCATGTTCAACATGTTTAATTCTAAATATACCATTTTTTGGGTTGTCTTTTTTGGGGATGGGGGCGCCAAAGATGGTTCCCGGCTGGGGTGCAATCTGGTGTACAACCGGCCCTGTCTGCGGGCCATTGCTTCTTCCTGCTTTTCTGTCTTCAGTCCCTTGCCAAGCTCGCCAGCAGTCAGTATTCTCAGTGAGGAATGGTCCCACCATACTTGAAGGCTAGCTGATTGAACTCTGAAAACCCAGTCAATGTAATACAATAATTTAGTTCCCCATGGCATTATCCTCACATTGTATCTGTGTGTACAACCTACAGGTTTTGCACAACTTTGCTGATGACTTCCCTGTCCTCTCACACAGCCCCACTACATGGCACTCCATCACGCAAAAAAGCCTTCAGTGAAGTTGTCAGCTTGAATAAGGTATCACAGATGCTTTGTCCACACGGTTGTAATTGGGCTTTGTGGCAGTTTACAAAGACTCTAATGTCTTGTTGCACTAACAATTAAGTGACACCATGCTTCGTCTATGGCCTACACTTTTCGATGAGACATTCTAGCGGACATTGGCAGCCTGAAGATGACTTGATTGGCGTGGTCTTCCCATCTTCCTGCACTTCATCTGATCGGATGGGACCAGAAATGTGCTGTGCAAATTGCAGGAGCGCCACAACTTTCCCTGCCACTTGCTGGGATTCCACATTGCATGTTCTGGAGCACCTACACGAGCAAGGCAATGCAGTAACGGACAATTGCAAGAGTACTGGATGGTGCATTGCACACACCATTACAGTGGCAGCTGCTAATGTCTACTTCCTGTAATGCTCTGTTGATGAGGCCACCACGTGCTCGTGCTCAATCCCTATGAAGAGTAAAAAGAAGGCATTAAGCCATGAATTAAATGGCACATGCCTTGCTCTTACACTCCAGGGATGTTACAGGTGTGGAGCTGGAAAAGGAGGTATGTTTCGATTTTCTCTTTCCTGCTCTGCCTTTAAAAACCGCCTTGTTTATGTCTTCCTGGGAATATCAAGCAGGCATAAAACTAATGGATATCTCACTCCTAGCACAAAAATACTCTTCCTGTCTCTCCCTTGCATGCTCTCTCCTCCAAATGTGAGCCCTTCCTGTTAAAATCTCTCCAGCAGCAGCATGAAGGACACAGGGACTATTGTAAAAAGTTTTGTCTGGGAGTTTATGACCTGTGATTGGTCACTCATAGTCCTCCAGGATGTTTCAAGGTCCCGATTGGCTGTTCGATTCCCTGTGAGATTAGAACTCCATCTTGACATTCAAGGGCCAGACCAAGAAGCGTGAAAGTCCCATGGTGCCCCTGCAAGACTGCTTGAACTCCTGTATGACGGTTTGCGAGCCTGTGGTCCTATTTTGGTGGGAGTCCAAGCAGCTACACATTTTTATTTAATCTATGAAATTGACTATAATGGGATTCTGTGGGCAGCACTGGCAAAAACACTGATTTGATCATGTGTATTAATGATCATAAACTAATAGTTTATATGACGGTCCTGAGCACCCAAATCACTCTCTGATAGACAGTGCAAATTAGCACCCTCAGTGGGCACAACAACCAATCAGGTTGCTTCCAACCCGAGCTGAATCAAACGATCCAAACCTGGGTTTGGAGCAACAATGTGCTTGATGTACCAATTGGTTATCTTCCTTCGCGCCCCTTGCCGCTTCCCTTATCTGTGCCACCCCTCCGAGCTCGCACTTCCCTGCGGCTTCCACCGAGAGAGCACCTCCGCGGCTCTCCATCCCTCATGCCTGCCCTCCATTTTCATGATGGCCATGTTAGGTGAGGACAGGAAGTGTTTATAAGAAACGAGTCGCGCGTTAGGCTCGAGGATCTTATGGCAATAATCGCCCATTCGAGGGGACTTCACAGACGAGTAGTAAGTAGTTCCTGGGCCCACTGTTAAGACTTCACTCGGGCCTACAGCTTGGGGCCTGGGCCGTTACCGTCCGGTGAAGCCCTCTGAATGGGTGCTTATTGCTTAATTAGCTCTTGGGTTGGTGTGCTCCGCCAATCAGTCTGAAGGGAATAGCAGCTGTATTCACTGGTACAAGCCGGCAGTCTTTTGCAGTGTGCTTGACTGAGCACACCCTCAGAGCCAGCCCGTGGAGCAGGGTGGCTGAAGCCCATCACTCTGCTATGATTCCTAACCTGGGGTTCCGATAGCAAACGGTGTGTTGATAAGAGCCTGGCAAACTGCTCACCTCTGACAGAGGTGTATTTACTTACCTGCAGCAGCAGTAGCAGAGGTACAGTGGCAGAGGACAAAAGCCTGCACATGCAATGCCAACAGGGCCCTATGATGAAGCCAAAGACTTAACTGCTGGCTCATGTATTAGATGGTCCACGCCTCCAATCGTTACCATCGCTTTGTGAAGGTAAATAGCTTCTAAATTGTAGAGAAAGATGCCTCAAATGGCAAAAGAAAGGCAAACTAGCCTGGGCTCAGAGGAAGAGGGGGTAGGGTTGAGAGTGCAATGGATTTATTGGCAGGGCTTTAAGTGGGCCAGGGCTAGCCTGTCTCCAGAAAGTGGCCCCGAGCCAGGGCTTTGCCGGGGCTCCCTGAGCCCCGTTTCGCCCTATTCTCCCAAATGAGCCGATTGATGTTCCTGTGCGTGAGTGAGCATACATGGATTGTGGACAAAGAAATGGCTCACCTTGCTTTCCACTGGGCCAGGACAGGATGAGAGGGAGAAGATCGCTGCTGGCAGGGGGAACCCGGGGGGGGGGGGGGGGGGTCAGTGCCGAAATTAGGAAACAAACGTGGGGATGGATATGATGTCAGGAAGATCTGCAGGGACCAGGGGGCCGCGCTGTGACAGAGACGTTCTCGTGGCAGTCGGCAGAGAGGGGAAGGCTGCACTGAGGAAAGACGGGTAATGGCTGCAGCCGAGAGAGGAGCGGCGGGGGATGCCTGGAAACAGGGGAGCATGGCGGGCAGCGTCGGCGAGATGTCAGGCCCTGTTCCTGTGTCAGAAACCATCAGGGAGTGTGGCTGCCTCCAGGGCTGGCCTTAGCAGTCTTAGTGCCCTGGGCGAATTGGCGCCCCCCCTCCCTGTCCACCCCTTGTCAACAGGGGGCAGGGCAGGGGGGGGCGGGATGCACCACATTTATTTTTATACCTCCTCTCTCCGGCTCTTGGCAGGGAGCTCATCATTGGAATAGGATGTTTATGCTAATGCATGAGCGTCCAATTCCAATGAAAACCGCCTCGCTCCCGCGTCAGAACAAGGAGGTAATCCTTTTTATTAAATGGGGCCCGCGCTGAAAACCCCCCACTGAGGAGGGAGTCACGTGTTTCTTTTACGGCCCGGACTACTGGGACAGTCAGTTCAGTGTCAGGCCGGGAGACTACTGGCCCCTTTGAGGCACGCATGGTGGGAGAGGCCACATTTCCCCTTCGTGCCAGTGCGCCTCTTTACCTCATGCCGAGGGTCCTGCTCAGGCATCTACATGTATGGTGAACAGGTGACTCCATGCAACTAAAACATCTTGTTTCCAGGCCTTGGCTTTCACAGGATGAGATGAAGCTGATCGCTGCAGGCAGGGGGTCAGCACATAAGGGAGACCAGATTTAAAAAATAAAAAAAACGGGACAGGGCAACTAACATAGTAGGACTAACTCTCTACAGTGGATGTCCAGACAATACCCGTCAATAGTGGTTGGAGGAGAAGTGTTACTGTTTGACTAAACACATGTTATAATTAATCACAAACTACCACTAGCTTAAGTTGTAAAATGCAGCATCTCTTCTGTGTGAGATTGTGTGTTCCCGCCTGCCAGCTATGAATACCTACTGTGATGTCCATCCGCCGGGCACGGGCGGATGTGCGGGGCGAGATGAAGGCCCTGATGGTGCTCGCGCTGATAACGCGGTGCGCGGGGGCGGCACAGTGAAATAAGACACGACTACACTCTCGGATGCCTAAACCCGGACTGGCGTTAAAACGCCAGTTCCGGTGATACCTTTATTTCTACTCTTTTCTGTCCCGTGTCACGTGACCCTGTGTCTCGGGACACGTGACACCACATTCCTCCCCAACTTGGAGGCAAAACTCCCCCGGCTTAACAACAACATTTATATTGAGTCTTACTTCTGAATGGGTGAATGTCTCTGTCTCTGATTCAGTCTTCTTTGACATATCTCGTCCACTACATATCCCTGGAGGCGGGACGATGGCCTGGGCTTTTCTCTCAGACTGTATCGGGTGCTTCTTTCCTGTGGCGCGTCTTCAGTGGCGGCCTCCACTTCGACTTGTTCTTCTTGTGGCGCTTCTACGTTCTGCTGTGGCGTGGGTCTTTGGGGTGAGTGTGCTACTTCTCCTCTCTGGGGTGACTGTTGTTCTTCCCACATTTCTTGGGGCACTTTTCTGAAGTGGGAGACGTTCCTGGTTACAGTTTCTTTTCCACGGGTTGCCGTAATCATGCTATGGTTGGTGGTCGTGACGGTCCACGGGCGTGCTTCGAAGTTGAGGGACATTTTCTTCGGTGGTGCCCGGTTCCTGACGAGGACAGTGCCACCCGGGTTTATTTCTATGTGATATGCTCGTCGAGCAATGCTTTCTCGCTCATTGTGTCTCTCTCGTCTTGCTTCCATTCCGAGGATGTCCGGGTCTGGCGCTGTCCAGTCGGGGTGTACAGGTAGTTCTGCCTGGATGGGTACACCGAACATGAGGGCTGCTGGACTGACTCCCGTGGCCGAGTGTGGGGTTTGTCGGTGTGTCCTCAGAAACCGATATACAGCCTTCAACCAGGGGTGCCCTTGTTCCTTGGCAATCCTGATAATTTTGTTCAGTGATCCCATGAAGCGCTCTGCGTCACCATTGGCTTGAGGCCATCTTGGGGTGATGCGTTGATGTTTGACATTGACCTCTTTGAAAAATTCACGTAGCTCTTGACTGGTGAACAATGGTCCATTGTCACTTTTTATTTTCCTGGGAATGCCATGTGTGGCGAACATTTTCTCTAATGTGAGGATGGTGGTTTCTGCGTTTTGTCGAGGCGACATGCTCCACTTCAGGGTATCTGCTAAACTCATCTATTACCACTAGCAGGTACCCTTCTCCTGCGATGGTGCAGTGATCCATACTGACGGCATCCCATCGTTTTTGGCTTCGTGGGGCGCAGCTGATTGGTTCTGGGTTTGCTGGTCTCCGTGACGCTTGGCATGCTGTGCAGGATTCTACGAGTTCAGTTATCCTCTGGTGCATGTTTGGCATCCACATTCGGGATTTTAGGTAGGCGGTTGACTTGACGATCCCTTGGTGTCCGCTGTGGGCCAGCTTGAGCGCTCTGTCCTCTAGGGATTCTGGCAATATGATCCGGTGTCCTTTCAGTATTACTCCTTCAGGAGCTACAGAGAGTTCATGTCTGATACCGAACAGGGCTCTGAGTTTGGCTTGGGCTGTGGTTGTTCGGTGAGACATTGACATGAGGTAAGTCTTCTAGTTTCCTGATTGTATGGCCGCGGCCGTATGTTTCAGGACAGTGTCGTCTGCTGTTTCTTGTACCACTGCTTGCAGTGTTAAGGCTCGTGGTCGGGCGCACGCTATCACGTGACAGACGTGTTCGTCTGTTTCTGTTGCATGGCGCCGTTCTTTGTCTGTGGCTGGCCGCGGATGGCGGGACAGGTAATCTGCCGGGTTGTCTGATCCTGGGCGGTATTCTACTTCGATGTTATAAGGTTGCAGCTGCAACATCCACTTTTCAATCCGGGCTGGAGGATGCGGGGCGGAGCCTCAGAATATCGGGACTAGGGGCTTGTGGTCGGTGAAGACTTTTGCCTGTTTTCCTAGCAGGTAAACTTTGAAATGGCGACATCCCCACAGAATGGCCAAAGCTTCCTTTTCGATATGTGCGTAGTTCATTTCCGGCTTGGTGAGGGCCCTGCTGGCAAACGCGATTGGGAATATCGTGCCGTCTTTGTCCGTTTGGGTCAGCACGGCTCCTAGGCCAAATGGGCTGGCGTCGACGAGAAGCTCGGTCTGTCGGTCTATGTTAAAGAATGCCATGGTGGTGGAGGTGGACAGGGAGTCTTTTATTTGTTGAAAAGCCTGTTGGTGACCCTCCGTCCACTCCCATTTCTGGAATGAAACGTGCACAGTAGGTGGCCATTCCCATGAAACTTCTCACCTCTGAGGCGGATTGTGGTGGTTCAAATTCTTTTATGTCCTGTACCTTGGACGGGTCTGGGGATACTCCTGCTGCACTGAATATGTATCCGAAGAAACATAGTTCCTTTTTGTTGAATTCGCATTTTTCTGCGTTGAGGGTCAGGCCGGCGTCTTCGAGTCTCTTTAGAACCGCGGCTAGGCGTTGGTGGTGGTCGTCTTTGTTCGATGCATATACGATGCATATACGAGGATGTCGTCACTGATGTTGGTGGCCCCCTCGAGTCCTGTGATGACTTTTCGGATCTCATGCTGGAATACTTCCGCCGCAGATGATATCCCGAAGTTGAGTCTCTTGTATCTCATCAGGCCAAGATGGGACGAAAATGTTGTGATGTATCTGGATTCTTTAGACAATTTCAGCTGGTGATAGCCGGACCGTAGGTCGAGCTTGCTGAAGATCGTCGCTCCCGTGAGGTCCACGATGAGCTCATCGATGGTGGGAGTGACATGGCGTTCACGGCCGATAGCTATGTTGGGGAGTCGCATGTCGATACATATTCTTACTGCGCCTGGTTGTTTCGGTTTCTGGGCTACTACCATCGGTGAAACCCACGGGGTTGGTCCTGATGTTTTCTCGATGATTCCTGCGTTTTCGAGCTTGAGTAGTTCCTTTTCTACGGCCTCTCTCAGATGGAAGGGGATTCGCCTGTGTCGTGCTGCCTTGGGTTCGATAGTGGGGTCTATGTGTAGCTTGACCGTTCTCCCTTTTAGGCGTCCGATGCCTTGGAATAGTTTCTTGTGTCGTCCCAAGAGGTCGTGTAGTTCATCGTGTTGCGCACTGAATGCGAAGTGTATCAACTCCAGCTTTTCGGCTGTTTTGCAGCTTAGGAGGGTTTCGCACCCTGCGTCTACTACGTATATTCGGGCCCGGCAGCTGGCGTTATTGTGAGCAAAGTCGGATTTGAACGATCCTCGCACAGGCAGGGGTTTCTTTGATCCATAGGCGTATAGCCTGACTTTCTTCTTGAGGAGCTCGGGCCTGGGGTTGAGTCTGTTGAACGCTGTCACGGGCATGACATTTACTGTGGCACCTGTGTCAATGATTACTTTCAGTGGGTCTCCATTTGAGAGGATTGTGCATGATGGTCTCCTCTTCCGCCGTGATTTCCGTGGGTCCACTGCTGATATTAGGTGCACTCGGTGTACACACCTCTTCCCTTTTTTCCTTCTTTCTTTACCTTGCCTTTCGGGGGATGAGTCACTGTCGCTCTCCTCGCTGTCGCTCGTGGCTGGGGATCTTTGTGATTCGTCAACTGCCCTGGCTTTCCCTCTCCGCGTTGGCTGGCGGGATTCCTTGGGCGCGAATCTCCTTCGTGGTTCTTGTGTTGGCCGCGGGTCTGTGTCTCTGTCGTTCTTGTTCGGTGGATTTAGGCAGACTGCGGCGTAGTGATTCAGGCGGTTGCATTTTCTGCATGTGGACCCCCACGCCGGACAGGATTCCCCTTTGTGCCATGGGCCTCCACACCATTTGCAAGTTTGGTCTCGTCTTTGTGGTGGTTGCATTCTCGGGTTCTGTTTCGGGCGGGTGCTTTGGTGTCGGGAGATAGCTGCTACGTCTTCTGTTGGTCCAGGGTTGTCCAGCGGTAGCCTCTGAATGGCTGCTTCCATTATTGCTACCTGGTCCTCTGTTTGTTCGCGGAGTCGCGCCATCTTGAGGATGCGTGATAGCCGTCCATTCTTCTCCGAGAGTATCGCCCTCCTCAGCTTCTCAGAGGAGATACCATTGATGATTTGGAGGCGGATGGCGAATTCCTCGTCAGGAAACTCGCAGCCTACTGCCATTTCGCAAAGGCGAGCGTGAAACTTGTCCACTGTCTCTTTTTCTCGTTGTCTTGCCATGCAGAAGTGGAAACGCTCGTAGTCTGGGTTGAGGTCTGGTTTAAACATGTTGGAAAGCGCGGCCTTTGCTGCGGCGTAGTTGGCATCGCTTCCTCTGTTTGGCGTGGCGTGGAATAGGCGCAGGGCGGCTGATCCTATGTTGAGGAGGAGAAAGGTGCGCATCTTTTTGGGCATAGTAATGTCTCTCGCATCAAGGTGCATCTCAAACTGTTGTAACAATATTTCCCATCTGATGGCTGCTCCGTTAGTGAACGGGTCGAAAGGTGGCATGAACGTCGTTAAAGAGGGGTCAGTGCGTTCATCGGTGAGGCTCCTCCTCGACGTGGACCTGGCGCTGGCTTCTGATGGGCTGAGCGTCGGGTCGGACATGTTGTGCTTCTCGGTGTTGCGGCGCTGTGTTACAGTTTACTGTGTTGTGGCAGTTAGGCCTGGTGAGTGCGCAGCGCGTGGCCCCACGTGCGGTGTCTCACCAGGGAAGGCCGCGTGTGATGGCTGAGTCGGCCGCGTGTTGTTCGGTTGGTTCGCCTAGCACACGTAGCGTGGGCGATGGTTGTTGCTGGATGCGGCTGCCTGGGCTCTTGAAGCCGCTTTCCGGGGTTTGGTTGGGGCCTTGAGGTACTTGGGGGCCCTTATCTGCCACCGCGGGTGGATTCTGCAGATGGTGGGCGGGGGCGGCGTCAATGCCTGCCGGGCTCCGCGATGTTGCAGACGCGGGTCCGTGGGTGCGACGGCTCCCGTTGTCGTCGGGGCTCGCGACCCACTTACCGCCTCGTCGCCAGTGTGATGTCCATCCGCCGGGCACGGGCGGATGTGCGGGGCGAGATGAAGGCCCTGATGGTGCTCGCGCTGATAACGCGGTGCGCGGGGGCGGCGCAGTGAAATAAGACACGACTACACTCTCGGATGCCTAAACCCGGACTGGCGTTAAAACGCCAGTTCCGGTGATACCTTTATTTCTACTCTTTTCTGTCCCGTGTCACGTGACCCTGTGTCTCGGGACACGTGACACCACACCTACTACCAAAACCCGGCACAACTGAGTTTTACAATGGACACAAGCACTGAATTCTTGGACGTCCCGTCTGGTCACCCTACCGGCACTGCAATTAGGAAACAAATGGAGGGGAGGGTTCAGCGTGTCTCTCTCCTGCCCTACAAACAGCCAGTTAGTGAAAGAACTATTCATGTTTCTTACAGAACAACGCCCCTGCTGTCTCTGATACTAAAAACTGTCCACGGCGAGCCCTCGTACCTTCACAGGCGAGAGAGCAAACCTTGAATCAGATCGCTGCCACTGCGCAGGCATTTTGACTTCAGCACGAAGCTCTTCAGGGAAGGGAAAAACAGGCCCCAGCCCTGCCACTATCAAACGCTAAGAGCCCCCTGCAGCCCCCTGTACACTTGAATCCACTGAAAATAACAAAAACTAAATTCTGCAGGAAGGCAGGAGAACGGTAATGTGGGTGGGCAGTGGTATTGTGTGCAGAGGGTTTACCTGATTCTAGGGAGCAATTTGAAGAAGAATCAGTGGTTAGCCGCCTGTTCTGATGTCTCGCAGTGGGGGCCTAGCCAGGCCTTGCGCGCAAAAATGAGGGACACCACACGGTAGTAGAGAGTTACTGGCACTGATTGCATGTGCACAGGTCCACGCCTCTTTATTACTTACACCCGTTCTCCCTTGCATGATGACATCATACGCCATCACGCTCACAGTCCCTTTTCTCTATATCACATCCCTCCCCAACTTGGACAAAAGTAAACATACTAAGTCTCTGTCAGTGTTCAGCTTACAGTTTGTTGATATACAGTGTGGAGGACAAAACCCCTCCGTTTCGTGAACAATTGAGGCCGCTGCCTCAGTGGGTATCTCGACTTGTTCTGTCTCTGGGTGTCCAGAGGCTCATCAGAGCTGGCCCTTTCTTCTCTGCTCAAGTCTGTTGGCGAGAGTCTGCCGGCACGTCTCTGCCGGTCTGTTCTCCTCTCTTTGGGGATCTCTTTCCTTGTAGGTGTCATCTCGGGCTCCATCACAAGCGTTTCTTTCCACATGGTGTGTGGCACCTCCTGGAAGTGTGATGCATTTCTCGTCACTGACTTGTGGTCTCGGGTGGTGGTCACTATTCCATGTTCGTTTTCCATTATGGTCCATGGCTGCGATTCATATGACAGTGTCATCTTTTTTGGTGGACATCTAGTTTTCACTAATAATGTATCACCTGGTGTGAGTTCGCCGGGGTGGGCTTTTTTGGTCAGTTTCTCGTTCTCATTTCTTGCTTGCCTTATTCGCTTCACTTGCTCGTGATCAATGTCTGGGCCACCAAGTTGGAGTGAACCGTGAGCCTTACCTGTATCGACACCCCAAACATGAGTGCTGTGGGACTCACTTGGGCTGATGAGTGTGGTGTTTGGCGATATGCCCAGAGGAACTGGTATACTTCCGGTAGCCACGGGACTCATTGATCCATTGCTATCCCCACAACCTTGTTCAGCAAGGACATGAACCTTTCCACGTCCCCATTGGCTTGGGGCTAACATGGGGTTATCCTGTGGTGGTGTTTGTTCAGGTTGTCGAGGAATCAATGTAATTGTTTCCCCTTGAACAGTGGCCCATTGTCGCTCTTTATTTTGTTAGGAATTCCATGTAAGACAAACATCTTCTCTAATGCTGTTATCACAGATGTCGCATCCGTGGACTTCACAGGCTCTAGATCTGGATATCTGCTGATTTCATCGACCGTGACCAGTAGGTTGGCTCGTTGGCAATGGTGCAGAATTCTGTGCTTATCATGTCCAATCTCTGCTGGCTGCACAGGGGGTTTGAGATCAGTTCGGATGGTCCATAACATTGGGAGGACTGGCACGCCGCTACTGATCCCACTAAGGCCATCACTTTTTGTTGAAAGTTTGTCTCACATTCACTTGATTTCAGGAAGACCTGCATTTTCACTATGCCTTTGTCATGGTCATGAAGTCAGGGGCACAGGCATGCAGGGGTCGCATGCACAGGAGACCTGGGTGTACACTGTCCTGGCGCC